>NC_057803.1:546790866-547141604 GCF_018294505.1 Triticum aestivum | reverse complement strand
AAATCCGTGCCCGTTTTTAGGCGTCTTGGTTTATAGGGCCTGCACATAGTTCTAGGTCATCTATTTGACTAACTAAATATGAGTTACTATGTCACAAAAAGTATATCATTGGATTCTTAAGAGGATGTAGTTGTATTTAAAAGTCGAGGGCGGGGCTTTTCCTGTGCGGTAGGCGGGGCAGATCCACCTAGTCGGTTCAACAGAGACACAAGAAGACGAGGGAGTAGGCTGCTGCAAACGTAGGGATGTGTGATTTGACAGCGAGTTACTGCTGGACAGGTGGGGCCCCGTGATTTGACTTGACATTATCATTTTAACTGCGGCGCTACGACCAGCGTGAGTCTCCCGATTCCTGACCACCTCCATACAGGTGCCTCTCCCAATGCTCCACCATGTAGTAGAGGTTGGCTCTTGCATGAGAGGCCACTTCTCCACTTTTTCCTTGCCTCTCTTTCCTCCACATAGGCATAAAGTCTGATGTGGCAAGTTAATCAAGAAGAGAGAGACTAGTTTGGTGACCCAAGGAAGAAATGGTGCTAAGCGCGTGTACCTAGGTGAAAAGACAATTTTGAGTCTATAGCTAATTAAATGAAGCAAACTTAGCAACACCATTTCATTGGAAGAGGTCACTCCTTGGCAAATGCAATAAATACTAATATTCCCCGTGTCCCATAATATAAGAATGTTTTTGGCACTACACTAGTGTCAAAAACGTTCTTATCTTATGGGACGGAGGGAGTACGAAGAAAGAGATAGAGAGGAGTAAAAAATACACTTATAGCCAACCTTATAGCCAACCTTGTTGTAGTTTGAGTGACTAAGTGATGACTATGTATGACATGCCAACATCAGATAGCCTAACGCACCGTGATAAATCTCCAAGGGCATGACCGCGCGAGCGACGCAACGGTCGTGGTAGGCGCGACCATGATACGGGCTGCTGGCAGCCCTTGGATCTGAGATCAAACGGTCGCATGCTAAGTTGCTGAAAATTTGCAGAATAACCCTCTAGGATAGGATATTCACCCATAGGTCTAGAATCACGCCATGCAACCGTTCGATCTCAGATCCAAGGGCTCTCGGAAGCCCGTATCATGGGAGAATGGAAAGCCACTACCCCCGCTCGCACGCTGGCAGTTCGCTCCTACTCATCCCCGCACGTCCTTCAATACTACGGCGGTTCGCTCCTAGTCATCCTATCCATTCACATTACAGCAGTTCCACTAATCCTAAGCCTCCTCCCAAATCCATGGCATCCCAAATCTCCATGATCGACGGTGAGTACAAGGTTAGAACCATCACTGGCGATGAGTTCGACATCATCTACACCCGTTCTTCCGCGACGGTGAAAGGATGCCTTTCTCGCTTCAGACGCATGTTTGAAAACTCAGATGATGAGTGGGTCGCTGGGCTGGATGTTGAGTACACCACAGTCCTGGGACGAGAGAAGGATCTAAAGGACGAAGAGAGGAAGAAGCCCGCCGTGATCCAGGTTTGCGTACATAACGTTTGCTTGGTCTACCACATATGCCATGCCGACGTTGAGTGCTAGGATTTTAAGAACTTCCTCAAGGACAAAACAGTGAAATTCATTACTATAGACTTTAAGAACGACAAAGAATTCCTGGGTCGGATAGGCCTCGTTGTAGGCAACCCCTTCGACCTCCAGAAGAATCAGCTGGTGCCCTCTCGTCAGCCTTCAATGCTGACCCTGGCAGGAGCCATGGTTCATCCTTCGTACCGTAAACTGGAGAAACCTCATTACACGTTTCATCGTCATGCATGGCAGCGGAATGTACTAGATATAGACCACATCCACTACGCTGCAATGGACGGCTACCTTTGTTTCAATATCTACAAGGGTTGGATGAAGAGCAACAGCCAAGTGTGCGGTTCAAGCAAAGAAGTATCGACCAAGAGGAAGAGGGACAAGGACGAAGTCGAGGACGTGGACAAGGACTCCGAGTAAGGTGGCAGTGTCGTTGCTCATGGTGGTTCTAAACTTCTAATGAAGTGTCTACCGAATTAGTTGCATAGTTTAATTTCAGGTGTGCTTGGTTTAATTTGAGGGGTGTGTTGTGTTGAGCCCCCAGCAGAACTATGTTATGTTGCTTCTCGTTACTTTAACTCTTCAGTATGTACATACTACTAGTATTTCTTTAATATAATTTAGCACCCCAATTAAGCACGTACTAGCTTTTTTAATAGTACTATATGCATAATTTGGCGACGAGCGCTCTCTATATGTACCACCTTTTTTTAAAATTTCAATTTTTGCTCCATGGTGCAATCCGTCGATAGTACTACTGTACAAAAGTATACATTTTTTAAAAGGCTGGAGTACTGTTCATCACATACATAGCCAGTTAAATTCTTAACCTAGAACAACGTGCATGCCATGTAGTAAACCGATACATAGGAAGTATAGTAAAAATGAGGTGATTTTACCGAGCGGTCGGCGGGGCAGCATGGCCCGTCATGCGGTCTCACGTGTCATGATGTACCAAGGCGATGCGCGTGTCCCTCTTCAGGTAGAAGCAATACTATGTGGTTTGAGATGATGGCGAACCAAAGTGTGAAATAATGGTTGCTTCGTCCGTCTGGGAAGGTGCGGCATTGTGATTTGACGTCTCATTGCTCATTACTACTACTGGGCTGGTACGAGTGGGGTGCGTCCTCCCTGCTGTTCTGCACTATTATTTGGTGCTTTACACGTCGACCCGGTTGCTATATGTCCCACATGTCGGTGACAGGAAGTACAAAATTCATGAAAGGGAGCGTCGGCGGAGGAGTATACTACAGAATTCATGAAAGGGAGCGACTTAGTTTTGGAAAAATCTGTTTTTACGGAGTACGTACCCACTAGGGTTTATAGGGCTCATCTAAAAAACATTCGTTTTTTCGTTTGATAAGTCTCAATTCTACTATACTAGTAGTAGTACCATTACATGTTGGATTTCGAGGTGCGTTAGATCACCCGACGCAAGCAGTGTCAAGAGGAAACTAACCAATGCATGTACAAGTTCATGGAAATTTAGTGGTCATTCATGCATTCGTTCTAATTAATGCCTCGGTAAACATAACTTCTTGAGAAAAAGAAGCATCCTAATTACTTGTGCAAACTACGAAATTAATTCGACCACTCACCGTCTACCTTGGTTGGAGAGATTTTGAAATTGAGCCATAAACTGGAAAGGAGGGAGTAGTAACTTTTGTCTCGATTACAATTTGTGGCCTTGTATAGATGCAAAATCTATTTTTTTTATAGTGGCCTTGTATAAGTAAATGGAGGGAGTACTAACCAAAGTACGTAGTAGGGATGAGGAGTAAACGGAGGGAGTAGTAACATTTTCTCCTCGTGCTGCGAGCCACCGCGTGCGTGGGCGAGGGAGCGGGCGTAAAGGCGTACAGTACTACTACTACTACTACTACTACTACTACTACTACTACTACTACTACTACTACTACTACTACTACTACTACTACTACTACTACTACTACAACTCGTAAGAAAGCTTCACCTCATCCTGCGAGCCATCGCGCCCGTGGGTGGGGGAGATGGTGTACTAAGCAAGCTTCTCCTCGTTCTGTGAGTTGTCGGGACACATCAAAAGTACTCCAGTGTATAGAGCCTTGCCTTTAAGGTAGGCCCCACATGGTTTGCCTCTTTTTTTAATTTAACATAATGTGTCAAGTCGTAATTTGTTTGTTCACCCGTGGTAGACGATCCTCCCTCCACCAAGTGGACAACCAGTACACGTTCCAAATTACCACGCGGGCTGCCTCTTTCGTACAGAAATGAGCTCCACTGTGTACCCGCGCGAGTGTGGCTGGGAAAGAGACGGGAGTACGTGCGCCATGCGTGCACCTCTTCTCTTCGTGCACGTGCCCCACCTACGTGGGTTTGTGTGAGAGAGATACAAACCTAGACATAATGCACCGTCCATCCCCATGCCTCCGCCCAGTCCGACCACCAGTCACCACCACGCCCCACTCCTCCTCACCTTATCTCTCATCTTTCTCCCTCCATTTTTATAAATAAGGGGCCACTATCAAAATTACAATTTGCAGATATACAAGGCCACTAACACTAATCGATGAAATATTAATGGTGTTTGCCTCGTGGTACTAGCAAAGGAGGACATTAATTATCCCTTGCATGCATGCGGGAGTTTGTAAAAAATGCATCTTGATGTTCCATGCAATGCACGGGCATCTTGCTAGTCCATGAAAACAACACATGGCAAAATTCCACAGCGAACAAGGGATTTGAATCTATTGGGAGGGGCTGTTTGGATCTTGCCCAGGGTAGCCAAAATATTGGCGACCCTTTTGTCCACCGGTGCCTTTGCCACCGATGAACGAGGAATGGCTCGGGTGCTCATGCTGTCATGCATCCTCCAGCGCGCACGTTGGAGACGAGCTCGCACGAGCTGTGTTTTTTTGTCCGACAACGCCGCCCGAGCTGCCCGCAGACCGACCGGCGACCCACAAATTACGCCATCCAACCGTAGCCGCACGCATTATGACAGCAACTCAACCAACCGGACGAAATTCACGCAAACACGTAGACAAACTGATATTTCATATAAACAACGATGGAAATCATATAAAATACCGGATTTTCATACAAACATGATGTACTTTATTACATTCAAATGAACTACACGGTGCTAGTTCTGGACAGCACAGGTATATAATACCTGGCCTAAATAGTCGCCCGCCGATCGATTTGTGTTCCTCATGTCCGGCAGCACGATCATCGGACTGTCGGGAGCCCCGGAGGTATATGCTTCAGCGCAAAGGACGGCTTGCTTCCCCACTGCCCAATTGATATCATTGGCTGGTGCCAAAGATGATGGTGGCCGGCACCGGTTCGAGTTCATCACCGGCCACTACTTCGCCATGGCCGGCACCAGCTCGAGTTCATCCTAACATTCCCCTCTTCCGTGGAGCCCATGCGGGGTCGACGAAGGTCCTCGCAACAAAAGGATCCAGCAAGACACCTGTTGTGTACGCCGGCGTCGCCTCCGCGGTGGCCTTCATAGGACCCAAGCGGCGGTGGCCTCCCGTGTTCTACTTCTCCTTGATGATGGCGGCAGACGCGGTGGCGCTGGCCATCGACTCATCGCTCTCCACGCACCCGGCTTCTGTCGCTGCTTGCATGGCGCGGCCGCCGGCATGGGAGTCTCGGCCACAGAAACGGGAGACACGGTACGAGGCGGCGGCGTGGACGGTAGCAACGACGCCCGTGCGCCGCTCCTCGTCGAGCTGGCCTAGAGCGGCGAGTTGCTGAACCGCGCGCCGGCTTGGAGCGAGAACTGGCTCCGTTGGGCGAAGGGATGGAGGTGGATCAGCGAGCTGCATAGCTCGTGTCCGGCGGGCTACCCAGCCGGCTTGGATGTGGAATAACTACTCTTCATAAGCCATTGTAAGAGTGGACAAAATGGTGGAGGAGATAGGGGAGCGGCGGAGGTGTGCTATTCTTGGCCGGCGTTTGGCCTCGTTTAAATAGGAGATTAAATAGAAGGCAGATGGGAGGAGCTCGGCTGGCGTTGCATTTAACGCCGGCCCGGTCATGAACGGACGTGTGTCCAGAGTGGGTTTCTCGGCTTCCACACGGGCGGGTATCATGGAGGCGTTTGAATGCAGCACGGAGGCGTGTTCAGCCGGGTGTGCCGCGAGTGGCGCCCTCGACTCTGACCTAGGACACCGCGTCGTTCTTCCACTGACGTGTGGGCTCTTTGGGTGCATGGCATGCATGTCAGTGACCCAACGCAGGCAGCGCACAACAGAGGAACCTTTGGTGGGCCAGGGCGGTCAGAAGCGGGCATTTCATAAACCTATGATTTTTCATTGAGTGTGACATCATCTTTTTCATGTAGATAGGCCTACTATGTTGATAGCCCGTTCGATACGTTGTGATTCATAAAGACCGCTACAAACATCAATGTTCTGCTTATCACAGATAAGATTGATTAATACCTATAAGAATCCATGTCCTTAACAAAGGGTGCATGCACGTATAGGTTCATCGTGTGTCTTGCGTCGTGTGCTATGTGCATGCAAGCATGCGAGTATTGTGTGCGTGCAAGGGTACATTTCAGTGTTGCATGCATGGGTGCATACGTGCGTGTGTTCGTGAGTGCATGTGTATGTGTCAGTGTTGCACGCCAGCATGTGTGCGTGTGTACGTGTTAGTGTTGCACGCCTACATGCGTGCGTGTCTTGCATGCATGCATGTGTACGTGCGGGGTGAAGCTACATGTCAGTCGACTGACTTTTTCATCTCTGGTCATTAGATTTTCCAGCCGTTGGATACGAAATCAAGGGCCACCAGTTTATCATCAAACTCCACCCCCCTGAGCCGCTAGCCCCCGCCACCCGCGGCCGGCCCGCCCTCCCCGAAACCATTCCCCACCATCGGTCCGCCGTCGCACCGGCCATCCCTCTAGCCCCCCTCCCCGCCGAGCTTTTTCTCCGGGGATCCCCACCCCACCGCCCAATGAACGCCCCCCAACCGCCGATGACTGCCAACCAGAGGTCTCATGACTTCGAATACCCACCGACCACTAATTTATTACCATTTATGTCCTTCATATACACGCTGACGGGTGGGCCCTATGGTAATGTGCGCTGCTGAATGTGGACCGTTTGACTGGTCAATTGATCGTGTTATCAACAAATTACGAAGCTGTATGGTGATCCAGTGAACGTATGATCACCCTAAAATGTACTCCTATTTTATTAACACAGTACAGACTCAAACTACCATTTCTTTCTTTCATATATGGGCTGACAGGTGGGCCCTACGGTTACGTGCCCCGATGGTGCAACACTAGTTGCGCTGCGTGGAACGTTTGACTGGTCAATTGATTGTGTCATCAACACAATACAGAGTTGTACGGGTGAGCCAGTGATCGTATAATCATGATATGTATTTATTTAACACAGTACAGACATAAGGGCTCGTATATACGCGCAAGCACTCACCGCTATAAGCGCACACACGCGAACCCTACCCCTATGAGCACCTTCAAGAGAGTGGGCCAGCATATATGATCATGAGATTTTACGAAGTCACCATAGGTGCCTCGTAGTCGAGTGGAACGTCTCCTCCCACTGAATGTACATCGCCGGAAAATACTGAAATTAACACAAGATAAATGCGAGCACCGGGACTTTAACCTTGGTGGGCTCGAGAAACCACTATCCTCTAACCATCCAACCACATGTTGGTTAGCACGACAAAATGTATGTGGTGACCGTGATGAGCTTATTCTGAAGTCCAGTGACCATATCGTGCTTTCGCTTCAAATACAATGACCGTAAGTATCGTCAACAAAATACGGAGCACGCATCAAATGCAAAGTCTGTCAGTGTCATCAACAAAATATGGAGACGTACCGTGAGCTAGATACTGTTGTACTATTGTGTATGCTTATTTTCTTAGTGGCTGATTGCGTGTGTGGTGTGGTGGGCACATCATTTCTAGTTGTGGTGGGTCAACATGAAGACTCATGGGTCGGTTCCATCCTGCGCCACATATAGGTTGGACCGAGACGTGTTATACGAAGACCCATGTGGAGGACTCGGCGTACAACACGAAGCTACCAGAGTCACGGAGGACTCTATCCCCACTGGTGATAAGCCGACTATATATGATTTGTAACCCTAGGCCCTTAGTATGTTATACAAGCTTGGGGGCTAGTTCGTCGATAGTATACACACATGCACAATGCCTGGTATTCATGTGTACTTTGTACACACCCCTATCACTAATATACAGTACCAGGGGTAGGCTCTTTCTTCAAATGCAAGGGTCCGATCCGAACTACGGTAAAACTTTGCCTCGTATTACCATCCAGCCTAACAGCCAGGGATATCCTACCGAATGATATGATGAAATCATATCTGCCAACTACTAAGAGAGAGGTGTGTCGGGGGGGCAATGTGTGCGAGAGAAGCCTAAAGATAATGTGCATGCGGGAGACACGTAGGCACATATATGTGCGTATAGAGGGCTAGTAGAGACCGTGCATGTGTATATATGCATGTGAGAGAAATAGTGTTCTCCAACTGAGATTAGTGAAAAGAGTGGTACATAGTAGTCAGAAAAAGAGAGAGAAACAGAGAGAGCATGTGCGTGAGACACCCCGACACCCTGAGAGAGATTGTGAGCATGTGTGAAAGAGAAATGTCGATGCATGTAAAGTGTGTGCACTTAAGCGTTAGATAGAGAGATATATAACGCGTTTGTGAGAATGGGGCAAGGCATAGTGCATCTACGTGTAAAAGGCGGTTCTACGCATTAAATTAAAATATAAATGGCATTATTATTTTTGGATGAGATCATGAATTTTGCAAATTTGTATGGACGAAAATCGGTCTATCAGACACCCATACTCTATTGAATTCTAGCATGTGCATGTGTTTATTTCATATTATCGATCCATAGAGTTAGAGCGGTTTGAAATACAGGCAATGGATGCTTTTGCAATTCATATATAAACATTAATTAGTGCACTCCATGTTGTTAGTGTGAAGCACTTTATACATTTATCACTTGCATGGATACATTCCAAATTGCTAGCTATGAAATAGAATACATGTCGAATTCAACATAAAGGGGGTTTCGAAGATTCGAATTCATAGGAAGTGCACTCATCTATTTGAACCCGAGATAATGGCATTTGTAAATTAGATGTAAAAGGAGGCATCAATCTTTGTTGTGAGTTTGAACATGCTATATATATTCATACGCATATCTAACTTTTTTTGCAACCAAGGAGATTATATCTCGAACCATGCATGAACTGAGGTAAGTTGCATATTTTTTAATATATACTTGTGTACAATGTATATTCAAATTTACCCCCTCCATTCCAAAATAATCGTAGCTTTAGGATTTTCAAGAGTAAAGATTTGTGAAGTTTGACAAATCCTGAAAGTTCAGTTCAAGAGAACCGAAAACGTTAATGCTTCTGCTCCCAAATATTGAATGAAGCACCAAATAGGCCTCTGGTCACCCGAAACCGCGCGAGACTAATGTTTTGGTGGTAGGAAATTACTGTCCTGACTCTGGCCCGTGTAGCCTATCGGCCCGATGTCCAAAGGTCTAAACCGGGGTAGGTTTGTAACTTCACCAAGATGCCAGTCTGAACCGCCTCCGAGAAGCATTAATATGTCGTGGGCGCCTACCCATGCGCTCGGCCGAAATATATCCCGCCCACATTTGGGACACCTGACATGACTGTCCTACCCCCAACCGGCAATATGTCCGAAATTTTAGATGGGGGCAAAGTTTGTAACTTTCCCCAAATTTCAAACAAGCGCATCTCAAACCGAAACATTGTTCCCCCTTAGTTCCAAGCCTCCCTCCGTTTCCCCATTCATACTCCGTGGGCGCGAAAACGCCCTCTCCACCAGCCGTGAAACCCCAGCCTCCTCCGTCCTCCACCCCATAGCGGCCAATCCACTGCCGCCCTCCTCCATCACACCGGAGCCGGTACCCCGACGTCGTCGTCCAACGCGACCGCAATGCCCTCAAGGACTTAGCAGCTGAAGCCGAGGCAGAGCTGCCTCCACGACACCGACGCCGACGTGCGCTGTACCAAAACCACTCTGACCACGTCGTCCTGCGCCTCACTGCTGTGGCTCCACTGTCGCAATCGTCCACCGCACCGGAGCTGTTCCTGCTACATCGTCGTTCGCCTCCTCGGATCTGCTTCCCCATCACCGATAGACGGCCACCGCACCACACTCAACAACTTGGCCATGGGTTCGTCCAAGGCTGCACCGACCTCCACAACTTCTGGTTTCCGGCGAACAATAAGAAGATCGTCGGAAAAACAGAAGGAGGACACAACACTGCCAGCAGAAAGAGGTACTCCTCTTCCCTTATTCATGCAAATCTTACGTCTCCGCTCACACCGTATTCATCCCACGAAAGAAACTAGTTGAGCGCTTCTTACTGCATCTTCTTCGTGATACTAAATGCACAAGGTTTCCTCCCTTTTACTATTTCACCTTTGCTAGAGGTCAGTAGCCCGCCTGGATTTCAATTCAGGGTCAGTCGAACCGCAATTAAAAGAAGCAGCACCCGCTTAGGCGCGCGGAGCACCTAGTCCGCTTGTTCCCCAGGGAAGCGGCGCATCGGTGTCTATCATAGGAGTGTGGGGCGCAGGAGCTGCTTGCGCCCGATATGGAGGTCGGCGGGGCTTGAATGGATGGCCGGGGGGCGGTGCCAAGCACGGCGGTGCGGTGAGGTCGAGGGCAGGGCGCAGGCAGGGGAGGAATACTGGGCCGGTGGTCGCTGGCGCTTCGAGGAAGATCGTCAACACTGACTGGCTGGAGGTAGATGAAGGCGATCTGCCCGTTCTTTGTACATCGGACGGTGCAGAAAAAATGGACTAACCTATTGGCTTTCAGTCGACTGTTATTTTCATAGAATCCTGTAGTAATTTAGTGTGCCATGCATGTTGTAGAGCTATCATATGTCTCCCGTCATTTATTTCTCACCGACCTGCTATCTGCTACCTTTACACTGTACTAATTGTGCACACACTTCACCCATACTCACACTATTGTTTTTTTATGCATGGGTATTTTAGACTCTAACACAGTGTTTATGAATACAGAAAAGAAAAGACAGAACTCGCTCTAGTGTAATTCGAAGATAAGCACTAAGCGTTTCAGCGCTCTAATGGGTGCAGTGTCAGCAGTGGGAGACAGTAGACATAGCTCTGCAGTTGATGATCTCAATTGCCACACACAACCATCCCAGGTGCTTGCTTTAACTTCACGGTATCAAATGTGGTTGCATGTTGCATATGGTGTCTACCTTGTATTGCTTCCAATTTGGTTAAATTGCATCTGCTTACTTTACACATTATACCTTTGATAATGACATGCCTTCCTGTTTTTGATACATACTACATATGTCTATTAACCATGTTCGTACATCAAACTAATGCTCTTTTGTATCCCTCGTCAATCACTTATGATGAGACAGTCACCCAAGTGGGTTACTGTGAGACGCCCTACTCGTTTAAAGAGTGCAGTGTCATCCTCCCCACATGATTCTCAAGAAGCAGCAAGGCTAAATGAAGATAGTCAACGTAGCTCTCTAGTTGATCACCACAATTCCCCCACACCACCATCGCAGGTGCTTGCTCTTACTTGGCAGTGTGATATGTGGTTACATGTTGCATATGGTGTCTACTTTGTAATGCTTCTAATTAGGGTAAATTGCATCTGCTTAGTTAACACATTATACGTGTGAATATGACATGCCTTCCTGATTTTGGTACATACTACGTCTTTCTATTAACCATGTTCTTACATCAAACTATTTTTCTTGTGTATCCCTCATCAATGCTCCTAATTTGTTAAATTGCATCTCCTTAGCTTACACATTATACATGTGAATATGACATGCCTTCCTATTTTTGGTACATAGTATATCTGCCTATCACACCATGTTCTTACATCAAACTACTGTTCTTGTGTATCCTGCGTCTATCACTTATGATGAGATAGTCACGCGTGTGGGTTAATATGAGACGCAATACTCTTATAAAGAATGCAATTTCATCCTCTCCACATGATTCTCAAGAAACAGCAAGCCTAAATGAAGATATTGAACGTAGCTCAGTACCTGAAGACCGCACTTCCCCTACACCACCATCACAGGTGCTTGCTCTAACTTCGCAGTGTGATATGTGGTTGCATGTTGCATACGGTGTCTAGCTTGTAATGCTTCTAATTAGGGTAAATTGCATCTGCTTAGTTTACACACTATACCTGTGAATATGACATGCCTTCCTATTTTTGGTACACACTACATCTATGTGTTAACCTTGTTCTTACATGAAACTACCTCTCTTCTGTATCCTGCATCAATCACTTACGATGAGTCACCTTTATTCGTTGCATATTGCATATTATTTCTAGCCTGTTGCCATGTATTGCTTCTAATTTGGTCAAATACATTTGTTAGGGCACCCTTTTAATTTGGCAGAGTGATATTGGTTTCATCTTTCATATGGTTTCTAGCTTGCATCGATTCTAACAAGTTCAAGCACCTTGTGCTTAGTTTACACTTTATACATCATACATGTCAATATGTCACGCCGTCCTGTTTTTCGTACATATTCCATCCTCCTATCATGCGGCTGCCTTACATGAAAGTAGTGTTCGTCAGTATCATGCATCAATGAGGTCTGAAGAGTAAATTTTATTCCTTTTTCTTGTGGGTTTGACTTGACAAGGCAAAATCAAGAAAGAGGAAGGAAAAGAGTAAGGAAGGCGATGATGGTGGTCCTCTGCAGCAACGTAAATGGAGCATCTGTACCAATTCTCCTTGTACTGATAGTGCATTACAAGGTCCAAGTCTCCGCTCCCCTACTCCACCATCCAAGGTACTTGCTCCAACTTGGCAGTGTGATATCTGGTTGCATGTTGCATATGGTGTCTAGCTCGTATTCCTCCTAATTAGTGTAAACATCATCTGCTTAGCTTACACATGATACATGTGAATATGACACGCTTTCCTGTTTTTGGTACATACTATATTTGTCTATCACACCATGTTCTTACATGAAACTACTCTTCTTGTGTATCCTGCATCAGTCACTTATGATGGGACACCTTTAAGTTGGCAGTGTGATATTGGTTTGCGTCTTGAATATGATTTCTAGCATGTATTGCTTCTAGTTTGATGAACACCACCTATGACGAGACAGTTTTAACTTGGCAGAGTGATATTGATTGCACCTTCCATATGGTGTCTTGCGGTGTTTCTAATTTGTTGAAGTGCCTCCTGCTTAGTTACCACATCATAGGAGTGAATATGTCAAGCCATCCATTTTTCGTACATATTCCACCCTCGTATCATGACTTTGCCTTTCATCAGAGTAGTGTTCGTTAGTATCATGCATGAATGAGTTCTGAAGAGCGAATGATATTCCTTTTTCTTGTCGGTATGACCTCACAATGCAAAATCAATAAAGTTGAAGGAAATTGGCAAGGCATTAGATGATGGTGGTTGAGGGAGTCCTGGATTAGGGGGTGTTCGGGTAGCTAGACTATACCTTCAGCCGGACTCCAGGACTATGAAGATACAAGATTGAAGACTCCGTCCCGTGTCTGGATGGGACTTTCCTTGGCGTGGAAGGCAAGCTTGGTGATGTGGATATTCAAGATCTCCTACCATTGTAACAGACTTTGTGTAACCCTAACCCTCTCTGGTGTCTATATAAACCGGAGGGTTTTAGTCCGTAGGAGAACTTCATCATACAACAATCATACCATAGGCTAGCTTTTAGGGTTTAGCCTGCTTGATCTCGTGGTAGATCTACTCTTGTACTACCCATATCATCAATATTAATCAAGCAGGACGTAGGGTTATACCTCCATCGAGAGGGCCCGAACCTGGGTAAAACATTGTGTCCCTTGTCTCCTGTTACCATCCGACCTAGACGCACAGTTCGGGACCCCCTACCCGAGATCCGCCGGTTTTGACACCGACATTGGTGCTTTCATTGAGAGTTCCTCTGTGTCGTCGCTTTCAGGCCCGATGGCTCCTTCGATCATCAACAACGATGAAGTCCAGGGTGAGACTTTTCTTCCCGGACAGGTCTTCGTCTTCGGCGGCTTCGCACTGCAGGCCAACTCACTTGGCCACCTTGAGCAGATCGAAAGCTACGCCCCTGGCCATCGGGTCAGGTTTAGAAGCCTAGACTACACGGCTGACATCCGCGGGGACTTGATCTTCGACGGATTCGAGCCACAGCCAAGTGCGCCGCACTGTCTCGATGGGCATGATATAGCTCTGCCGCCGAGCAGCGTTCTAGAGGCCGCACACGCACCGGTTCCAACCATTGATTCAGGGCCTACTGCGCTGATCGAGGATCAGCGGTTAGACACTGCCTCAGGGGTTGCGATCTCAGAGGCGATCGAGCTGAACTCTAGCCCCGCACTCCGCATGGCCCGTGACTCCGAAGAGCCGGATTTCTCTCCGAACTCCGTGCCCCCCGTGCCCCCGCCGATCGAATCCGATTGGGCGCCGATAATGGAGTTCACCGCCGTGGACATCTTTCAGCACTCGCCCTTCGGCGACATCCTGAATTCTCTAAAGTCTCTCTCTTTATCAGGAGAGCCCTGGCCGGACTACGGTCAGCAAGGTTGGGATACGGACGATGAAGAAATTCAAAACCCACCCACCACCCACTTCGTAGCCACTGTCGATGACTTAACCGACATGCTCGACTTCAACTCCGAAGACATCGACGGCATGGACAACGATGCACGAGACAACCAAGAACCAACGCCTATAGGCATTGGACAGCCACCTCAACTCACGATGTGTACATGGTGGATACCCCTAAAGGAAGCAACAATGAGGAAAATGGGGAGGGGGATCGATCTCTCGAAAAACAATCAAAGCGTCGGCGTAAACACCGACCTAAGCCCCGCCTCGATAAAGACCCAGCCATAGAGCAGGATGAGCCGGTAGACGACGAGCATGCCTTAGAGCAACCGTCCCAACAAGACAACCCAGATAGAGAAACCGAACATTCCTCCCCCGGCGAAAATGGCATTCCGGACGACCCTACGCCGGACAAGCAGAAGAACCTCCACAAACGGCTTGTTGCAACCGCACGCAGCCTGAAAAAGCAGAAGCGGAAGCTAAAGACTGCGGAAGATGCACTCAGGATCAGATGGAGTAAAGTAATCAATACCGCAGACAAATACGGTGGTAGTCGCCGCACTAAAAGCTATCCAAGGAGAAAACTACTGCCTAAATTCGACGAGGAGGCCTTAGAGCCCTCGCATTCAAAAAGTAAGAAAGCCACACGGTCAGATAGATGACCCCAGGGCCAGCTTAAAGCGGCAAGCATCGCCGCACTTAAGCCGGCATGCAACCCACTTAAGGATTCGCATCGCGGCCCAGCCAGGTCCATTTACGGGCCAAGAAAGCAAGCTCTCATAAGCAATGCAATAAAGCCATTATCAGAATCCGACACACCCAAATACAGGGATGCCGCACACCCCCTATGTTTCACCGATGATGTCCTGTAAACATAGAGGCATATGATGGAACAACAGACCCTGGAGTCTGGATCGAGGATTATATCCTCCACATACATATGGCTCGAGGAGATGACCTCCACGCCATAAAATACTTACCCCTCAAGCTTAAAGGTCCAGCCCGGCATTGGCTTAAAAGCCTTCCTGAAAACACAATTGGAAGTTGGGAAGAGCTCGAGGATGCTTTCCGACCAAATTTTCAAGGGACCTATGTCCGCCCTCCGGATGCAGACGATCTTAGTCACATAACTCAACACCTCGAAGAGTTAGCTCGGCAATTCTGGAATAGATTTCTTACTAAAAAGAATCAGATAGTCGACTGTCCGGACGCTGAAGCCTTAGCAGCTTTCAGGCATAATGTCTGAGACGAATGGCTCGCCAGACACATCGGCCAAGAAAAGCCAAGAACAATGGCCGCACTAACAAGCATCATGACCCGCTTTTGCGCAGGAGAGGATAGTTGGTTGGCAAGATGTAGCACCAGCGACCCGAGTACATCCGAAACTAGGGATGGAAATTGAAAACCGCGATGCAATAAGGACCATCGCCGGACTAAGGAAAAAAGTCCAAAGAGCACGGCAGTTAACGCCGGATTCAAAAGCTCAGGATAGAATCAGAAAAAGCCGCCCCTCCAAGATAACAGGGACGACCTATCCAACCTAAACAAAATCCTGGATAGGATATGTTAAATACACAATACTCCAGGAAAGCCTGCTAACCATACCCACAGAGATAGTTGGGTTTTCAAACAATCCGGCAGACTCAACGCCGAACACAAGGGGCTCGATACACCAAGCGAAGACGAGGACGAACCCCAAAAGCAGAGTACTGGGAAACAAAAGAATTTCCCACAAGAAGTATGTCGGATTTCGGGTTCCGGCACACCCTTGAGGTTCGAACACTGGGGTGCGCGCGGAGATTTCGCCTCCTACCTACCTGCACCCCTCCGCCACGCTAGGATCAAAGCTATGAAAAGAACAACACAAGGGACACGGGGTTTATACTGGTTCGGGCCACGTTGTGGTGTAATACCCTACTCCAGTGTGTGGTGTGTGGATTGCCTCTTGGGCTGATGATGACGAATAATACAAGGAAGAACAGCCTCGCGAGGGACTGTTCTTGGCTGGGGGATGAACTGATGGGAGGAGTTCAACCACCTTTCTCTTTCTCTCTCTCTGTGCTTCAAACCTCTCTAACGAGCCTCTTTCTTCCTATCACCCAACCCCCTTGCTCTGTGGGTGGCTGGTCCTATTTATAGTGGCCCTGGTCCTCTCCCCAAATATTGAGCGGGAAGGGAGCCAACAATGGCGGGCTAATTTGAAACGGGGACAGCAAGTATCAGCTATCCTGACAAAAGTAGTCTTCGCCTGCGCAAAGCTCTGGTGATGATGCCGTCTTGGGCTCCACGGTGACCTCCGTCTCGTAGTCCTCCTGGTCTTGGTCTCGTTGCACCGAAATGGCAACCTTTGCCTGATGCCTCGGTACTCCGGGCTGCACTTGCCCCCTTTGCACCAAAGAGGAAAGGAGGACGCTACGCGGGCTGGCACCCGCCTGGCGCCCTGAGTCGTCATGGCTTGCGTCACGGGCACCTCGCGAGGTACCCCGCCTTGATCTCTCCGCCTCCTCGTGAGCCAACCTGACGAGGCCGTGCCTGAGGAAGCTCCATGTCATCCGCCCCGCGAGGCTTGGCCCCTCGCGAGGGTCTTGAGTTTGCGTTGGTGAAGATGGGCCATGTTGGGCCCCCCTTTGAGCCACGCCGCAGGCCGCAGGCAGGCAAGTCTAGGGACCCCCGTTCCCAGAACGCCGACAGAAGCCCCCGGGCCCAAGGCGCGCCCGGACTTGGCCATGCAGGGAGGCGGAAGGGCAAGAGCGAAGCACCGCGGGCCCTAACAGCCTGCGGCCTTAGGCGCCGCGTGGCGGTTGACTGGACGTGGCCGCCTTAGCAGCCGCACGAGTTGATAAGGGAGTGGCGTCCTCCTAGGCCCTTCTTCTTGCTTTCCCCGGTTGCTGTTCAGATCCCCTTTCCTGCGCTTCTCCTTCCTTCCTCCGAAATCTCCAGATCTGCTCTGATTGTGCGACCCAGGAAGCCATGGCGCCTCGCCAGCCCCCGGCCGCAGCTTGGTACTCGTCTGCCCTGGACCCGCCGAACGTGTCGGAGGCGGGCCTTGCCCGGTTGCGGCGGATAGCGACGGCGCGAGGCATCGACGGGGCGAAGGTGTTCAAGGCCGGCTCCGCCACCCCTGAGGGTCAGAGGAGCACCTTCTATCTACTCTTCGTAAGTGCCATTGTGGCTGGCCTGGTGCCTCCCTTCTCCGAGTTCTTCTTCTCTGTCCTCCGCCATTACAAGCTGCAGGCTCTGCATCTCCATCCCAACTATGTCCTTCTCCTCGCGATATTTGCTTATTATTGCGAGGCCCACATTGGGGTGCAGCCCTCAGTGGCCTTGCTACACCACTACTTCTACCTCCGGACCTCTCGCGGTCCTGCTTCCGCGTGCGCGAGCTTCGTCGCGTACGGTGGCGCCATTGCCATCTCGAACTCTAGGAAGAGGATTGAGGGCTTCAGGAGCAAGTGGGTCTTGGCGGACGCTGAGCGCATCCACCCTCGGCTGATCTTGCCCACCGAGCAGCCCACAAGCTCGAGCAACTGGGGTCGAGCAGAGCTCACGGATCCCCGCGCGATGATGGTGTTGGAGAAGATGGATGCGGATCTGAGGCCGGCCGATATGGCGGCGGCGAAGCTGACCGGCGCGTCGTTGCTGAGGGAGTTCCTGGAGCACCAGCTGGCCCCGCTTTGGCAGTACTCGCTTCCAATGTGGAGGCCCCGTCCGAGCCCCGTGGCCTGGACCGACGGAGACTTGGCTGCGGTTCTCCAATCTCTGGTCGGGGGCAACATGGCGAGGTTGGAGGGCGCCCATACGCCCTTGTTCCTCCGCGACGACTGGGAGCGGGTAGTGAAGTCCATGCCCGTCTTCAACGGGGAAGGGCCCGTGCCCCTGGAGGCTCCCGAGGGACCAGTGGATATGCCCTCCGACGACTCCAGCAGAGAGGAAGAAGGAGGGGAGCGCAGAAAAGGGCCTGACTCCGAGGCGACTAACGGAGAGTCGAGGGCTCCCCTCCCCCGGCGCAGGTCCCGCGTTCTCCGCCTCTCTCCGAACGATGACGACGAGGAGGACAATGAAGATGACGACGAGCAGGACGGCGGGAGCTCGCCCCCGATCCCGAAGAAGGACAGGATCGGGCTGATCTCCCGTGGGTCTCCTCCGGCCCCAGGGCAAACCGCAGACGCACCTTTCGCCTCCAAACTTCCCGAGGTTGACCCTTCTAGCCGGCTTTCAGGCTTCAAATTTGGCCGGAGGCCGCTTGAGCTCACTCGCGACGACCCATAAGCATTCGATTCTTGTCTTTATCTCTTGCTCTGCTTCTGAGGCTTGACGTCCGCATCTTTGGACAGGTTGGCGCCCGTAGCAAAGAAGTCAAAGGGGGCTCCTGAGGTTTCGTTCGTGACAGCGCCCCTGAAGGAAGGTGACCGCGACGCACAAGCTTCTCCCGCCCGGTCGTCCTCGCGGGGCTTGACTGAGCCGGCTGGGGCAAGCTCAGGTCCCACGGCCCAAGTGGCTCTCGAGGTGCTCCCGTCTGCCGCCGCTGCTACAGCTGTCGGGGCGCGGCAGACTTCGCCTCAGGATGCTGCGGCCATGCTGCCGCCTTCTCCTCCTACTCCACCGGCTGCTATCTCCCCGACTCCTTCCGTCATTCTGGACCATGCTGTTGCTGAGCTGGACCGGCTACGGCAGGATCTTCTCAGTGCCGACCCTCGCCTGGTGGTCGGGCGCTTGGAGCTGGTTTCTGGATGGGTTCGCTCCGACGCTTTGATTCGGGCGGCGCTGGTCCAGGCCTCGACGGCATGCGACGAGGAGAAGCAGGCCGTCCTTGAGGCGAAGGCTTCTCGCGATGCAGCCCTGGGAGAGGTGGTTGATGTCCATGGTCGCTGCAAGGAGCTGGAGGACGAGCTACAGGGCCTGCGGGATCAGCTCGCGAAAGAGGTTCGCCTTCGCCAAGAGCAGGAAGAAGGCATGAAGGCTCGTGAGGCGGCCGTCGAGGGCGAGGAGGCCAAGCTCAAGAAACGCCGCGACCGCCTAGGCGCGCTGGAGCAGGAATTGGGGGTGAGGAAGGCCGAGCTAGACGGCAAGGCCCTGGT
Organism: Triticum aestivum; assembly: GCF_018294505.1. Classification (NCBI taxonomy): domain Eukaryota; kingdom Viridiplantae; phylum Streptophyta; class Magnoliopsida; order Poales; family Poaceae; genus Triticum; species Triticum aestivum. The sequence goes on along the minus strand of NC_057803.1, from coordinate 547,122,314 downwards.
CCTTGCCGAAGACCGCGCGGCCTTCACGGAACTGGAGGCGAAGGCTCGCTCGTCGCTGAGGACGCTTTACGACAGCGGCCTGGAGAACCTGCTGGCCGGCGCCGAGGACGGCCCCGCCAAGCTACTTCCCTTCTTGGTCCACGCTCTTGAAGATGTCGGGCCGAGGCCGAGGCGCGTGTTCTGTCTTCTGCAGCACTGACACGGGTTCTCACCCACATCCACCTTTGCGATCCCGGGTTCGACCTCGACAGCCTGCTGGAGCCCGTGAGCGGCAAGCGTGCGGTGGCTGCTGCCGAGGCCGTGAAGGGTCGCGCAGAGGCTCTGCTGGGGAAGTTCCGGGCCTTCGGCACCAAGCCAGAGCAAGGCGCTGCCGACCCCGCTGCTCCGTGAGGCGAACCCACGCCGCGCTGCTCCCCTGCCGCCAAGTGACTCCATCGCGGCTCCTGTCCTGTTTTTAATTCCTGCACATGTATCATGCCTCGGGGAGGCGTTTAAACTTGCGCCTGATATTGGGATAACAGTGTGGACTGTAATATTTGCTTTCGAATTCCTTTGAAATTTGTGCTTTTCCTTCCTACTTGCTTACGTTCTACGCCGGCAGAGCCCGGCCCCGCGCGTACCTCGCCCAGCAATAGCCCTGACCGGAAACCAGGACGGGACCAAGGAGTGAGGGGCTACGTGACAAGTTAGGCTCCTGAGTCGCGATGCTCAGGAGTCCCCCTTGGCGCATGAACAGCAAGTAGGAAGGTGTGATGTGGGTGGATCCACCATTCTACGTCTGCAGAGCCCGGCCCCGCGCGTACCTCACCCAGCAATAGCCCCGACCGGAAACCAGGACGGGACCAAAGAAGTGAGGGGCTACGTGACCAGTTAGGCTCCTGAGTCGCGATGCTCAGGAGTCCCCCTTGACGCTCAAACGGCCTTCATACCTTGGCTCCGCTCGGGGAGAGGCGCGCGACGAACCAGGCCCGTGGAGACCTGGCTGGGCGGCGTGCGTCTGGGCATGACCCTGGCGCAGCCCCCGTGCCTAGCCCCCTTGCGTAGGACTCCCGAGGGGAGGCGTTGCAATGAGGCTAGACACTGAGCACTGGGGTCCCTGAGGTTGATGCGGCCCGGAGGCCACCTCAGTTGTTTATCACCAGCGCGGAGCATAGCGCTTCCGTATGAGTACGGGCATAGCCGCTCCTCGGCAGTGTCGTCAGCCAGCGCGGAGCATGGTGCTTCCACTGGTGCGTGGGAGGGGGGCCCCCTCCGGGAGGAGCCCCCGGGGCGTGTACAACCCCGCCCAGACACGTGGCTGGCACGGTAGGGCCTGGTGAGGTGTATCTGGGCACCCGTGAGCCAGCACGGGACTCACGGGGCCCTACCTCTAGGCGGGTTGCGCCTGGCACTGGGCCTTATCTTGTGTTGTGTCCCTGCAAGTTCAGTTAGATGCCTGCACTCTATGTCCTCGGGTCCAGGCCCTCGAGCTGGTCTCAGCCGTCGTTGGTATGCCAGGTCACAATGCCGTGGTCAAGGCCAGAGGGTGAGGGCTGGAGAGCCAGTAAGAGCCCTGAGTCGCGATGCTCAGGTACCCCCCCTTTAACGTGCAAGTGGTCAACATGGAGAAGAAGAGGCGCCGCGGACCGGCATCAAATAATCAAGCATGGCGGTTCTAACGCATAACCGGAAATGAACGCAAATGGGGTACATGCCGCTGAGCCTGGCCTGAGCGGCTTGGGGATCATGCAGCCCGAGGGGCGCCCCCAACAAGGTAAGCTGACAACACAGAATGTAAAGGGATACACGCCGCAGCGACGGACCCACGCGGCCTGGGAATAATGCAGCCCTGGGGGCGCTCCCAGCTAGAAGTGAAACTTGAAAGATGTCACCTGATGACGCTGGAGACAAAGGGGTGTTGGTGTAGCCGGCTCAGTGGGCTGCGGAAGCCGATCCTCATGAGACCCCAGGCCCAGGGGCCTCGGGAGGCTCCAGGGGCGATGGCGGTTCCTCGCGGGCCATCTTCATCTCCGCCAGGGCTGCGGGGCACCTAGCCTCTTGTGCCTCCGTGATGCCCCTCATGAGGCGCTGGTATGCGTCAGCCGCGCTCGGCAAGCCGTAAGGCATGCGAACGTAGCTATGGGGTGGACCTCTGCAGCGCCCCACTCGCGAGGGCCAAAGGCGCTTCAGGGAGGTGACTTGGTTGAGCCCTAGTACATCAACGCAGACGCGCAGCTCGCCATCCTCGCCTGGATGGGGAGCCACTGCTGGTAGGCGGCGGGCGCCTCTCATGACTCTGGACTCCTGTAGCTCCTGAATGGCCTTGCTGACAAACTCCTGCGGGTCTGGATCTCCTTGCCTTGCTCCTTCTTGAGGGAAACGTGCTCCGAAACACGCCTCCATGTGGTGCCCCAGCGCCTCCCTCGTGACCCTAGCTAGGTCGATGGACCTCCAGGGGAGAGCCCCCGAGCCCTGCCTGAGGAGGGCACCGGGCACGCTTTCCTATGCAATGGAAGGAGGTTCCCCCTGGGCAGGCACGGGCCCAGAGGGACCTGCCTCCTGAGGGGCCAGGCCGGACGACGTCTTCTTCTTCTTGGGGGCGGCCTCGGGAAGCCTCCTGCTTCCGTGATCCGGGTCTTCCAGTGATGCGGCCTGAAAGGCTCGCTCCAGGGAACACACCACGTCCTTCTCTTCATAGGGCACCGTGATGACTCTGCCGCTTCCTGGCATCTTGAGGACGTTGCAGCCGTGGTGAGTCACGGCCATGAACTTGGCCAGCACTGGGTACCCAAGGATGGCGTTGTACGGCAGGCGGATGTGAGCGACGTCGAAGTCGATGAGCTCAGTGCAGTAGTTGTCACGTGCCCCGAAGGTGACAGGGAGGCGGACCTGCCCAATCGGGATCGTGGAGCCGTCGGTGATACCGGAGAAGGGCTTGGTTGGCTGAAGCTGACTGTAGGGCACTTGGAGGTTGTTGAATGTCTCTATGGACAGGACGTTGAGCCCTGCCCCGCCATCGATGAGGGTCTTGGTGACCACCATGTTGCTGATAATTGGGGAGCAAAGCATCGGGAGGACTCCGGCTGTAGCCGCACACTTGAGTTGATCTGCTGAGCTGAATGTGATGGCGCATGCCGACCACCTGAGAGGGTGCGTGGCTTCGAGCCTGGGGAGGGCTGCATTCACTTCGCGGGCGAACTGCTTGAAGATGCGCTGAGAGGCTGGGGCCTGAGCTCCGCCTAGGATGCAAGCGATCGCGCGCGGCTCCTGGAAGCCCCCAGCCTCCTCGTCCTGGTGGCGGTCCTCGTTTCTCCTTGGCTGCGTTGCCTTGCGGGCGATCCTCGCGAGGCTGATCCCTCCAGCCTTCCTCACGAGGTGGGTCTTGCCAGCGATCCTCACGAGGTTGGTCGTGCCACCCCTGGCGCGGGCCACAGTCTTCCCAGCACCCTACGTTCACGCAGTACCGGCTGCCCTTGGGAGGTTCGGGCTGATCTCTGCCCCGCTTGGTGTCTGGTTCTGCCACGAGCACGGCAGCCCCCTTGCGCTTCACTTCCTTGGCCTTGAGCTTCTTCTCTTCTGGGTCTGCGGCAGGCAGCTCAAGGAGAGAGAGACGCCCTTCCTCAGCCCTGGCGCACTTGTTCGCCAAGTTGAACAGCTCCAAAGAAGTGCACAGATCTTCATGAATCGCCAGCTCCTCCTTCATCTTGACATCGCGCACGCCATCGGAGAAGGCTGAGATGATGGCCTCTTCAGTCACCTTGGGAATCTTGAGGCATGCGTTGTTGAAGCGCTGGATGTACTTCTGCAGGGTCTCCCCGGGTTGTTGCTTGATGCGGCGCATGTCGCTCACGGCGGGTGTCCGGTCGCGAGTACCTTGGAAGTTGGCGATGAAGCGGGTGCGCATCTCTTCCCAGGAGGAGATTGTGCCTGGAGCCAGGTTCAGGAGCAAGATGCGGGCCCCGTCCTTGAGCGCCATGGGAAACCAGTTTGCCATGACCTTATCGTCTCCGTTGGCAGCTTCGATGCCCAGCTCGTAGAGCTGGAGGAACTCCGCGGGGTCGGTCATGCCGTCATAGCGAGGAGGCAGGTCCGGCTTGAACTTGCCTGGCCACGCGACGCTGCGCAGCTCGGTGGTGTAGGCGCGGCAGCCTGCTGTGGCCACGGGAGGCCTTGGGTGATGGGGAGCCTGGTCTTGCATGTCCCCACGCGCCGGAGCAGGAGGATAGTCGCGACGTGCTGGAGCAGGGAGCGCTCGGCAGCTTCTGGTGGGCGAGGGACTTCTTGGCAGCTCTGTTCTTGCCGCACTGGCACCTAACGGAGCGGGTTCCGCCCAGGGGCCACGCGCCTTGGAACCATGGCGTCTTCTTGAGGAGGAGGCGGCCGGGGCGCCGCCGAAGCCACTTCGCCCGCGCGGGGCGGGGTGCGGTGCAGCGGAACGGACGGTGCGGAAGAACCCCCTGCAGCGCGGACGAGCTCGGCGACGCGGCCGAGCCATTCTTCATAAACATCGTCGACGAGACGGTAGCGCAGGAGCTCGTTCGCCGCGATGAGTGCAGCCCGAGCCTCCATGGGCGCGCGGAGCGCGCGGGACGAAGATCCAGCTGGGGCGAGCGAAGGAGTTGCGGTGCGGCCGTCTTGGCGCACGGATGGATGCTGAGATGATGCCTGCTGCTCGTCCCCCGTCGGGCCGGTGGCGGCGTTGACGGCAGGTGACGGGGAACGGCGAGGACGCCCACCGACAGGGGCTGTCTGGGCGACGCGGGAAGCGAGGGCGGCCCGGCGCTCTGCGCGGGCCCGACGTGCGTCAGACATGAGCGTGATGGTCGGAGGAGAGCGAGGCGGTGGAAGACGAATTCCGGCGCACCCCTACCTGGTGCGCCAAATGTCGGATTTCGGGTTCCGGCAGACCCTTGAGGTTCGAACACTGGGGTGCGCGTGGAGATTTCGCCTCCTACCTACCTGCACCCCTCCGCCACGCTAGGATCAAAGCTATGAAAAGAACAACACAAGGGACACTGGGTTTATACTAGTTCGGGCCACCATTGTGGTGTAATACCCTACTCCAGTGTGTGGTGTGTGGATTGCCTCTTGGGCTGATGATGACGAACAATACAAGGAAGAACAGCCTCGCGAGGGTCTGTTCTTGGCTGGGGGGATGAACTGATGGGAGGAGTTCAACCACCTTTCTCTTTCTCTCTCTCTGTGCTTCAAACCTCTCTGACGAGCCTCTTTCTTCCTATCACCCAACCCCCTTGCTCTGTGGGTGGCTGGTCCTATTTATAGTGGCCCTGGTCCTCTCCCCAAATATTGAGCGGGAAGGGAGCCAACAATGGCGGGCTAATTTGAAAGGGGGACAGCAAGTATCAGCTATCCTGACAAAAGTAGTCTTCGCCTGCGCAAACCTCTGGTGATGACGCCGTCTTGGGCTCCATGGTGACCTCCGTCTCGTAGTCCTCCTGGTCTTGGTCTCGTTGCACCGAAATGGCAACCTTTGCCTGATGCCTCGGTACTCCACGGCTGCGCTTGCCCCCTTTGCACCAAAGACGAAAAGAGGATGATGCGCGGGCTGGCACCCGCCTGGCGCCCTGAGTCGTCATGGCTTGCGTCACGGGCACCTTGCGAGGTACCCCGCCTTGATCTCTCCGCCTCCTCGTGAGCCATCCTGACGAGGCCGTGCCTGAGGAAGCTCCGTGTCGTCCGCCCCGCGAGGCTTGGCCTCTCACGAGGGTCTTGAGTTTGCGTTGGTGAAGATGGGCCGTGCTGGGCCCCCCTTTAAGCCACGCCACAGGCCGCAGGCAGGCAAGTCTGGGGACCCCCGTTCCCAGAACACCGACAAAGTAAAAACAGTAAACTTACTCCACATAACAAAACGCGCGGTGCCCATAAAGGTACGCGCCCCACGGTCTATCCCAAAGGAATCCCGCCACTGGTTGTCAAAACCAATCATCTTCGATCATTTGGATTATTCTAGAAGTATCAGGAACCCAGGCTGGACTGCCCTGGTACTCGATCCAATAATTGGCGGACTCCAGTTTTCAAATGGATGGTGGCAGCGGACTCAACCTGATATATCAGGACTCAATCTGCCACATGAGGATCGACCCAAAAAGAATTTGCCACAGCAAAACCTCCTTTCAAGGAGTAACACCAGGTCCGGACACCCATTGCATGGGTTTTCTCTGGCTCGAGGTTATCTTCGGCTCTGCCGATAACTTCCGTCGCGAAAATCTGACTTTCCACATCGTCCCATTCTCAAGTCGCTATCAAGCACTGCTGGGACGCGAAGCTTTCGCCCACTTTAACGCAATACCGCATTATGCATCTCTTACGCTTAAGATGCCCGGTCCACGCGGCATCATCTCCTTAACGGGGAAGCAGTAAGGGCACCTCCCCCAAGCGAAGGATTGTGCGGCCGCTTTAACAGCCCCACAATACAATGGCTTCACCAGCCAGAACAACAAAACAGGTCATTAAGACCACAGACACGGATAGACGAGTCCGGCACAAAAGTATCATTGATAAAGGCTTAGTGGCCATATACCCCTGCACTAGGGGCTTCACACATATAAAATAAGAGACAATAAAGCTCAATTTTCCATATTTTACTTTACACTTTGTTTATTTCATATAACTTTTGTTCGGCACGCCCCTTTTTCAACTTAGTTGCTCTCTTTTTTACAGATGAACGTCGTGCTGCGCCCGTCCAGGATACAGCACAACGGAGACACAGGCGCAGACGTGCAGTAGGGACCCGTTCCAAGGATTCTTTTCAGATTAAGACCCTGCGTAAACCTTTTTTACTGTCTCTTGTTGGTACACATCCCCGGGTTCTATGACCAAGGAGGAGGATGGCGTCTTGGCATGTGGCCACATCAGAATTCCTGCGCGTACCTGGACACTAGGGGCTTATACCTTAGAGCGTTACTTAGCCCGCTCTCATAAAGACCGAATACCTTAGGGAGTGTTCGGCGTCGCGAGTTTGGCCTTATATGCATCAGCTCCGAGTCATGATTTTGGTCAAATGTTGGGTTGCCCGGCTCCTGTGTTCGGCCGCCTTATGTTCCGCTCTATCGGCTAAGGCGGCACCAGGAGAACTACTGCGATTGTGCCCTGGTTCGGCCAGGCGAGCACCTCAGTAGAGAAAGCCGAAAACCGACTGTCATGATATGGCGTGAGACTGGTCAACCACTCGATGACTCTCCGGAATCTATAGGATTCCCCCGCATTAACGAAGGGCCGTTTCCCGGCCAGGCACACACGCGCCCCAAATTCGGGCGAGCGCAGTCGCCACCAGGGGCTACCTAAATAGTCCCATTGTCAAGCTCCTATGGCTAAGTGAAAGTGTTAAAGCATTATAGTCCGGTTGCCTAGCTCGCTGCGCTATCACCTCCTTTGTAGGACCAAGACGTTGGATTAAGTGTGAAAATGCGCCTTCTGCGAGCACCCCCGCACTATGTGCGTGGGGGCTGAAGCCAACGACTGCCATCTTTCAGATTTTGTATGTATATCTTAAAACGGCCGCATAGGAGGTGTTCCACATACTTGCAGGCACAAGTATAAAAGGCTACTACAATTCATCAAAATATTGCTTCATAATTACATATGCTATCAGAACATAGCATCCTTCGAGCACTGCATCTCTATTACATGAGCGCCTTCAAGGACTTCCTGAAAATAGTGCTCGGAGGGTCGGCTTTGGTCCGAATCTCGGGATGCAACAACGGTGGTCTCCATCACTGCCCAGTATGTCTTGACACGGGCAAGAGCCATCCGTGCGCCCTCTATGCATGCTGACCTCTTCATCGCATCGATACGTGGCACCGCGCCAAGGAATTACTGCACCAAGCCGAAATAACTCTTCGGCTCCGATCTCCCCGGCCACAGATGACCCAAGACGTACCTCATGGCGAGTCCAGACAATCTATTCAGTTCGGCCCATTGAGCCAGACGATCGTCCACTGCCAGTGGACGCTCTGGATTGTGGAACTGCGACCAGAAAAGCCTTTCCACTTCGTGATCCTCTTGATCTCGAAAGTGTTCGGACGCATCAGCAGCACTCGCTGCCAAATCTAGATAGGTGTCCTTCGCACTCCACATCCGGTCCAATGGAGCAAACTTCAGATCGCCAAACTTCCTCCGCAGCATAAAGGGCTTTCCAGCCGCAATCTTTCCGGCCTGACGCAGCTCCTCCTTCGCAGCTCTCATCGCAGAGCGAGCGTCCTTGGCATCAACAACGTCCTTATCTAAGTCCGTTTGTCTCGCCCGGTCTTCTTTCTCAAGAGACTTGCAACGGTCAGCAGCGCTTTTCAACTTCACAGCCATCTCGGCCATCTCCTTCTTGCTTCGGCAGTGAGCAGCCTGTTCGGCTCTCAGCTCTTCAAGTGCCTTCTCGGCAGCGGCATCACTTGTCCTGACTTGTTCCTTAGCTCGGGCAAGTTCCGCCCGGAGACTCTCCACGGCGGCCGCACCATCTGCGTCAAGCACACACATTGTAAGATACTGGCATAAAAGCTCCTCTTACCAGATGCCGCCCGAGGAATTGCATACCTTGAGCATCATCAAGTCACTCGTTGACGAGCGCGATGTCGGCATCTGCCATGTCAAGTTGCCACTTTATCTCGGCAAAATCATAAGTTCGGCTCGATTCCGGACACTTTGCCACCTATATACAAAGGCGAAAATTAGACCTGGGATTATGATCCTCTGCGCACCGTCAATTTTGACAACGCACAGAGTCTCAGGGGCTACTATCTACATAGGGCGCATCTTGTTTATGCGCAACTGACAAAGAAGTACATTATCAAACGTACCTCAAAACCCGTCAGCAAACTTCTGACGGCCTCGTGCAATCCGCTTTCCGCGGACGAAATCCTTCCAATCACCGTACCCATCAATGCACGGTGCTCCTCTGAGATAGAAGCTCTCCCCAGCAGAATCATCGGCTCCTCCGACCGTGCACCAGACGGTGCCGGACTCGTCCTATGACCTCCATCGAGGGTAGGACATGGAGAACCTTGGGGGCCATATGGCTACCTTCCACCCCTGCCATATTCGGAGAAACCCTCCGCAACGACACCTCAGGGTCGCCCGCCTCGCTAGGCGGTACGGCAGGGGGAGGCGTTCCACTCTCCATCATCTCCCGAAGAAGATCCCTTGAAGACGAGCTCTGCTGAGAAGGGCTGAGGTCTGAGCTGCAAGGTAAAATTTCGGTTAATCTTCTCAGATAAAAAGTAAGGATTTCTCTCATCCCTCTAAAGGAAAATCTTTCTCTACTTACGGCTCGCTGGAGGGCTGATCCCTTTGGGGGCGTAGTTCGGCCGAGGATCTCCCCGGCGCCGGACCCTCTGACGAGGACTTCTTCCCCCACTTTGAGGCCATGGTCTCCGGGTCGTTAGAGGCGGCCCTCTTCTTCCCCCTAGGAGAGGAATTGTCGGTTCCTCCCTTTGGAGCAGCCTCCTTCGAGGAGGCCATAGTTTCCTTGTCCTCCCCCTCACTTCCCTCCAAAGGCACGATCTTCAACATCCTGACTAGCACGGGATCCGGCCTGGTCTCGGGAAGGGGAGCCGGACACCTGATCAGCTTCGCCTTCGCTACCCACTCATGTTTAAAAGGACAGCTCTTTTAGGGGCGAGTTTAGGACAATTTTATGGGTAGCGAGTCCGGGCACAAGGTTACTTACTTGAGTATCCGGGCGATTGCAGCTTAAACCTGCATCCTCGGTCAAATCCGGACACATTGCTTGTGATCCGAAGAACATTTTATACATCTCCACGGGCGTTGCACCCATAAAATGCTGGAGAGCTCGTGGTCCCTCCGGATTAAACTCCCACAGACGAAGGGAGCGACGTTTGCCGTGCAATGTTCGGCGAATCAGCATGACCTGCGTCACCTTGACCAGGTTGAGGTCCCTTTCTAAGAGATCCCTAATGCGGCCCTGCAACAAGGGCACGTCTTTGGATAACCCCCAATCTCATCCTTTGTTGACCCATGACGCTAGCCGTGGTGGGGGACCCGAGCGAAAGGCATGAGGCTCCACCCACTTGGCACTCCTGGGAGCGGTGATATAGAACCACTCCCGTTGCCACAAGCCGAGCTCCTCTTGAAAGGAGCCCTCGGGCCATGGAGCATCGGCATTCTTACTTATGATAGCACCTCCGCACTCTGCGTGCCGTCCCTTGATCATCTTTGGCTCCACTCCAAAAGTCTTGAGCCTTAATCCGAAGTGAGGAGTAACACGGAGGAACGCTTCGCACACAACAATGAATGAGGAAATGCGGAGGATGGACTCCGGAGCTAGGTCGTGAAATTCCAGCCCATAATAGAACATCAGCCCCCTCACGAAGGGATCCATCGGTAAGCCTAAACCTCGAAGGAAGTGAGACATGAACACTACACTCTCACCAAGCTGGGGACTGGGAATAGCCTGCCTTTGAGCAGGCAACCTATGAGAAATTTCGGCGGTCAAAAACTTAGCCTCTCTCAACCTTAGCACGTCCTCCTCCGTGACGGAGGAGGGCATCCATCGGCCTCAAAGGTCAGAACCGGACATTGTCGAAGGTCCGAAGCGCCTAGAATCTGGAGCCTAGGGTGTTGGAACTCGAGGTGACAGGCGAACTTGTTTTGAGATTGGAGAAAAGGAGTAAGGCCTTGGTCTCTTTATAAGAGGTTGAATACCAGGAGCCCTCCCCGTAACCGTTTGGGACTCGCCTTTAATCGAGAAAACATGATAACGGGCATGATTGGGTTACCCACGTTCGTATTAACGAGGATCCCATAAACAAAGGGGACATGATCTCTGCTTTGACAAGACGTGCCAAGGAAACCGCCTCGCAAAACACGCTGAGGTGGAGAAGTGAAAACAATTCGAATAAAGGCTTGGCCGTAGTGTGATGTCACGCTGCGGAATACGTTAGCAGATTAGATTTGTGTTAATATTATTCTCTCTATGGCAATACGTGGAAGCTTATTTTGCAGAGCCGGACACTACTCTTGGTGTTTACAAACTTTTATGAAGAATTTGGAGGAGGAACCCGCCTTGCAATGTCGAAGACAATTTGCGCGCCAGACTCGTCGTCATTGAAGCCTGGTTCAGGGGCTACTGAGGGAGTCCTGGATTAGGGGGTGTTCGGGTAGCCAGACTATACCTTCAGCCGGACTCCAGGACTATGAAGATACAAGATTGAAGACTCCGTCCCGTGTCCGGATGGGACTTTCCTTGGCGTGGAAGGCAAGCTTGGCGATGCGGATATTCAAGATCTCCTACCATTGTAACCGACTTTGTGTAACCCTAACCCTCTCTGGTGTCTATATAAACCGGAGGGTTTTAGTCCGTAGGAGAACTTCATCATACAACAATCATACCATAGGCTAGCTTTTAGGGTTTAGCCTCCTTGATCTTGTGGTAGATCTACTCTTGTACTACCCATATCATCAATATTAATCAAGCAGGACGTAGGGTTTTACCTCCATCGAGAGGGCCCAAACCTGGGTAAAACATTGTGTCCCTTGTCTCCTGTTACCATCCGACCTAGATGCATAGTTCGGGACCCCCTACCCAAGATCCGCCGGTTTTGACACCGACAGTGGTCCTTCCGAGCAACTGAAATGGAGGTTCTCTACAGATTCTACTCCGCCATCCTCCCAACAAGATTCACAGGACAACGCAAGGCTAGACAGTCAACGTAGCTATGTAGATGATGAGCACATCTCCCCTACTCCACCATCACAGGTGCTTGCTCTAACTTGGCACTATTATATGTGGTTGCATGTTGCGTATGATGTCTAGCTTGTATTGCTTCTAACTTTGTTGAATTGCATCTGCTTACTTTACACATAATGCCTGTGAATATGACATGTGTTCCTATTTCTACATCAGACTACTATTCTTGCATATCCTGCATCAGTCACTTATGATAAGGCACCTCTAAGTCGCCACTGTGATATTGGTTGTGTCTTGCATATGATTTCTAGCATGTACTGCTTCTAATTTGTTGAAACGCCATACAGTTTGAACTTGGCAGAGTGATATTGGTTGCATCTTGCATTTGGTGTCTAGCTTGCAGTGCTTCTAATTTGTTGAAATGCCTTCTGCTCAGTTACCACATCATAGGTGTGAATATGTCACACCATCCTATTTTTCATACATATTCCATCCTCGCATCATGTGTTTGCCTTTAATCCGAGTAGTGTTCGTTAGTATCATGCATGAATGAGTTCTGAAGAGCGAATTTTATTCCTTTTTCTTATCGGTTTGACTTCACAATGCAAAATCATTACAGCTGAAGGAAATTAGTCCAGCAGTGGATGATGGTGGTCCTTCGGAGCAACTCAAACATGGGGTCTCTACAGATTCTACTCCGACATCCTCCCAACAAGATTCTCAAGACAACACAAGGCTGGACAGTCAACGTAATTGTGTAGATGATGAGCACATCTCCCCTACTCCACTATCACAGGTGCTTGCTCTAACTTGACACTATTATATGTGGTTGCATGTTGCGTATGATGTCTAGCTTGTATTGCTTCTAACTTGAATTGCATCTGCTTACTTTACACATAATGCATGTGAATATGACATGTGTTCCTGTTTCTATAACATACGTGTACATGATGAGCACATCTCCCCTACTCCACCATCACAGGTGCTTGCTCTTACTTGGAACTGTTATATGTGGTTGTGTTTTCCGTATGATGTCTAGTTTGTATTGCTTCTGATTATGTTGAATTGCATCTGCGTAGCTTACAACTTATACCTGCAACGATCACTTACCCATAAGACACATTTAACTTGGGACTGTGATGTAGGTTGCATCTTGCATTGTCTTCTAGCTTGTACTGCTTCTAATTTCTTGAAATGGCACTTACGACGAGACACTTTTTACCTGATAGAGTGATATTGGTTGCATGCTCATATGGTGCCTAGCTTTCATTTCTTCTAATTTTGTTGAAATGCCTTCTGCTTACTATTTTTTCATACATATTCCATCTTCCTATCGTACGTGTGAATATGAAACGTTGTCTTTTTTTGTATATATTCCATCCTCCTATCCTGCTCTTGCCTTACATCAAAGTAGTGTTCGTCTGTATCATGCGTCAACCAGTTATGCAGAGCTAATTTTATTCATCTTCTTGTGGCTTTGACTTCATAAGGCAATATTAGAAAATAGGAAGGAAAAGAGTAAGTTAGGGGATGTCGGTGGTCCTGCGCACCGACGCAAACAGATACTCTCTAGATTTGCCACTGCTACTGCTAATGAAGTTGAAGTCCCAAGTCTACATGATGAGTTCATCTCCCGTACTCCACCATCGCAGGTGCTTGCTCTAAGTTGACAGTGTGATAATTGGTTTCATGTTGCATATGTTGTCTAGCCTGTATTTCTTCTATTTTGATTAAATTGCACCTGCTGAGTTTATACGTTATACATGTGCATATGACATGGCTTTCTGTGTCTAGAATACACTTCATCTATCTATCATACCATGTTCTTACATCAAAGTACTGTTGTTGTGTATCCCGCATCAGTCACTCATGATTGGACGCTTTTAACATGGCAGTTTGATAGTGGTTGCATCTTGCATTGATTTCTATGCTGTACTGCTTCTAATTTTTCGAATTGCCACTTATGACAAGACACTTTTAACTTGGCAGAGTAATATTGGTTGCATCTTTCATATGGTGTCTAGCTTGCATTACTTCTATTTTCTTGAAAATCCTTCTGCTTAGTTTGCACATCGTAGCTGTGAATATGGCATGCCGTCCTGTTTTTCTTACATATTCCATCCTCATACGGTTGTCTTACATCAAAGTATTGCTTGTCTGTATCATGCATCAATGAGTTTTGAAGAGTGATTTTATTCTTTTGTGTTGTGGGTACAGCTTGACATGGCAAAGCCAAAAAAGAGCAAGGAAAATAATATAGTAGGGAGTGTTGTTACTCGTAGGGTGAAACGGAAAAGGTTCTGCCGTCGAGATTCTGCTGGCACTTATAGTGCAGTAGAAGGTTCAAGTCCACCGGCTAAATCTACAAACACAGTATCACCTGCTCCACCAGCTGCAGCATCTGCTTCAACTGTACCAGCATCTCAACCAGTTACTTGTTCATTTGCTCCGGAACTGGCCAGTTCCCAAGCTGCCTTCACACCTAACACTACTTTCGAAGCACTACTGACACAACAGGACTTGGCAAGATCAGATGGAACTCATGAGCATCAACACCAAGACGGTACCTGACCGAGTCAAGTTGCAGTTGCATGCTCCTTTATATGTACTCTCACAGTTTGATGTACACTAACACTTTCCATATTCGTTCTTGAACTAGCACCACGGCGCAAGCAGAAACAGACATCAGGGATAATGGTTGACAGATTAAAAAATCTAAAGGAGGAAGAATGGAGATCCATTTTGAGGCAGGTTTAAAAAGGCCACGTGATGCTACAGAGTCAGCCAAGTTAGTATCAGAGGCAGTCGTTGCCGTTAGGTGTCATGCACGTATCCTCCCAACGTGGATCCAGTACAAGAATGAGAAAGACAATACCCAGTTTAACACCTTCCTTGACCATTTATCCGTAAGTAATGTTATTCATCGCAATTAGTAATATTGTCTTGCTCTGTCCCATACTTTCTAGCTTCCTCCTAATAAGACTCACATTCTTTTTTCAACAGATGAGGTTCAATTTGGATCCGAAAGATGATGCAACTAAACAAGCATGCACTCATGTTTTTCAGTCTGCTCTGCGACAGTATCGGTGCCACCTTAGAAAATCTCACTTTGAAGGCAAGGCTAATAATGAAATCGCCCAAACATCTCCAGTGGAATATATTACAGATGAAGACTGGACAACCCTCGTTAAACACTGGTCTGATCCAAAGTATCAGGTAGGCTATATGTATTTGATCAGACCACATATTGAACTTGTATTTATGTATGTGCCTTACAAGTGTATCTTCTTCTAGGCTAACTGTTTGAAGAACAAAACCAACCGTTCTAAAGTGAAATTCCAACAGACAACAGGATCTCGTAGCTATATTGCACACTGCGAGGCTCTTGTAAATAGCTGCTACTTCCTTCTTTTTTGTGCCATATTATCATATCTATATTGACTTGTTCCAAATACAGAGGAAAGCCCGTGCGGACCAAAAAGAACCTGAACCGAATGCAGTGCAAATCTTCAAGGATTGCCACACCAGCAAGATGAAGGGCATGAGCACACCAGTTCAAGCCGCTGTTGTAAGTCCTTACTACTCCTACCTTGAACTGATTGGTATTGTGATGTGTTCATTTAATTACTTGGTTTGCAGCCAATGTCAGTTACTCTGTTCACTTTTATTCACTCTTGTCTTAACGTATCATTTCACCTTACATGGTTTAAAAGAGATGACGGATATTCTTTTGGTCTTGATCTGTAATCTAGTTGTTATGTTCACGTGCGCAGACAATGATAAAATAGCCTGTTTGTTTTATATCTGTTTACCCATGATATGAATGATGTCATACTATGTTCATCCTACTTTTAACCATGTCTCTTTATCCTTAGATGTCAACGAATGTGAGGAAATAGACAATACAGTAGGCATGCTACATGGACATATGTTCCGAAAGTGATTTTATTATGTAGTTGGCACTACAATACATGCTAATGTATTACAGTAGTTCACCAAAATAAGTTATGTGTAAACATTTAACCTACTTTGTTTGTTTTTATCTCATTAGTAACTTATCTAGTACACCAATCTACAAGTTCAAACTTTCAGGAAGCTATGGAACAAATGATTGAACAGCCACAACCACCTGAAGGTGACGAGGCTACTATAGGCACAATGTCACCTCTTGCTACAGTGCGTCAGTATCTCTCCACTAACAGTGCAAAAAGCACCTTCCTGCGTAATTCTGGGTTGGTTGTCAAGGTAACCTCGTCCAAATCGTCTACTGAACAAAATCTTCCTGCTAGACAGAGTGATATATCTGTGCTCCAGACACAAGTCCAATCCCTAATGGACGTTGTTTCGGAAACAAGAATAGTGGTTGAGAAATGTCGTCATGATATGAATGGTTTTGAAACCAGACTATCAGACATGCGCTTTGTTGTTCAAGAGCAATGGCAGAAAAAAGGTGGAGATCGTGCTGCTCCATTAGATTCTACAGCCTGAAACATTAGCACTCAGGTCAAATGATCTGTGCTTCTATACATCTGATGGTGCTTTTATCTGGAAGGACTGTAAACTTTATGCCAACATGCCTTTTGTTATATGGTTGGAATTTATTTTGTTGTGATACAACATTTATGATGCTACCTCAGGCTGCAGTAATTACGATGCTATTTTTGTATACTGCAGGTTTATCTTAGTAATGTATTCGGCCGAAAGCTTCGTAGGAGCCCAACATGCCAACATTCGTCGAGCCCATTCCAATTGGGCTAAAAACGATTACAAGACGAAATTGGCATGTAGCCACCTAAAAATATCTAGGCCTAAATCAGCATAAGCTTTCATATTTTTCTGGTAGGCATGTGCCCATAGTGGGCCTTTAACAGGCCTAAACATAATTGGGTCCCTTAGTAAAAATAGGTCGTTTACAGGTGTAAATATCTCGAGCCCATAAAAAACATGGGCCTTTAATAAACTAAAAGTGAGATTGGGCCCTGATTGTGCCAAATAACCCACTGGACTTAGCAGGCCGAAATGGTGGCCCATTTACGATGCGGATCTTTGACAGGCCGAAATTCGGACGGGCCGTAAATGCGCCGACCTAATACACGGGCCTTTAACAGGCCGGAACTTCCGTCGGGCAAGATTATCTTCATTTTTATATGGGCCGTTAATGGGCCTGATATGACGTTGGGCCACATATGGCCCATTGTTTACGTCCAGCGTTAACAGTACGAAAATGAAAACAAGCCGAAAGTGGCCCAAAGCTATAGTGGGCCTCTAACAGGCCGAATGTCAGACATGGCCGAATATGACCCAAATCCTTCACGGTCGTTTATGGGCCGAAAGTTTTGATGGCCTGTAAATGGGCCCAAATGAAGCCGGACCTTTAACAGGCCGGAAATACACCGGGCCGTAATTCGGCCCAATTACTTAGCGGACTGTTAACAGGCCAGAAGTGACCATGGTCTGCGTTGATGACAAGTTTAGGACAGGCCGTTGACGGGACGATTTGATAGAGAATGTTGGGCCTTTAGCTGGGCCGGCCCATTATGGTCTGCAAAATTGTGTGGGCCTTTAGCTGGGCCGGCCCATTATGGTCCGCTAAATTTTGTGGGCCTTTAGCCGGGCCAGTCCATTATGGTTCGCTAAATCTTATGGGCCTTCGGTTGGGCCGGCCCATTTAAACTTTGTGGGCCACTTTTGGGCTGGTCCACGTGTCAACATATCATAGGCCCATCTCGACCTGTTGGATGAGTAACACCTGTGCCAACGCGGAGCTGACGCGTGGATCCGTCAGCCAATGAGAATTTTACACGTGGAAAATCAGCATTGGTCATGGCTGTTAACGGGTTATCGGATCCAAAATCCGACCTGATAGCTTAACGGCGTTCCGTTACGGTGGATGCCACGTGTCGGTCACCCTTGACGAAACCACTTCTGTGACGCGCGATTTATCGTCATGGAAGTGGACACGTCCGTGATGATAATTTTGGCAATGTCATGGAACACTTCTACGACAGCACAGGTATGACTATCTTGATTCTGTCATAAATTTGTCATGGATGTACATGCATGACAGAAAACGCGACCTACTGTGACAAACACGTATCATCACGGAAGTGTATTTTTTTGTAGTGTTTTCACATATTGCTCTTTGCTTATTTACTTTTCCGTTGCTATTGTTACAATCATTATAAAACCAAAACTATTACTTTTGTTACCATTACTGCTACTATCATATTACTTTTCTACTAAATACTTTGCTGCGGATATTAAGTTTTCTAGGTGTGGTTGAATTGACAACTCAGCTGCTAATACTTGAGAATATTCTTTGGCTCCCCTTGTGTCGAATCAATAAATTTGGGTTGAATACTCTACCCTCGAAAACTGTTGCGATCTCCTATACTTGTGGGTTATCAAGACTATTTTCTGGTGCCGTTGCTGGGGAGCACAGCTCTATTCTTTGAGTCACTTGGGATTTATATCTGCTGGTCACTATGAAGAACTTGAAAGATCAAAGAACCAAGATTTTTTCCTCAACTACGAGGGGAGGTAAGGAACTGCCATCTAGCTCTGCACTTGATTCACCTTCTATTTTGAGTAAACTTGCGACACCTACTCCTACTATTGATTCGGATATGTCACATGTTATTAATGATGCCACCTCTGCTTTGCATGATGCTTATGATGAAACTACTTCTATGCTTGATAAGACTGTGCCACTAGGTGAATTTATTGATGAGCAACTTGCTAGGGTTAGAGAGAATGAAATTATTGAAACTGATAATATTGGTGAAAGTGATGATGAAGATTCTCCCCCTAGATATGAATTGCCTGTTGTGCCTGAGGGTTATGTTATGGATGAAGAAACTGCTAGAGACTTCTTAGCTTGCAATGATAGATTTGATCTTAAGAAATTACTAGCTAAGCTTAAAGAAAAGTCTTTGAATGCTACAATGAAATATGACCCTGCTTTTGCTACTTCACCTATCTTTATTACTGATAAGGATTATGATTTCTCTATCGATCCTGAGTTAATTACTTTTTGGTTGAATCTGATCCTTTTTATGGCTATGAATCTAAAACTGTTGTGGCACATTGTCGGTGTCAAAACCGGCGGATCTCTGGTAGGGGGTCCCGAACTGTGCGTCTAGGCCGGATGGTAACAGGAGACAAGGGACACAATTTTTTACCCAGGTTAGGGCCCTCTTGATGGAGGTAAAAGCCTACGTCCTGCTTGATTAATATTGATGATATGGGTAGTACAAGAGTAGATCTACCACGAGATCAAGGAGGCTAAACCCTAGAAGCTAGCCTATGGTATGATTGTTGTATGATGATGTTGTCCTACGGACTAAAACCCTCCGGTTTATATAGACACCGGAGAGGGTTAGGGTTACACAAAGTCGGTTACAATGGTAGAAGATCTTGAATATCCGCATCGCCAAGCTTGCCTTCCACGCCAAGGAAAGTACCATCCGGACATGGGAAGGAGTCTTCAATCTTGTATCTTCATAGTCCTGGAGTTCGGCTGAAGGTATAGTCCAGCTACCCGAACACCCCCTAATCCAGGACTCCCTTAGTAGCCCCTGAACCAGGCTTCAATGATGACGAGTCTGACGTGCAGATTGTCTTCGGCATTGCAAGGCGGGTTCCTCCTCCAAATTCTTCATAAAAGTTTGTAAACACCAAGAGTAGTGTCCGGCTCTGCAAAATAAGCTTCCACGTATTGCCATAGAGAGAATAATATTAACACAAATCTAATCTGCTGACGTATTCCGCAGCATGACATCACACTACGGCCAAGCCTTTATTAATCGTTTTCACTTCTCCACCTCAGCGTGTTTTGCGAGGCGGTTTCCTTGGCACGTCTTGTCAAAGCAGAGATCGTGCCCCCTTTGTTTACGGGATTCTCGTTAATACGGACGTGGGTAACCCAACCGCGCCACTTATCACGGCGCTTGGGAGGCAAGCGAGTTTTACTAGGCTGGTGGGGATGCATAGTCACATCCGCCCATATAAGGGGATAAGGATCCACCTTTTTACCTATGCCTTCTTCCTCCTTTGCCTATCCATCTTCTGCGCACCCGAGCTCCAGCGCCTAAGCCCGCACTTCCTACATCAACCCTCTCCAACAATGTCCGGAGCGGGAGGCAAGTGGATGGTCTCCGCCGTCACGAAGGGCCATGTCAAAAGGTTAAGGAAGGCCAGATACTTGTCCAAAGACATCGCGCACCGGCTTCCTGAGGAGGGGCAGCTTCTCCCCACCCCAAGGCCCCATGAGAGGGTAGTATTTCTTCCCCACTTCCTCCGCGGACTGGGTTTTCCTCTCCACCCATTTGTCCGCGGGCTCATGTTCTACTATGGCCTAGATTTCCACGATCTGGACCCGAACTTCATCCTCAATATCTCGGCGTTTATCGTCGTGTGCGAGGCTTTCATCTGCATTCGCCCCCATTTCGGCCTCTGGCTCAAGACCTTCAACGTCAAGCCAAAGGTGTTGCGTGGCAACCAGGCGGAGTGCGGAGGTGCCATGGCGGGCAAAATTGCCAACGTCCTATGGCTCGAGGGCTCCTTTGTGGAGACCTTGAAGGGGTGGAAGTCAGGGTGGTTTTACATCACCGAGACATGCGATCCGAAGTGGATTGCAGCCCCTGAATTCTAATCCGGACCCCCTACGCGGCTCACGTCCTGGAAGAAGACAAGCTTGTCATGGGGCGATGAAGAAGAGTTGACCGGACTGCAAAAATGCATCCAGTCCCTGGTGAACAAGCATCTCAAGCTTGTCAACGTAATCCAGGTCATGCTCGTCCGCCGGATCCTTCCGTGTCAAGAACGGGACTTCAATTTGTGGGAGTTCAACCCGGCGCAGCACCGCACTCTGAGCAGGCTCTTCAACACGACGTACGAAGATGTCTGGAGGGGGCTAACCAAAGGCGCCGAGGCTCCCACATCCGCCTCCGAAGACCGCGGATTCAGCTCGCAGCATCCTGCTGGCGAGGTAAGATATTTCCATCCTTTACAGGATGTTAAGTTTTTTCATAGTTTGACTCTATGCGGGATCTAAACTCCCTCACCTTTGACAGGATTGGCGGGAGAAGTCCGGACAGATTAACTGTTCGGCTCCCTTGCCCGAAGACCCAGCCCCTGCTCTCCTAGAGAAGCTGCTGGTTCCGGCACCTTATGTGGTGCCGGAGAAGAAGGCCAAGAAGAAGAAGGCCACGGGGACATAAAAGAGTTCCCGGCATATGGTGGTGTCGGACTCGTCGTCCGACCAGTCCGAGACGCACTCCTCCCGTGAAAATGAGGAGGAGGAAGAAACCTCTCCCCCCCCCCCCAGCAGGGGGAGGAGAGAAGAGGAAGGCCGCCCCAGTAGGGGAAGCCGAGGGGTCCAAGAAGAGGAAAACCCCTCTGCTGGACTACGTCCCCAACGCCGACGAGGACGAAGAGGAGTGGTCGGACAGGGCCAAGCGTACGGCGAGATCGTAAGTGTTCAGATACCAGAGTAACTCATGATATTCCTTTTGTTGCACAGCTTTCCCTAACGTCGGATATAATCATGCAGTCCGCCCAAGGACGGGCTCGACGAGTCGTCGAGCGGCTCCCTGGATTCATCGGACGTGAATTCAGTTCCGCCCGCTGCTTCCCCCTGTGCTGCGGATGACGCCGAAGTGGCGTCGCAAAAAGCTCCGGGGCGAGAGGAGGTGGTCCGGGAGGAGCCGCGAGGCGACCTCCCGGACTCCAGGAGTGAAGGGGACAAGACCCCCCTGGGCTCCAAGTCTGGCTTTAAGCCGGACACTGCGCCGTAGTCATCAACGGTTCCGAACCGCGGTAGGCAAACTCCTGCCAAGAGGAGCAAGCCTACTGAGCCGGCGTCCTCCGTCCAACCGGAAGCGCCGGACAATCTGCTGGAGGAGCTTAAGGGCGCCTCCATCAATGAGGAGCACTGTGCCATCATGAGTACGGTGGTCCAGAAGGTTCGGTCCGCCAAAAGCGGACTGAATGAAGCTTGTGCTAGCCTTCTAACAGGCTTCGAGGTAAGTAAAAATATGTAAAAATATTACCGTATAGACAGTAGCCCCTAATGCTCTGTTTGGTGTTCGGAAAGAAAAGCCGAATAGAGGATCTATTAAATATCGCAGGAGTCTAACTAAAAAGGAGTAAATATATGTATGCAAGCTTCGCTGCTGGCCACCGTCGCACTGACTGTGGAGGTGGGTGCCCTGAAGCAGGGCCTCGAGCGGACCGAGCAAGAGCTCGGCCTTGCCAAACGGCAGCTCGAGGAGAAAGAAGGTAAGAGATACCTTATGGAAAAAATGCCTATAGGAAGGCGCAATTGCAAAAAATGACAGGAGTATACTGCTTATTGTAGGGGCCACAACTGAGGCGGCGACCCTCAAGCAGGCGCTGTCCGAGGCCGAGAAGAAAGCAGCCACGGAGCGCGCCGAGCGGGAGAAATTTGAGGTGCAGGTCGGCGAGGTGCGGCAAGAGCTTTAGATTCTCATGCAAAAACATGAGAGTTTGGAGCTCGACTCGAAGACGCGAGCGTCCGAGCTTGCTGCGGCCCTTAAAACTGCCAAATCTGCCAAGGCCGAAGCCCAGAAGGCCCTCTAGGAATTGGATGCGGTGAAAAATATAGCGGCGGGTAAGGCATTCTTTATGCAAAGCAGACATATAAAAGTAAACTACTTGTTACTTACCCGAATTCGGAGCTCTCCAGGGGCATTCGCAGATCTTCCCCGCAGCGTATCCGATGCCGCCGCATTCTACCAAGCCGAGGAAGGCAGCTCGACGGAGAAGGTGTTCTGGTCTCAGTACGCTGAGGCCGGACACCCTATGCCCCTGAGCGACTAGCTGAAGCAGCTGGTCGAGCTCCACAAGGCGGCCGAACAGGCCCTGAAGGGCTTCATAGTTCGGCTATGGCCTGGAGAGGCCCTGCCTGGGAGCTACTTCGGACTGGTGCGGCGGCTGGTGGAGGCTTGTCCAAGGCTCGAGGTCATCAAACGCTCCGTCTGCATCGAAGGTGCCCGTAGGGCCCTTGCCCGTGCAAAGGTGCACTGGGGTAAGTTGGACGGTGAGAAGCTTGTGAAGGACGGGCCGCCGCCGGGGAAGGAGCATCGCAAGCCCGAGAACTATTACAAGGATGTTCTTGCTGGTGCCTGCCTTGTGGTGGATGAATGTACCAAGGATGTAATTTTTGAATGAACTCGCTCGTGTTATCCTGTGCGCTGAAAACTTGTTCATATGCGCTAAGCAATGCTTGAATTTAAAATATTACTTTCTATGCGACCGTTTATCAAAAAATTGAGAGATGGCGAGTCGTCGGCTTCTGCCCCCATGCCACTAGGCTGGGGTGTTCGGGATAAACCTGAGCACTCTTTTTCCCATGATTGGGTCCGTCGAGGGAGGCGGACAGCACAACGAACAAGGCAATCGGACTATAATGCTTGAACACTCTCACTTAGCCATAGAACTCTATAATTTTAAATTTCAGCGAAGCCCCTAGTATTTGGAAGACCGAGTTCGGGGCGCTATCCACGCCTTGGCTAGACAAAGCCGGTTCCTTGCCCTGTGACGCCCGGGTAATTAAGCTACAGTAATCCCCACTAATGTTGCCACGTCACCTTTGTCACGGTAGTTAATCTCGGGTTAGTTCAAAAACCGGTTCGAATTTCAAATTCAAAACCGAGCAAACAATAAAAGTTTTCAAATATTAAAAATTTAAATGTTCGGAGTGAACCAAATAATACATAGATAATTATGGTGGTGAAACCACCTTTTTATAAAATGTTTAAGTGCTCAAGGGAAAATTAAACAACAGCAAAGGAAAGTAATTAAAAGCCTTTTGTATTTTGTAAAATAATAAACTATTTTATTTAGCTGTCCAAATTAATGTGGCAGTGGTATCTTTAACATACCATATTTAGGTGTTGTTCTCACATTTTTCAAAATTGAAATAAATTAAAATTTTAATAACCGAAAAGAAGAAATAAAAGAAAAGACAAAAAAAAGGGAAAGGGAAAAAGGAGGCCCCCCCCCCACTGGGCTCCGGCCCAGCAGGCCGGCCCAGTCGAACACCGGCCCAGCCGGGCCTCCTTATCCATCCCCCCCCACCCCCGAAACCCTACCCACGACCCCCACTCTCCCTCGCCCCCTCCCCCACGTTCGCTCCCCTCTCCCCCGATCTGGATCGGGATCGGGGGGAGGCCACCGACGCGCCGCCGCTCCCCTGAGGCCACCGCCGCCGCACGAGGCCGCACCACCCGGAGCGCCTTCGCCTCGCCGCCTCTCCGGCTCACCTCCCCTCGCTCCGCTTTCCCCCATCCCGATTCTGGATCGGGGCACCAAGTCCGCCGGCGCCCCACCGCCACACGCCGCTCGCCTCCCCGTCATCCCGCCGTCTCCGACCGCCTCCAAGACGGCTTCCCCGACCTCCGCGTCCTCCCCTTCTTCCTCTACACCGAGCCACGAGGACCCGGAAGCCCCCGTGACGCCGCCCCGAGCCCTCCTTCCTCATCTGCTTCGCCGGCCGCCGACGCCAAATCCGGCGACCTCGAGCCCCCCCCCCCGAGCCCACTCGTGCACACCTGCAGGTCCACGGTGAGCCCGCGGTCTTCCCCCTCGCTCGCTAGCTCGATCCCGCGCCCTTGAGCTCCTCTTTGAGGCCCTCGCCCGATTCCCCCTCTTCCCCTGTCGGATCCGTAGCCGTAACCGCCGCTGGTTCCACCATGATCGACGCTTCGCGTGGTTGCGGCTGAAGCTCTACTCCCGTGGGCACCCAGCCCCGCGCCCTGCCGCGCCTCTTCTCCCCTCCCCACGCTCACCGCCGGCAGCCACTCACCGTGCCTGCCTCCGGCCGCCGGCGGCCGTTGCCGCGCTGCCCTGCTCCGGCCCATCGTGGCCGGCGCTCCCCTCCCTTGGTGGCCTGGTGTGCGGGCATCCCTTCGCCCGCACCCGGGTTAGCCTCGACGGGTACCCACGCCCGTGCCCGTTCGCCCGTTATGCCCCTAGGGCCAATGACAGGCGGGGCCCGCCCCCAGAACAGTTAAAAAAATAAAAATAAAATAAAATAAAAATAATATATAATAATTTGATTAATTAACTAATTAATTAGTTAACTTAATTAAACCTAATTAGGTTAAACTAATCACCTAATTAAACTAATCAATTCTGTTTAACTCAAATCAGCCAATGACAGTGGGACCCACGGGACAGTTTGACCAGTCAACGGTCAGATTTGACCTGCTGACGTCATGGTGATGTCATGCTGACATCACCTTTCACTGTTTGGATAATGTTGGATTTAATTAAATAATTAAAATCAGAAAATTGTTAAAATCTTTTAAAAATCATATCTTTTAATCCGTAACTCGGATTAAAATATTTTCAACATAAAAGTTGCTCAGAACGTCGAGACGATTCCGGATACGCAGTCCGTTCGTCCGCCACACACCCCTAACCTATCGAACTCGCAACTTTTCCCCTCTGGTTCATCTGTCCGAAAACACGAAACACCGGGAATACTTTCCCGGATGATTCCCCCCTTAACCAGTACCACCTCATACCACGTTAGGGCACGCCTAGCATCGCTTCTTGACATGTCATGCCTCGATATGCATCTGTTTACTTGGTATTCATTGTTTCTTCCCCCTCTTCTCTCCGGTAGACTACGAGACCGACGCTGCTGCCGCCCAGTTCGACTACGGAGTTGACGACCCCTCTCTCTTGCCAGAGCAACCAGGCAAGCCCCCCCTTGATCACCAGATATCGCCTATTCTCCTCTATACTGCTTGCATTAGAGTAGTGTAGCATGTTACTGCTTTCGTTATCCTATTCTGATGCATAGCCTGACATTGTCGCTACATCTGTTGATACCTTACCTGCAATCCTAAATGCTTAGTATAGGATGCTAGTCTATCATCATTGGCCTTACATTCTTGTCAGTCTGCCTTGCTATACTATCGGGCCGTGATCACTTGGGAGGTGATCACGGGTATATACTATACATACATACATACTATACAGATGGTGACTAAAGTCGGGTCAGCTCGATGAGTACCCGCGAGTGATTCTGACGAGGGGGCTGAAAGGACAGGTGGCTCCATCCAGGTAGTGGTGGGCCTGAGTTCCCGACGGCCCCCGACTGTTACTTTGTGGCGGAGCGGCAGGGCAGGTTGAGACCACCTAGGAGACAGGTGGGCCTGGCCCTGTTCGGCGTTCGCGGATACTTAACACGCTTAACGAGATCTTGGTATTTGATCTGAGTCTGGCTACGAGCCTATACGCACTAACCATCTACGTGGGAGTAGTTATGGGTATCCCGACGTCGTGGTATCAGCCGAAGCACTTCAGACGTCAGCGACGGAGCGGCGCGCGCCGGATTGGAACGTAAGCCTGCTCTTGTATTAAGGGGGCTAGTTCTGCTTCCGGCCGCCCTCGCAACGTGCAGGTGTGCTATGGGCGATGGGCCCAGACCCCTGTGCGCTTAGGTTTAGACCGGCGTGCTGGCCTCTCTGTTTTGCCTAGGTGGGGCTGCGACGTGTTGATCTTCCGAGGCCGGGCATGACCCAGGAAAGTGTGTCCGGCCAAATGGGATCGAGCGTGTTGGGCTATGTGGTGCACCCCTGCAGGGAAGTTAATCTATTCGAATAGCCGTGATCTTCGGTAACAGGACGACTTGGAGTTGTACCTTGACCTTATGACAACTAGAACCGGATACTTAATAAAACACACCCTTCCAAGTTCCACAGACAACCCGGTGATCGCTTTTCTACAGGGCGACGAGGAGAGGATCACCGGGTAGGATTATGCTATGCGATGCGCCTGGAGATGCGCTTGGAGATGCTACCTGGATATGCTACTTGGAGATGCTACTTGGAGGACTTCAATCTACTCTCTTATACATGCTGCAAGACGGAGGCTGCCAGAAGCGTAGTCTTCGACAGGATTAGCTATCCCCCTCTTATTCTGGCATTCTGCAGTTCAGTCCACTGATATGGCCTCCTTACACATATACCCATGCATATGTAGTGTAGCTCCTTGCTTGCGAGTACTTTGGATGAGTACTCACGGTTGCTTTTCTCCCTCTTTTCCCCTTTCCCTTCTACCTGGTTGTCGCAACCAGATGCTGGAGTCCAGGAGCCAGACGCCACCGTCGACGACGACCCCTACTACACCGGAGGTGCCTACTACTACGTGCTGCCCGCTGACGACGACCTGGAGTAGTTAGGAGGATCCCAGGCAGGAGGCCTGCGCCTCTTTCGATCTGTATCCCAGTTTGTGCTAGCCTTCTTAAGGCAACTTGTTTAACTTATGTCTGTACTCAGATATTGTTGCTTCCGTTGACTCGTCTATGATCGAGCACTTGTATTCGAGCCCTCGAGGCCCCTGGCTTGTATTATGATGCTTGTATGACTTATTTTATTTGTAGAGTTGTGTTGTGATATCTTCCCGTGAGTCCCTGATCTTGATCGTACACATTTGCGTGCATGATTAGTGTACGATTGAATCGGGGGCGTCACAAGTTGGTATCAGAGCCGACTGCCTGTAGGAATCCCCCTTCCAACTCCTTGGCCGAAGTCGAGTCTAGACTTTGCAAAACTTTTACTAACATGGCTGTGTGCCTTACGGGCCCACGTCGCCATTTGGGTGGTATTAGGATCTTTTATTCCTCGACCTATACTCTGGGACTCTGATCTCTCTTCTATTCGGGTTAAATGATTTTGCTAAAAACAAACTAACTTTAGGTTCTCGGAAATAATTTCTCCCGGAGAATCCCTCACTTCAGATGATCACCAGCTGCACTAGAAGATTCTGAAGATACTCTCCGATATTCTCTCGAGACCTTGTGCCCGTTGCTTTTGCCATTCCCTTCCACCGAAATATCCCTATGGATAAATACTTACACCTGTCGTGCTTACTTTTATTCCCAGTTGATCTTGTTATTACAAGATACCCCGAAATTTTCTCTAATGTTCCAAGAATCCTTTTGTGCCTACTGCCTTGCAGTTCCTTGTCGCCTGAATACCCCTACGGATAATTTCTCGCACTTACCGAGTATCCACTCATCCCCAGTTGATGCATGTATGTCACGAATCCTCGAAATACCATTCGATCTTCCGAAAATCCTGAGCATCCTATTGCTCTTGAAATTCTTGATTACTTGCATTATGGTTAATCCCATAAGTCTAGTAATCTTGTTGACATCCATTGTCATTATCATTTGAGTCCGTTGATTCGATTTGTTGCGAATGCTCGCAATCCTCAAACAGATCCTAGAATTCCTCCTTCCGGCTCAGACGTCATTTTTGAACATGAGCTGGTTCTCGACCAATCAATTGCCGTCGGTTGTGCCCCTAAGTCTATTGAACTTATCCATCCTTGGTCAGAGCGTCTGCTTCTGATCCTTTGTTTTGGAAATCATAATTCCTTTGTTATCTAAGCATCAAATTATTCAGTTGTCCTATAATATGATGCCCGTGCATTCTTTCTTCCTCTGATTGAGTACCGATACTCATATCAGCTCCGTTGTGGATCGCCCGATCCATTGTTGGATTTTACCTGACAACGCCCTTCATATTCAATAACCTTGTGAGCCTTTCCTCTGATACATAATGCCTTTGGTAAATTGTATCCTCTGCTTTCTCAACCATGCTCTGCTTTCGAGCTGGTGATATCTACTATTGAAGCTTGTGGTATATATTTCCACGATAACCTGATGGGTTGAACATATGCCTTCTCTAAAACGTGTGAACCCGAAAGTTTTCACGAGTCATACACTCCTGGTATTATGCCAGATAAAATTTCAACACTACAACTTCCTCGAAAGTGAGAAGTGGATGAAAGGTTATACATTGGAGAAGTGGGAGTCGACCTTGAACTTTATGTTCATGCCCATGGACACGTTGTACATCTTCTCATCGAAGCTTCTTTTAGAACTAATTATTCCCTTGATATAAGTTCATCTTATATCTGGGGTCTGCCCTTTTACAATCGTGGTTCCGACCATGTTCTCCTTTAAATACCATTTTCGATGCAAGTGTAAGCACTTGTCTTCTGTGGATCAATACCCCGGTCCAACCTCTACTTTGATCCGTCTTCGAGTATTACCCCCTGGTATCTCGAGATTATCTTGGAACTGCATAACTTCTTATGAGTTCTTCATCAAGTACTACATTCTCAGTGATTACAATGTTTCATGGGCTCTGAGTTATTAAACACTCAAAGACACCGATAACTGAGCCGAGTCCGCACTACGGTTCAACAACTCTTAGTAATCTTCTTTAAGTACGAGTTTGTACCCGATCACGCCATTCCTAGCCTGTTTGGCTATATCATTGTCTTGATGATTTTAACTATGCTACCCGGTCCTTCTTCTCGGAGCACAATTTTCGACGATGAATTAAGCTTACGTCGATTTTCCTCGTCATTCCCTTTCACCTTAAACAACAAGCTTGAGTTCGAGTTTATGCCATAACCTTGGTTCCATTAACCTCTTGCTTCATCATTACTTTGACTTGATGTCATCGCTGATTGATCACATCGGCATGGAAACTCTCGACACTTGTGTCGTGATCATCATCAACCTTATGAGCTCTTCCAGGAATTCAGTTGAATTCATGATGGGTAATACCATCCTTGCCCCTCGATGATTCCTGTTCTCATCGACCACCTTATTGCCTTCCGTTCAACACAACTTGTTCATGTTTGGTGTTATACCTTGAGTTCCTTGCTGTCCAGCAATTGATCTTCCTTACCTCGGAAGTATTACCATCTCTTTTTGTCAAGAATGTGGTGAGAATTTCACCACCTCTTAATAATTCTTGATATCATAATACTTCTTGCCATCTTCGTTCATTCCTTGGTCCCCGTATTGTTTTCAACCGGAATACCGACAATGGAGCTATGACGTGTGAATTCAAAACTTCTAACAACCCTATTGCTTTGGAGTGAATGGGCGATAGTTCATTTTAAGTCCTTCGCTGATTGAATCACCATTCTGACATTGGTCGTGCAACCCAACCCATATTTCGGGCGCACCGTTCAACCAATGTTTAATTGTGTATGTTTTCCTCGAGCATACTTCCTTATATCATTTGATCTGACAAATGTTATCTCCTTGTTCCCTTAATGGTGGAAATCCATCTTTTGGGAATCTCGGTGAATTGCCGTTGAGTTCACCAGACACCTCCTTGTCCTCTCCTTGGGTTAATGATGGACTCTTGTTAACGGAAATCACTTCATAGTTCATTTCCCCGAGAATCTTACAATGTCATCTCGTCAACTTGCGTTACACCTTTTCTTCCCAGATATCCTAAGTCTGAGGTATCCTGACACCAATAGGATCTGAATCTCGGTCAGATATGATGGTTGGGACATATCTCCAAGAGTTGTAACATTGATCTCTACGTGACCCGGTAACATGATGTCATGTCTAGCACCCCCCCCCCTGGGTGAAGGACCTATCGTTATAATTTCTTTTGCAAGGACAACCATTCTTCCTGGAGGAAATTGTAAGACTTATTCTACAAGTTATTCCTGATAGATCCTTCGTGTTTCCAAAGTCTGATCTTCACATGAAGACCATGTCAATGCTATCTCGAAGCATGTCTGCGATACTCTGATTTTCAACAAGAACATCCGAAGCCCAATGCTAAATGTTTCTTGCTCAATTATCCGAACACCGTTGTATGGGTAATGTCATGAAATTTCTCTCCCCTTACCTAAAGGGTTTTCTACATTATATCCTGTCATGGATATCATGCTCTGCTTATCCTTGGGAAGGATATACCCCCGAAATATGTGTTTAAACACATTTTTCCTTTCCATTGTTCTGTTTAACCTAATGATCACATTTTCCTTTCCATGGGTCTGTTTGACCCTTCTTGTGACCTATATAATCTAAGCAGTGATGATCCCCTGCTTAGGTAAGCACCTCGTTGTACCACTCTGTAAGTAAGACCCTATTACTATTGTTGATGACATTCCGGTAACCACCGATGGACAAGAACCTTGCCTATTGGTCCGCCTCGTTCAACGAGCAGGAAAATGGTTCTCTTCGACCCTCGCCCTTGGTACCTATGTTGTTGCCGACATGACCCTCAGACTCTCCTCTGACATGCCTAGCTTACATGATCGAGCAAGATGTCACCAACCTTTCTACTTTTAACCACATGGTGGGCCCATAACCCACAGTTCCACAGGATCGGAACCAGACTCTCCTGTACACCCCCTATTCCCAAAGTTATTCCTCGTGCGTGGACTCGTATGTAATCCACGGGCCACTGTCCTAGTGATCTATTCTGGTATCAGACGCAATACTTACTCTCGCTACTCTGAACCCCTTTCTCACTCTCGTACAGGCTTCGAGCAACTATCTATCCGCTTGGAGCCTATTATGGTACCTTCGTACCTTACTCTCGAGGTATTTCATATGTTCAACTCGAGTGATAATCTTATACTAATTCATGGGTTAACCCCAGATTGTTTCCCTCAAAAGCATTATGTCGTAGTGAGCTGCCCCTTATCTTTCGTAAGTACGATGGAGTTCCCGAAGAAATGATGACCAGTTTATCATGATGCATCGGAATAGAGGATTAAAGACATCAACGAAAGGGATTAACTTCTTCGAGAAGATCCGTTAGATTATCGTAACCAGACCTTTCCCCCTTGCTCCCCTCGTAATCTCGGGACGAGATTTCTTGTAGTGGAGGAGAATTGTGACGCCCGGGTAATTAAGCTACAGTAATCCCCACTAATGTTGCCACGTCACCTTTGTCACGGTAGTTAATCTCGGGTTAGTTCAAAAACCGGTTCGAATTTCAAATTCAAAATCGAGCAAACAATAAAAGTTTTCAAATATTAAAAATTTAAATGTTCGGAGTGAACCAAATAATACATAGATAATTATGGTGGTGAAACCACCTTTTTATAAAATGTTTAAGTGCTCAAGGGAAAATTAAACAACAGCAAAGGAAAGTAATTAAAAGCCTTTTGTATTTTGTAAAATAATAAACTATTTTATTTAGCTGTCCAAATTAATGTGGCAGTGGTATCTTTAACATACCATATTTAGGTGTTGTTCTCACATTTTTCAAAATTGAAATAAATTAAAATTTTAATAACCGAAAAGAAGAAAAAAAAGAAAAGACAAAAAAAAGGGAAAAGGGAAAAAGGAGGCCCCCCCCCACTGGGCTCCGGCCCAGCAGGCCGGCCCAGTCGAACACCGGCCCAGCCGGGCCTCCTTATCCATCCCCCCCCCACCCCCGAAACCCTACCCACGACCCCCACTCTCCCTCGCCCCCTCCCCCACGTTCGCTCCCCTCTCCCCCGATCTGGATCGGGATCGGGGGGAGGCCACCGACGCGCCGCCGCTCCCCTGAGGCCACCGCCGCCGCACGAGGCCGCACCACCCGGAGCGCCTTCGCCTCGCCGCCTCTCCGGCTCACCTCCCCTCGCTCCGCTTTCCCCCATCCCGATTCTGGATCGGGGCACCAAGTCCGCCGGCGCCCCACCGCCACACGCCGCTCGCCTCCCCGTCATCCCGCCGTCTCCGACCGCCTCCAAGACGGCTTCCCCGACCTCCGCGTCCTCCCCTTCTTCCTCTACACCGAGCCACGAGGACCCGGAAGCCCCCGTGACGCCGCCCCGAGCCCTCCTTCCTCATCTGCTTCGCCGGCCGCCGACGCCAAATCCGGCGACCTCGAGCCCCCCCCGAGCCCACTCGTGCACACCTGCAGGTCCACGGTGAGCCCGCGGTCTTCCCCCTCGCTCGCTAGCTCGATCCCGCGCCCTTGAGCTCCTCTTTGAGGCCCTCGCCCGATTCCCCCTCTTCCCCTGTCGGATCCGTAGCCGTAACCGCCGCTGGTTCCACCATGATCGACGCTTCGCGTGGTTGCGGCTGAAGCTCTACTCCCGTGGGCACCCAGCCCCGCGCCCTGCCGCGCCTCTTCTCCCCTCCCCACGCTCACCGCCGGCAGCCACTCACCGTGCCTGCCTCCGGCCGCCGGCGGCCGTTGCCGCGCTGCCCTGCTCCGGCCCATCGTGGCCGGCGCTCCCCTCCCTTGGTGGCCTGGTGTGCGGGCATCCCTTCGCCCGCACCCGGGTTAGCCTCGACGGGTACCCACGCCCGTGCCCGTTCGCCCGTTATGCCCCTAGGGCCAATGACAGGCGGGGCCCGCACCCAGAACAGTTAAAAAATAAAATAAATAAATAAAATAATATATAATAATTTGATTAATTAACTAATTAATTAGTTAACTTAATTAAACCTAATTAGGTTAAACTAATCACCTAATTAAACTAATCAATTCTGTTTAACTCAAATCAGCCAATGACAGTGGGACCCACGGGACAGTTTGACCAGTCAACGGTCAGATTTGACCTGCTGACGTCATGGTGATGTCATGCTGACATCACCTTTCACTGTTTGGATAATGTTGGATTTAATTAAATAATTAAAATCAGAAAATTGTTAAAATCTTTTAAAAATCATATCTTTTAATCCGTAACTCGGATTAAAATATTTTCAACATAAAAGTTGCTCAGAACGTCGAGACGATTCCGGATACGCAGTCCGTTCGTCCGCCACACACCCCTAACCTATCGAACTCGCAACTTTTCCCCTCTGGTTCATCTGTCCGAAAACACGAAACACCGGGAATACTTTCCCGGATGATTCCCCCCTTAACCAGTACCACCTCATACCACGTTAGGGCACGCCTAGCATCGCTTCTTGACATGTCATGCCTCGATATGCATCTGTTTACTTGGTATTCATTGTTTCTTCCCCCTCTTCTCTCCGGTAGACTACGAGACCGACGCTGCTGCCGCCCAGTTCGACTACGGAGTTGACGACCCCTCTCTCTTGCCAGAGCAACCAGGCAAGCCCCCCCCTTGATCACCAGATATCGCCTATTCTTCTCTATACTGCTTGCATTAGAGTAGTGTAGCATGTTACTGCTTTCTGTTAATCCTATTCTGATGCATAGCCTGACATTGATGCTACACCTGTTGATACCTTACCTGCAATCCTAAATGCTTAGTATAGGATGCTAGTTTATCATCATTGGCCCTACATTCTTGTCAGTCTGCCTTGCTATACTATCGGGCCGTGATCACTTGGGAGGTGATCACGGGTATATACTATACATACATACATACTATACAGATGGTGACTAAAGTCGGGTCAGCTCTTTGAGTACCCGCAAGTGATTCTGACGAGGGGGCTGAAAGGACAGGTGGCTCCATCCAGGTAGTGGTGGGCCTGAGTTCCCGACGGCCCCCGACTGTTACTTTGTGGCGGAGCGGCAGGGCAGGTTGAGACCACCTAGGAGACAGGTGGGCCTGGCCCTGTTCGACGTTCGCGGATACTTAACACGCTTAACGAGATCTTGGTATTTGATCTGAGTCTGGCTACGAGCCTATACACACTAACCATCTACGTGGGAGTAGTTATGGGTATCCCGACGTCGTGGTATCAGCCGAAGCACTTCAGACGTCAGCGACGGAGCGGCGCGCGCCGGATTGGAACGTAAGCCTGCTCTTGTATTAAGGGGGCTAGTTCTGCTTCCGGCCGCCCTCGCAACGTGCAGGTGTGCTCATGGGCGATGGGCCCAGACCCCTGTGCGCTTAGGTTTAGACCGGCGTGCTGGCCTCTCTGTTTTGCCTAGGTGGGGCTGCGACGTGTTGATCTTCCGAGGCCGGGCATGACCCAGGAAAGTGTGTCCGGCCAAATGGGATCGAGCGTGTTGGGCTATGTGGTGCACCCCTGCAGGGAAGTTAATCTATTCGAATAGCCGTGATCTTCGGTAACAGGACGACTTGGAGTTGTACCTTGACCTTATGACAACTAGAACCGGATACTTAATAAAACACACCCTTCCAAGTTCCACAGACAACCCGGTGATCGCTTTTCTACAGGGCGACGAGGAGAGGATCACCGGGTAGGATTATGCTATGCGATGCGCCTGGAGATGCGCTTGGAGATGCTACCTGGATATGCTACTTGGAGATGCTACTTGGAGGACTTCAATCTACTCTCTTATACATGCTGCAAGACGGAGGCTGCCAGAAGCGTAGTCTTCGACAGGATTAGCTATCCCCCTCTTATTCTGGCATTCTGCAGTTCAGTCCACTGATATGGCCTCCTTACACATATACCCATGCATATGTAGTGTAGCTCCTTGCTTGCGAGTACTTTGGATGAGTACTCACGGTTGCTTTTCTCCCTCTTTTCCCCTTTCCCTTCTACCTGGTTGTCGCAACCAGATGCTGGAGTCCAGGAGCCAGACGCCACCGTCGACGACGACCCCTACTACACCGGAGGTGCCTACTACTACGTGCTGCCCGCTGACGACGACCTGGAGTAGTTAGGAGGATCCCAGGCAGGAGGCCTGCGCCTCTTTCGATCTGTATCCCAGTTTGTGCTAGCCTTCTTAAGGCAACTTGTTTAACTTATGTCTGTACTCAGATATTGTTGCTTCCGTTGACTCGTCTATGATCGAGCACTTGTATTCGAGCCCTCGAGGCCCCTGGCTTGTATTATGATGCTTGTATGACTTATTTTATTTGTAGAGTTGTGTTGTGATATCTTCCCGTGAGTCCCTGATCTTGATCGTACACATTTGCGTGCATGATTAGTGTACGATTGAATCGGGGGCGTCACATGCCCGAAGCGGCATAAGCCTTTAAGGACTTGAAAAACCTCTCGAACAGCGACCGGTCTCTCGCCTCATCATGACAGTCAGTTTTAGCTTTCTCCACTGAGGTGCTCGGCCCAGCTCAACTGGGGCACAATCGCAGTGGTTCTCCTAGTGCTACCTTAGCCGATATAGCGGAACGTAAGGCACCAAAACATAGGAGCCGGGCAAACCCAACTATTGACGCAAATCATGATTCGGAGCCGATGCATATAGTGCTATAAGTTCGGGGTGCCGCACTTGTGAAAGTGGACGGACTTCTCACGCCATATTGATGGGTACTGAAGCCCCTGGCGTATTTTGCCGTACCACAGTGTACGGATGCAGCATGTTATTAATAAACATATATATAAAAAGAGGGTAATGCAAAAAATAGACAAAAAGCTATGTATTGTTTATAGAAAGGCTGCTATGAAAGCGGAACGATACAAATAGTGCGATAGGCAAAATAAATTGGACTATTTAACATGTCCTAGCCAGGGGCAGGCCGTGAAATTGTATTAAAAAACAGGTATACTGCTCACAATAGAGACCACCTGGGAGTTCCATAATGCGGCGTGGCTTGTCTGCTTCCCAGGATCTTGCATCGTTTGTGCGGTAGTTGAATTGCCGAACGGGTCATCCGAACTATGGAGTCCTGAGAGTAAGAGAAAAAAAGAAGGAATCCGGCAGCCCCTGGTGCGGTTTAAGCCGTATTTCGGCCGTGACGTGATAGTGCCCCTTCCCCTGTGCCCATGGTATTTCAAGAGCGTAGTTATGTATGCGAAGCGCTGGTTTCGCTATATCGCGAGGGCTAGGGTTGGGGCCGCATTGCTACGCTAGCTCGGAACGTGCCAGGCAGTCTTGTTGTAGGGTACTCCGGGTGCGCTTGACAGTGTCTGGCTTTTTGAAGGCCGAACTGGAGAACTGCCTAGAGAGGCTGCTTTGTACTTCTGCTGCGAGCGCTGCCGTGTGCTCCTCCATTCGGAGGGAGCGTTCAGTGTTCCCATTGACCGTGATTACTCCTCTAGGGCCTGGCATCTTGAGCTTGAGGTATGCATAGTGCGGTACCACGTTGAATTTTGCGAATGCGGTTCGCCCGAGCAGTGCGTGATAGCCACTACGGAATGGGACTATGTCGAAGATTAACTCCGCGCTTCGTAAGTTATCCGGAGATCCAAAGACCACTTCCAGTGTAACTGAGCCTGTATAGTTGGCTTCTACACCTGGTATGACGCCTTTAAAGGTCGTTTTGGTGGGCTTGATCCTCGAGGGATCTATGCCCATCTTTCGCACTGTATCCTGGTAAAGCAGGTTCAGGCTGCTGCCAACGTCCATGAGGACTCTTGTGAGATGGAATCCGTCAATGATTGGGTCTAGAACCAATGCGGCGAAGCCGCCGTGACGGATGCTAGTGGGGTGGTCCCTTCGATCAAAGGTGATCGGGCAGGAGGACCATGGGTTGAACTTTGGGGCGACCTGCTCCATCGCATATACGTCCCGTAACGCACGCTTCCGCTCCCTCTTGGGGATGTGGGTTGCGTATATCATGTTCACCGTTCGTACTTGCGGGGGAAATCCCTTCTGTCCACTATTTTTCGGCGGCCTGGGCTCCTCCTCATTGTCGCTATGCAGCCCCTTGTCTTTGTTTTCGGCTCTTAACTTGCCTGCCTGCTTGAACACCCAACAATCCCTGTTGGTTGATTGGTTGGCTTTTCGGGGGTGCCATGTATCTGGCACAAGCGGTCGAGTATTCGGTCCAAACTGGATGGGCCTAGAGTTTTTCTTTTGAATGGCTGTTTCCGTTGACCGGATTTGTAGCCTCGGAATCCGGCATTAACTGGCGTATCCTCGTTGCTGTCGCTGTTAACATGGCGCTTTTGTTTCTTCCGACGTGACCTGTCACTTTTGTCCTTGGTATTCGAATTACCAGTGTTCTTGGTTAAGTTGTTACTGCGAGCTAGCCAGCTGTCTTCTCCCGTGCAAAAGCGGGTCATGAGTGTCGTGAGGGCTGCCATAGATTTCGGCTTTTCCTGTCCCAGGTGCCGGGACAGCCACTCGTCACGGGTATTATGCTTGAAGGCCGCTAAGGCTCTGCGTCCGGACAGTCGACTATCTGGTTTTCTTTGTTAGGAACCGTGTCCAGAATTGCCTGGCCAATTCTTCTGGCTGCTGAATTATGTGGCTTAGGTCATCGGCGTCCGGTGGTCGCACATAAGTGCCCTGGAAGTTGTCAAGGAATGCGGCTTCCAGGTCCTCCCAAGAACCGATTGAGTTTGCTGGCAAGCTGTTAAGCCAATGTCGGGCCCGTCCCTTAAGTTTGAGTGGGAGGTATTTGATGGCGTGTAGATCATCGCCGCGGGCCATGTGGATATGAAGGAGATAATCCTCGATCCATACCGCAGGATTCGATGTTTACGGGTTTGAAGCCCTCAGGGATTTTATGATCCAATACTTCATCTGTGAAGCATAGTGGGTGTGCGGTGCCTCTATATTGGACTATATCACGACGCGGCTCGAAGGAGCTTTGTCTGTTGAGTTCGGCCTGGCCGGATTCATTGCGTCCGGAGTGACGATCACCGTCACGTGCCGTGGGGCGCCTACGCGATCCGTAGATCAATCTTGTTTGCCTTGCCTTGTCCTCTAGGATGTCGCGCAGGTCGGGTGCATTTTCCCGTGCCTTAGTATGCTTGACTCGGTGCCGGGGCATGGCTTGAGTGGAGGGCCAAGAGGCCTCTCTGTCGCGGCCACGAGGTGGCCGGTCGGCCATGTCATGCGCTGGTGATGTGGGTGCTTCCTCCTCTAGTCGGGGTAGCCGCCTGCGCTTTGGGTAACTCTTGGAGGGGCGTTCGAGTTCATACTCTTTGGCCGCAAGGACTTTAGTCCATCTGTCAGCTAGCAAATTCTGATCAGCTCTAAGTTGTTGCCGCTTTTTCTTGAGGCTGCTTGCCATGGCCATGAGCCTGCGTTTAAAACGCTCTTGTTTGGCAAGATCTTCTGGCACGACGAACTCGTCGCCGTCGAGGCTTGCCTCGTCTTCGGAGGGAGGCGTATAATTATCGTCCTCAACCTCTTGGTCCGCCACCCTCTCGTGAGGGCTGGCTTCTCTGTCCTCCTGTGCCGAATTTTGCTGGAGGGGGTGTTCTTCGGCGCTATCAGGAGTAGTATTATCTCCCGTGCCGGAATCACCGTTTTTGCTTTGGCGGTATTTAGAGCGGCGCCACTGACGCCGGCGCTTGGGCTGTTTCTTAGAGGTATCGTCCATCGCTGTTCCATCGCCATCTCCATCCTTTGGAGTGTCCACCATATATATGTCATATGACGAGGTGGCCTTCCAACGCCCTACAGGTGCTGGTTCTTGTTTGTCTCCTGCATCGTCGTCCATGTCGTCGATGTCTTCGGAGTCGAAGTCAAGCATGTCGGTTAAGTCGTCGATAATGGCTACGAAGTGGGTGGTGGGTGGGTTTTGAATTTCTTCATCGTCCGCGTATCCCAACCTTGCTGATCGTAGTCCGGCCAGGGCTCTCCTGATAAAGAGAGAGACTTTAGAGAATTCAGGATGTCGCCGAAGGGCGAGTGCTGAAAGATGTCCGCGGCGGTGAACTCCATTATCGGCGCCCAATCGGATTCGATCGGCGGGGGCGCGGGGGGCTCGGAGTTCGGAGAGGAATCCGGCTCCTCGTTGTCACGGGCTATGCAGAGTGCGGGGCTGGAGTTTGGCTCGATCGCCTCTGAGATCGCAGCCCCTGAGGTAGCGTCCAACCGCTGATCCTCGATTGGCGCAGTGGGCTCCGAATCAATGGTCGGAACCGATGCGTGTGCGGCCCCCAAGGCGCTGTTCGGCGGCAGAGCTATATCATGCCCATCGGGACAGTGCGGCACGCTTGGCTGTGGCTCGAATCCGTCGAAGATCAAGTCCCCGCGGATGTCAGTCGTGTAGTTTAGGCTTCCAAACCTAACCTGATGGCCAGGGGCGTAACTTTCGATCTGCTCAAGGTGACCAAGCGAGTTGGCCCGCAGTGAGAAGCTGCCGAAGACGAAGATCTATCCAGGGAGAAAAGTCTCACCCTGGACTGCATCATGGTTGATGATCGAAGAAGCCATCGGGCCTGAAAGCGACGACACAGAGGAACTCTCAATGAAAGCACCAATGTCAGTGTCAAAACCGGCAGATCTCGGGTAGGGGGTCCCGAACTATGCGTCTAGGCCGGATGGTAACAAGAGACAAGGGACACGATGTTTTACCCAGGTTCGGGCCCTCTTGATGGAGGTAAAACCCTACGTCCTGCTTGATTAATATTGAGGATATGGGTAGTACAACAGTAGATCTACCACGAGATCAAGGAGGCTAAACCCTATAAGCTAGCCTATGGTATGATTGTTGTATGATGAAGTTGTCCTACGGACTAAAACCCTCCGGTTTATATAGACACCGGAGAGGGTTAGGGTTACACAAAGTCGGTTACAATGGTAGGAGATCTTGAATATCCGCATCGCCAAGCTTGCCTTCCATGCCAAGGAAATTCCCATCCGGACACGGGACGGAGTCTTCAATCTTGTATCTTCATAGTCCTGGAGTTCGGCTGAAGGTATAGTCCGGCTACCCGAACACCCCCTAATCCAGGACTCCCTCACACATCTTACTAAATTAAATGATATAGCCACCCTGTTCACTAATGATGAGAAAACTCGCTATTACTTTATCCTTAAGTTGTTTCCGTTCTCATTATAGGGTGATGCTAAAACATGGTTTAATTCTGTTGATCCTGGTTGTGTGCGTAGTCCCCATGATATGATTTATTACTTCTCTGCTAAATATTTCCCCGCTCATAAGAAACAAGCTACCTTAAGGGAAATATATAATTTTGTGCAAATTGAAGAAGAGAATCTCCCACAAGCTTGGGGGAGGCTTCTCCAATTACTTAATGCTTTGCCTGATCATCCTCTCAATAAAAATGAAATACTTGATATCTTTTATAATGGACTAATTGATGCTTCCAGAGACCACCTGGATAGTTGTGCTGGTTGTGTTTTCATGGAAAGAATTGTTGATCAAGCTGAATTACTATTGAATAATATGTTGAGTAATGAAAATGATTGGACACTTCCTGAACCAAATCCTAAGCCAACTCCGAAGAAAAGGGGTATTCTATTTCTCGGTCCTGAAGATATGCAAGAGGCAAAGAAATCTATGAAATAAAAAGGTATTAAAGCTGAAGATGTTAAGAATTTACCACCTATTGAAGAAATTCATGGTCTTGATAACCCGACACAGGTAGTAAAGGTAAATTCTCTCTATATATTTGATGAAGGAGATATTCCTCGTTATAAGTATGCTAGCCAATGCTTAGATGAGTTTGATAATTTTATTGTTAAATAAGAAAACTTGAATGCTTATGTTGGTAGACAATTGAAACATAATGCTCATATGCTTGAACACTTGAGTGATTATATGTCTAGAGTTAAAGGTGAACTTAAACTTATTAGTAAACATACTTCTATGGTTACCACTCGAGTAGAACAAGTACTTAAAGCTTTGAATGATTTGCTCAATGAACTAAATAATAAGAAAAATGATAATGTTGTTAGAGTTATGACTAGAGGGGGTAAAATGACTTAGGAACCTTTGTATCCTGAGGGCCACCCCAAGAGAACTGAGCAAGATTCTCAGAGAATTAATGTTGATTCACCTAGTTCTTCTAAGAAGAAGAAAAAGAAAAATGATAAAACTTTTCATGCTTCTAGTGAACCTACTGTTGACACACCTGAGAATCCCAATGATATTTCTATTTCTGATGCTGAAACACAATCTGGTAATGAACATGAACCTAGTGATAATGTTAATGATGATGTTCATGTTGATGCTCAACCTAGCAATGATACCGATGTAGAGATTGAACCTGATATTGATCTTGATAACCCACAATCAAAGAATCAACGTTATGATAAGAGAAACTTTGTTGCTAGGAAGCATGGTAAGGAAGGAGAACCATGGGTTCAAAAACCCATGCCTTTTCTTCCTAAACCATCCAAGAAAAAGGATGATGAGGATTTTGAGCGCTTTGCTGAAATGATTATGCCTATCTTTTTGCGTATGCGTTTGACTGATATGCTTAAAATGAACCCTTATGCTAAGTACATGAAGGATATTGTTACTAATAAAAGAAAGATACCGGAAGCTAAAATTTCCACCATGCTTTCTAATTACACTTTTAAGGGTGGAATACCAAAGAAACTTGGAGATCCGGGACTGCCAACTATACCATGCTCCATCAAAAGAAACTATGTTAAAACTGCTTTATGTGATCTTGGAGCTGGTGTTAGTGTTATGCCTTTCTCTTTATATTGTAGACTTGATTTGAATAAGTTGACACCTACTGGAATATTTTTGCAAATGGCTAAAAAATCAACTGCTATACCTGTCAGTATTTGTGAGGATGTGCCTGTTGTGGTTGCAAACGTTACTATTTTAACAGACTTTGTTATTCTTGATATTCCCGAGGATGATAGTATGTCCATTTTCCTTGGTAGACCCTTTTTGAATACTGCAGGGGCTGTTATTGATTGCAACAAAGGCAATGTCACTTTTCATGTTAATGGTAATGAGCATACGGTACACTTTCCGAGGAAACAACCTCAAGTCCACAGTATCAATTCTATTGAAAAAAATTTAACGATTACTATTGGAGGTTTTGAGTTTCCTCTTCCTATTGTCAAGAAGAAATATGATATTCTTATTGTTGGGGATGTGCATATCCCCGTTGAGGTAACCTAGTGTTATTCGAAATTTCTCCGGTTTCATGCGACTCGGAATGAGTTTGTTAACAAGACTTGATCAACCTTGTTAGTGTATTCCTTTTGATGAGCATGAGATGGATGAAGTTAGAAAGCACAACCTTCTGTACCCTCCTTCT
The DNA here is from genome assembly GCF_018294505.1 of Triticum aestivum. NCBI lineage: Eukaryota > Viridiplantae > Streptophyta > Magnoliopsida > Poales > Poaceae > Triticum > Triticum aestivum. Next base: position 547,080,096 of record NC_057803.1, on the reverse strand, counting down.
ACCTTCTGTTATTTATATTAAATAAAGAAAAAAAATAGTATTTTCTGTCTGTTTTCTGAATTATCCTTGCAATAAAAAATACCCCGAAAATAAAAGTTCTCCAAATGCCCTGAAATGAAATATGTTTTTTCTAGAATACTTAAGAATTATTGGCACTGAGAACACATCAGGGGGACCCACCGTGTGCGGGTGGAGGGCGCGCCCCCTGCCTCATGGACCCCACGTGGTTCCCCTCCACTTATTCTTGCACCCACACACTTCGTCTTCCTCCAGAAAAAATCACCCACCAGCTCAAACCCAAGTTCTATCTCATCTTGCTGCCATTTTCGGTCTCCTTGCTCAAAGCTCCATTCACAAAACTGCTTTGGGGGATTGTTCTTTGGTATGTGACTCCTCCATTAGTCCAATTAGTTTTTGTTCTAGTGCTTTATTTATTGCAAATTTTTGCTGCTTAGGTGACACTGTTGTTGAGCTTGCATGTCAAATTTATGTGGTCAAAAGTAGTTTTAATGCATGATGTAGCCTCTAGACACTTGTACGAGTAGTTGCTATCAATTTTGTTGAGTTTGGTTCATTTTTATTTTAAGTTACTAAAAATTTCAGTAATTTTCAGAAAAAAGATGAAGAGATTCTTGAGGGGCTCATCGAGCCGAAGCTCTAAGGATAAGCAAAGTGAAGAGAATAAGAAGCCCAAGTATAATCTCCCTCGTACTGTGGAGGTTCGGCCGTGTGAATGGCCTTGTGATCAGTTCTTGAGAGAAGCCGGGATTCTCGAAGATTTTTCTTATTTGGCTGAGAATGCAGGCCTCATCGACTTCCTCCACGACCAGCATGAATAGTATCTCTTACTCACCAATATTTTTGTGCAAAATTTTCATTTCCATGCTAGGAGGTCGCCACCTTTGGTGGAATTTTATTTATATGATGAGCATAAGGAGATGTCGCTTTATGATTTTTGCCGGGTTTGTAGGATACCCTTTGAGGGCAGCATAGAGAAACCACATCGTAATGATGTGGAGGGATTTATTGAAACAATTGCTGTAGGGGAAACGAGGAAAGTTTTCGATGCAAGAATCACTAGCATACATTTTCCTGTTCTAAGTTACTTTGCAATATTTGCTAGTAGATGCTTAATTGGTCACGGGAACTACGAAAATCTTAGTGCCCCTGATTTTGTTATTTTGCGCCATGCTTTGTTTCGTGATACCACTTTCAGTCTAGGCGCTATTGTTGCTAAATGGTTAAATCTGAACCGTACAAAGGGTCCCGTCTTAGGAGGCATCTTCGCCTCGCGCCTTGCTGCGCACTTTAACATACCTATTAGGCATTATGAGAAAGAGGAAAAGTTGTTGCCTCATATTTTTCTAGATTATAAGAGCATGGTAGCACATGATTTTATTGTTAAGCATAAGAAGAAGATGCTTAACTATAGACTGATATTTGATAAGAAACACTTTGAGACTATTACCTTGTCTGCTCCCTCTTTGTTCAACATATTTTCAGGCACATACCTTGTTTTGCCGGAGGTCATTTAGGCATACCAGAGCTTGACATCAGCTCCAGAGCAGGAGCCACTATCTGATCCTCACCATCAGTCTGTTTATCAGTGGGATCCAGAGGATATCGCCAACCAGTGGCACCCCGGAGACCCTCCTCAGTACAACGGAGAGGGCAGTTTCGTTCCGTGGGCATAGACCAACTTAGGCCAAACGCCTAAGCTTCTGGGAGTACGTATATCTCACCGACATTACATTCATGTTCACACACTCATTCTAGTTGTCGGTGCTCATACTTTTTCATTGTATCATCCATGCTAGTTTATTTTCTTTTTAAGCTTTCTTCTTGTGTGTTTGAAAAACCTTAAGAAAAATCAAAAAAATTAGTTGTAGCCTTTAGCTAGTTTACTTTCCATGCCTGTAGTAGTAGTAATTAAAAAGAAAACCCAAAAATATTTCTCGTTCTTCTTTTGCTTGTTGGGAACTTTCCCGTGTAAATAGTTTTATTTCTTTTCTTTTCTTTTCTTTGGGGGTATAGAGGAGAAGACCATAATGAAAATGTTGAGTGGCTCTCATATGCATTATTGTTGATCTAACCAAGAGCCCATATTACCTTATCTTCTCCATTGAATTGAATGCTTGCAGATTCCAGCTTAGTCTAATGCATGTGGACTATTATTATTATCCACATCGTTTAGTCATGCAACTGAAAGGCAATAATGACGATATATGATGGACTGATTGAGATGAGAGAAGCTGGTATGAACTCGACCTCTCTTGTCTTTGTAAATATGATTAGTTCATTGTTCTTAACTCGGCCTATTATGAATGAAACATGTTTGCAATGACAATTAGAGATTATAGATGCTTATGCCATGCTTAATTAGCTAGGAGTTTATAATGGTTTACCTTGCGTGCCAACATGTTATTAAAATGGTTGTGATGTAGTATGATAGGGTGGTATCCTCCTTTGAATGATTCGAGTGGCTTGACTTGGCACATGTTCATGCATGTAGTTGAAACAAATCAACATAGCCTCCACGATATTTATGTTCATGGTGATTTATATCCTACTCATGCTTGCATTCAGTGTTGATTAATTTTAATGCATGTTCATGACTGTTGTCGCTCTCTAGCTGGTCGCTTCCGAGTCTCTTTCTAGCCTTCACTTGTACTAAGAGGGAATATTGTTTGTGCATACAACTCCATAAACCCCAAAGTTATTCCATATGAGTCCACCATACCTTCCTATATACAGTATCTACATGCCGTTCCAAGTAAATTTGTATGTGCCAAACTCTAAACCTTCAAATAAACATTCTATTTTGTATGCTCGAATAGCTCATGTATCAACTAGGGCTGTCTGTATCTTCCATGCTAGGCGGGTTATTCTCAAGAGGAGTGGACTCTGCTCCTCACTCATGAGAAAATGGCTGGTCACCGGGATGCCCGGTCCCATGCTCAACTCAAATCAAAATAATTGCAAACAAAACTCCCCCAGGATTGTTGTTAGTTGGAGGCACCCGTTGTTTCGGGAAAGTCATGGATTGATGCTTGTTGGTGGTGGGGGGGTATAAACTTTACCATTCTGCTTGGGAACCGTCTATAATGTGTGTAGCATGGAAGATATCGAGATTTCTCAGTTGTCATGTTGACAATGAAAGTATGCCGCTCAAAATATTATTCATCTCTATTTCAAAATCGAGCTCTAGCACCTCTACAAAACCCTGCTTCCCTCTGTGAAGGGCCTATCTATTTACTTTTATGTTGTGTCATCATCCTCTTATTAGAAAGCACCAGTTGGAGAGCACCGATGTCATTTGCATGTATTATTATTAGTTTACATTGAGTATGAGTGTGAATGGATCTCTTTTGCCATGAATTACAATTTCCAGTCAGCTCTTGATCTTCAGGGGTGCTCTGCATTTATGTTTTGCGGTCTCAGAAAGGGCTAGCGAGATACCATCTTGTTATATCATATTATGATTGTTTTGAGAAAGTGTTGTCATCCGAGATTTATTATTATTGCCCGCTAGTTGATTATGTCATTGATATGAGTAAACATGAGACCTAAATGTTATTGTGAATATGGTTAGTTCATAATCTTTGCTGAAAACATGAATGTCGGCTTTGCATATTTATAACAACAAGAGCAAACAGAGTTTGTAAAAGTTTTTCTTTATCACTTTCAGTTTATCAACTGAATTGCTTGAGGACAAGCAAAGGTTTAAGCTTGGGCGAGTTGATAAGTCTCCATCGTATCTACTTTTCCAAACACTTTTTCCCTTGTTTTGGACTCTAACTTGCATGACTTGCATGAAACTAACCCGGACTGACGCTATTTTTAGCAGAATTGCCATGGTGTTATTTTTGTGCAGAAATAAAAGTTCTTGGAATGAGCTAAAAATCAACGGAGAATATTTTTGGAATATATAAAAAATACTGGCGAAAGAATCAAGGCCAAGGGGCCCACACCCTGTCCACGAGGGTGGGGACGCGCCCCCCTGCCTCATGGGCCCCCTCGTGCTCCTCCGACCTCAACTCCAACTCTATATTCGTATTTGGGGAGAAAAATAGGAGAGAAGGATTCATCATGTTTTACGATACGGAGCCACCGCCAAGCCCTAATCTCTCTCGGGAGGGCTGATCTGGAGTCCGTTTGGGGCTCCGGAGAGGGGAATCCATCGCCATCATCATCATCAACCTTCCTCCATCACCAATTTTATGATGCTCACCGCCGTGCGTGAGTAATTCCATTGTAGCCTTGCTGGACGGTGATGGGTTGGATGAGATTTATCATGTAATCGAGTTAGTTTTGTTTGGGTTTGATCCCTAGTATCCATTATGTTCTGAGATTGATGTTGCTATGACTTTCCTATGCTTAATGCTTGTCACTAGGGCCCGAGTGCCATCATTTCAGATCTGAACCTATTATGTTTTCATGAATATATGTGAGTTATTGATCCTATCTTGCAAGTCTATAGTCACCTATTATGTTTTATGATCCGTTAACCCCGAAGTGACAATAATCGGGATACTTACCGGTGATGACCATAGTTTGAGGAGTTCATGTATTCACTAAGTGCTAACGCTTTGGTCCGGTACTCTATTAAAAGGAGGCCTTAATATCCCTTAGTTTCCAATAGGACCCCGCTGCCACGGGAGGGTAGGAAAAAAGATGTCATGTAAGTTCTTTTCCATAAGCACGTATGACTATATTCGGAATACATGCCTACATTACATTGATGAACTGGAGCTAGTTCTGTGTCACCCTATGTTATAACTATTGCATGAGGAATCGCATCTGACATAATTATCCATCACTGATGCGTTGCCTACGAGCTTTTCATATATTTCTCTTTCCTTATTTACTTTTCCGTTGCTATTGTTACAATCATTATAAAACCAAAACTATTACTTTTGTTACTGTTACCACTACTATCATATTACTTTGCTACTAAATACTTTGCTGCAGATATTAAGTTTTCCAGGTGTGGTTGAATTGACAACTCAGCTGCTAATACTTGAGAATATTCTTTGGCTCCCCTTGTGTCAAATCAATAAATTTGGGTTGAATACTCTACCCTCGAAAACTATTGCGATCCCCTATACTAGTGGGTTATCAAGCGTATTCGCTCCCTGGTAATCGAAACCCTAGCAATACAATCCCAAACTGGAGTAGTTTTTTACCGTCATTGTAAGGGGCCAAACCAGTATAAACTCTCTGTGACCTTTGTCCAGTTTAACCCCTTTAAGCTAACCTAGCTGCGATGTCCCTGCGACTAAGTCCTTCAGGTAGGACATCTGTCATGACAATTCCATGACAAATTGCTTTTAAGAACCCATGCTCTTGCTCTAGATTGAGCTTTTCAAAGCGTATCTTCTCATGAGTCTTCAAAATCTCTCTATGATCTTCCAAGGTAGTTTCATGAGCTAACTTAAGAGTGTTTAATTCTTTAGTTAGACGCTCAATCTCCTTCTTATCATCATCATTCGTTTTATCTTGATTAGCATCATTAATAGCAAGTTCATCATAGTTTTCATCACTAGAGTTTTCAACAAGTAAATCATCATCACCTAGCAAATCATCTTCATCACTATTGAAATCAACATACTCGGGGTGTGATACCTTTGGGCCTTTAGCCATGAAGCATCTTCCAATTCCTTCATTTGGTGAGTCAATTATGTCATAGGAGTTAGTTGACATAAGTGCTAGACCGGCAACACCTTCATCTTGAGTGTATTCGGAGTCGGAGTGATAACTTCTCTCGGAGTGATGGTCGGAGTCGGAGCCGGATACCCATTCACCAACGTGAGCTTGATGTCTTCATTTTTTGTAGCTCCTTGATGACTTGTCCTTCCTTTCCGAATCCTTGCTTCTGCGAGAGGTTCTTCGTTCATAACGATCATCTCTACTCATTCTCTCTCTTGGAGGTGATTCTTCTCTTCTACTTCTCCTTTTAGGTGAGTCTTCTCTTCTTTTGTAGGGAGTCGTACACTCATTGGAGTAGTGTCCGGTCTTCCACAATTGTAGCAATTACGCTCATGACTAGAAGATCTTTTGTCATTGTAGGACCTTGACTTGGAACTTCTTTCTTTGCTTCTACTCTTGTAGAACTTGTTGAAATTCGTCATCATTAGGCTCAATTCCTCATTGAAGGATTGTTTCTCACTTGATGATGTAGGAGCATCACATGAGACTTTATAAGCACTTTATCCTTGAGTGACATCTCATGAGCAACAATTCTTCGAATGACTTCTGTTGGCTTGAGATCTTTGTAGTTGGGCATCATTTGGATCAATGTGCACACGGTATCATATTTTCCATCCAAGGCTCTTAGGATCTTCTTGAGATGAATCTGTCAGTCATCTCTTCACTTCCTAAGCCGGCAATCTCATTTGTGATGAGAGCAAGCCTAGAGTACATTTCAGTGACACCTACAACATCCTTCATTTTGAACTTGTCAAGATGACTTTGAAGCACATCCAATTTGGATTCCTTGACGGAGTCGGTACCTTCGTGCATATCAATCAAAGTATCCTAAATTTCCTTTGCACTCTCAAGACGACTGATTTTGTTGAATTCTTCGGGGCACAATCCGTTGAAGAGGATATCGCAAGCTTGAGCATTGTATTGCAGCATTCTCAATTCTTCCACGGTAGCTTCACGATTTGGTTCTCTCCCATTGAAGAATTCACCTTGCAAGCCAATACACACAATAGCCCAAACGGCGGGGTTATGTCCAAGAATATGCATTTTCATCTTAAGCTTCCAACTATCAAAATTAGTACCATCAATGTAAGGACCTCTACGGTGGTAATTTCCCTCACTAGATACCATACTCTCCTAGGTTGTGAAACCAAGGCTATGATCACCAAAGCTATGGAAATCAAGACAAATGGACACCAAAGTTCTTATACCACTTGTAGGATCGAAAGTATGTCTAGAGGGGGGTGATTAGACTACTTGACCAAATAAAAATCTAGCCTTTTCCCAATTTTAAGTCTTCAAAGATTTTAGCAACGTAACACAAGTCAAACAATCAACCTACACATGCAAATCAAAGAGTATAGCAACAGAATGCAAATCATTGCATATGAAAGTAAAGGGGGGAGTTTGGAGGGAGCAAACGCAATGTTTACATGGAGATTTTTGACGTGGTTCCGATAGGTGGTGCTATCGTACATCCACATTGATGGAGACTTCAACCCATGAAGGGTAACGGTTGCACGAGTCCACGGAGGGCTCCACCCACAAAGGGTCCACGAAGAAGCAACCTTGTCTATCCCACCATGGCCATCGACCATGAAGGACTTGCCTCACTTGGGTAGATCTTCATGAAGTAGGTGATCTCCTTGCCCTTACAGACTCCTTGGTTCAACTCCACAATCTTGACAGAGCCTCCCAAGTGACACCTAACCAATCTAGGAGACACCACTCTCCAAAAGGTAATAGATGGTGTGTTGATGATGAACTCCTTGCTATAGTGCTTCAAATAATAGTCTCCCCAACACTCAACTCTCTCACACGGATTTGGATTTGGTGGAAAGATGATTTGAGTGGAAAGCAACTTGGGGGAGGATAGAGATCAAGATTCTTGTGGTTGGATTGGAATATCTTGGTCTCAACACATGAGTAGGTGGTTCTCTCTCAGAAAATGTATGCTGGAAGTGTAGGCACATTCTGATGGCTCTCTCCATGAATGGAGAAAGGGTGGAGGGGTATATATAGCCTCCACACAAAATCTAACCATTACTGTCGGTGTTCTGGGAACGGGAGTCCCCAGACTTGCCTGCCTGCAGCCTGTGGCGTGGCTCAAGTGGGGGCCCAGTGCGGCCCATCTTCATCAGCTCAAGCTCAAGACCCTCGCGAAGGGCCAAGCCTCGCGGGGCGGCCGACAGGAAGCTTCCTCAGAGGCAGCCTCGTCAGGAAGGCTCGCGAGGAGGCAGAGAGATCAAGGCAGGGGTACCTCGCGAAGAGCCCGTGACGCAAGCCATGACGATTGAGACTAGGCGGGCGCCGGCCTGCGCAGTGTCCTTGTTTCCTCTTTGGTGCAAAGGGGGCAAGCACGGGCCAAGGCATCAGGCAAAGGTTGCCATTCCGGTGCAATGAGACCAAGACCAGCAGAGCGGCAGGACGGAGGTCACCGTGGAGCCCAAGACGGCGTCATCACCAGTGCTTTTGGCAGCCGGAGACCACCTTTGGTCAAGATAACTTGTACTACATGTTCCCCTTCAAAATGGCCAATTGTTGGCGCCCTTCCCGCTCATTATTTGGGGGAGAGGCCCAGGGCCTCTATAAATAGAGCTAGCCACCATAGAGGGAGACATCGAGAAGACATCTAGAAATCTGGTAGAACCCTAGCAGAGAGAGAGGGAGAGGCGACTGAACTCACCCTAGCAGTTCATCGCACTAGCTCAAGAACACCTCTCGCGAGGCTGTTCTTCCTTTATACTATTCATCATCAGCCCCCTGAGGCAATCCACCATACCACACATTGGAGTATGGTATTACACCACAACGGTGGCCCGAACCAGTATAAACCTTGTGTCCCTTGTGTTGTTCGTTGTTTCCAGCTTAGATCACGCGAGTAGATTGGACGTAGATCGGTAGGGGAGAGATCTCCGCGCGCACCCCAGTGTTCGAACCTCAAGGGTCTGCCGGAACCCGAAATCCGACATTTGGCGCGCCAGGTAGGGGTGCACTGGAATCTTTCTTCCGCCGTTCGCGTGTGATCTTCCGTCGTGTCCATGGCTGACGCTCGTCGGGCTCGCGCCGAGCGCCGGGCTGCTCTCGCCACCCGCGTCGCCCAGACGGCGCCCGTCGGCGGACGTCCTCGTTGTTCCCCGTCGCCTGCCGCCAACGCCGCCACCGGCCCGGCGGGGAACGAGCAGCAGGCCTCCTCCCAGCATCCTTCGGTGCGGCAGGAGGGCCGCACCGCCACACCGTCGCTGACTCTAGCCGCTTCGTCGTCCCACACCCGTCGCGCCCCCACGGACGCGCACGCCGCGCTGCTCCTGGGAAGAGAACTCTTGCACTACCACCCCGTCGACAACCTCTATGAAGACTGGCTCGCCCGCATCACCGAGCTCGTCAGCGCCGCAGGGGGCTCCCCCTTGCCATCCCTCTTGCTGCCTCGACCTTCATTCTGCGCAGGAGGCGAGGATCGGGAGGTGCCTCCACCACCTCCTCTCCAAGGAGGTGCCCTGGCTCCAAGGCGCGCAGCCCCGGGGCGAGACCCACCGCGTCCGGCGCCTGCGCAGCAAGAAAGGAGCTGCCAAGAGATCCCTCGTCCCCAAGAAGGTGCTCGCGCGCTCCCAGCGTCGGCGCGCCAAGATCGCGTCCCTGCACCTCCATGTCAAGACCCCACTCTTCTCCAAGCGGCGGTGCGCGGTAATCCCCATGAGCAAGCCTAGTACCAGCAAAAGGCACCGGTGGCCGCAGTAGGCTGCCGTGCCCTCACCCCCGAGCTACGCGGCGTCGCATGGCCAGGAAAGTTCAAGCCTGACCTGCCCCCTCGCTACGATGGCATGGCGGACTCGGCGGAGTTCCTGCAGCTCTATGAGCTATGCATCGAAGCCGCTAATGGAGACGAAAGGGTAATGGCGAACTGGTTTCTCATGGCGCTCAAGGACGGGGCCCGCACCTGGCTCATGAACCTGGCTCCTGGGACGAGATGTGCACTCGCTTCATCGCCAACTTCTAGGGCACTCGCGAACGGCCCCCGGCTATGAGCGATCTGCGCCGCATCAAGAAGCAGCAAGGGGAAACCCTACATAAATACATCCAGCGCAACAACTACCGCATCGACCTCATCGACTTCGATGTCGCCCACATCCGTCTGCCATACAACGCCATCCTCGGGTACCCAGCCCTGGCCAAGTTCATGGCAGTGACTCACCATGGATACAATGTCCTCAAGATGCCAGGAAGTGGTGTAGTGATCACCGTACCTTGTGAAGAAAGGGACGCAGTGTGTTCACTTGAGCACGCGTTCCAAGCCGCAACAATAGAAGACCCGGACCGCGGAAATGGAAGACTTCCCGAGACGACCCCCAAGAAGAAGAAGGCTTCGCCTGGCCCAAGCCATCAGGAGGCAGGCGCCTCCAGAGGTGCTGGGTTAGGATCTGCGCCCAATCAGGGAGCACCGCCCTCTCTCGCATAGGAAGGCGTGCCTGGCGCCCTCCTCGGGCAGGGCTCAGGGGCTCTTTCTTGGAGAGCCACCGACTTTGTCAAGGTCATGAGGGAGGCACTCGGGCACCACTTGGAGGGGTGCTTCCAGGCATGTTTCCCTCAGGAAGGTACAATGCAAGGAAGACCAAACCCTCAGGAGTTCATCGCAAGCAACACTCAGGAGCTACAGGAGTCGAGAGTCATGCGCAGCAGCTGCCGCTCGCCCGCCATGGCCCCACATCCAGGTGAGGATGGTGGGCTGCGCGTCTGCGTCGACATACCGGGGCTCAACTGAGCCGCGTCTCAGGAGCGCCTCTGGCCTTCGCGCGCGGGGCGTTGCGAGGGTTCGCCTCACAGCTACGTTCGCATGCCTTTCGGCCTGCCGAACGCGGTCGCCGCTCATCGGCGCCTGCTGAGGAGCATTCTAGAGGCTCAAGAGGTCAGGCATCGTGCGGTCCTGGCAGAGATGGAGATGGCTCCCGGAGACCCACCCGTGCCCCCGGAGCCTCCCGAGGCTCCTGGGCCTGGGGGCTCATGAGGGTCGACGTCTTCATCGCGCATCGCCCGCTTCTTCAGCATCACTTCATCTTCAACGGCACCAGGTGACATCTTTCCAAGTTCCGTTTTTAGCTGGGAGTGCCCACAGGGCTGCATCATTCCCAGGCCGCGTGGGTCCGTCCCCGCGGCATGTATCCGTTTTGCTTATGCTCTTTACTTACCTTGCCGGGGCCGCCCCTCGGGCTGCATCATCCCAGAGCTGCTCGGGCCTGGCCCAACGGCATTTGCTTTTCCTGCGTCTACTTAAAATGAATTTCCTCCTGCGTTCTTAACATACCCAACCTAATCGCCTGCTCGATTAACGCCTACCTATGGAGCCGCTTGCTCTGGCACGGCATCTGCGCACGGGTCCGTCCCTGCAACATCGAAAAATCTGAGTGGTCGAGCTCTGGCTGCGGCAGCCCCGCAAGGCGCCACCTCACCAGGCCCTCAGTGCCCCAATCACTCCCCCGGAGCGATCAAAGATTGGCTGGCAACCGTAACAACATATCTTGTTTCTCTTTATGACTGGTGTGCAGGACCTACTCCAGGAGCAACGCTAGGGACATCGCGAGCTGTCTCTCCCTCTCTCTGGCACGGACCGCTTGCACGTTAAAAGGGGGGCGCCTGAGCATCGCGACTCATGGGCTCCTACTAGCTCTCCAGCCCTCACCCCCTGGCCTTGACCCACGGCATCGTGACCTGTCATACCAGCAGCGGCTGAGCTCGCTCGAGGGCCGGGACCTAAGGACGTAGAGCATTAAGGAAAGTGCGGGGGAGTGGGAAGAAGCTCGCGAGGACCTAACCCAGCAGTGCCTCAGCTGCCACCGCTCGGGCCAGGCGCTTCATCGAGGAACTACACCTAACTCAAGAGATAAATCACACCCTTACAAGAGTTGGACCAACGCAGCGCAAAACCCTCGCCCAGTGCGGCTCTGTCACGGCGATGTTACCTTCCTTTCTCGCCCCGCGAGGGCTGCTTGAGCGCTAAAGGGGACCTCCCGAGTATCGCGACTCGGGGGCTCTTACCGGACCTCGGGCCGCTCACCTCCTGGCCTTGACCACGGCATCGCGACCTGGCATACCAGCGACGGCTAAAGCCTGCCTGGGGACTGGGACCTGTCAGTGTAGAGCGCCAAGTCTCGCGAGGATAGAAAGGGGGAGCCGAGCTGAGACAGGACAAGCACCTCGCATTGATTCATATTAAGGATATAATATTCATAAAAGACATGGTAGACGCCTTACATACCCCCACGAGGCATTGCTTCGATTCCTCGCAGGGAACAAGAGTTCTAATCCTAAGGAACGCTAATCGCCTGCACCGCCGCGAGGGATGCCATCATCAACAGTGGGCTGCCCAACGTCAACGCCAACCCCATCCAGATCAATGGCGTCAGCGGCTGGACGCAGCTGTCCCGCTCCGAGCACCGCGCGAGCTCGGGGGCTCGTAGCTGTCTTCGCTCGTCTCTGGAGTCGCGAGGAGCTCGGGGGAGCCACTAAATTCCCCGGCTCCTCCGCTGCTGCCTGAGGAGCTGCTGCAGGGCTGATGGGTGGGCCAGGTCCTCGTCGGTTCGTCACCCCTGCCGCTCTCCCTGGGGCAGCACTCCAGCCGGCGTCCTTCAGCATCGAAGACCTTGAAGAACATCAAGGAGACGTCGTCGTATTCGAGATGAATTACAAGGGCACCTACCGTCCGGCAGACCCGGGCGATTTCGCCCCAGCCCCGGGTCATCAAGACCTTGCCCGGAGCGACGACCGCGACCTCCACTCCGGTCGCAAGGGTGCCGCAGTCAGCGTGATGCAGCCAGAGCTCCAGAGCCCCGCTCGACGGCATCTCGAAGGCGAAGGAAGGAGGGAGGCGAATCCAAGAGCTTGGAGGCATGGCGGCGTGGAGCACGAGCTCGCGAGAGGAGCGTTCGGCGTGGATTCCAGGAGGAACGACGCGCACCACCGTGACTCGCCGGCGTCGACGGCGGCATCGTCGGTGTTGCTCGACACCTTCTCCCGCAGGACCTACGACACGGGCATGCAAGAGAAGTGGGTACCCAGGCGGCGGCCGCTCGTACTAGTGCCTCGGTGCCTCCTGCTGAGCACCCTCTTCTCGGTGGTAGAGGACCGGCCGCTTCTTCGGCGGAAGTGGGTCAGGAACCTCTTGGGGGGGCTTTCCCTTCTCTTCTGCAGAGAACCGGCAGATTGGTGCCATTGGCGTGAGGAGAAGCAAGAGCAAGGAAGGAGAAGGAAAGGAGCGGCAGCAAAGGATGGACTGAAGGAGCTCGCATAGCCCCATACTTATAGCCGGAGGAGGCCAACCGCCGAGCTCCACGATCGCAGGCAATCATGACCGTTTTCTCTGCATGCAGGGACATATCAAGTCGTGCGATTGCCGAGGAGTCATGGGGAAGCGCAGTCGCCATGTCCAATCAATCGCCATGCGGCGCCAAAGGCCGCAGGCTGTTAGGGCCCGCGGCATTCGCGCTTGCCCCTTCGCTTTCCTGCTAGGCCAAGCCCAGGCACGCCTTGGGCCCGGGGGCTACTGTCAACGTTCTGGGAACGGGGGTCCCCAGACTTGCCTGCCTGCGGCCTGCGGCGTGGCTCAAGTGGGGGCCCGGCGCGGCCCATCTTCATCAGCTCAAGCTCAAGACCCTCGCGAGGGGCCAAGCCTCGCGGGGCGGACGACAGGAAGCTTCCTCGGAGGCAGCCTCGTCAGGCAGGCTCGCGAGGAGGCGGAGAGATCAAGGCAGGGGTACCTCGCAAAGAGCCCGTAACGCAAGCCATGACGAACGAGACCAGGCGGGCGCCGGCCTGCGCACTGTCCTTGTTTCCTCTTTGGTGCAAAAGGGGCAAGCACAGGCCAAGACATCAGGCAAAGGTTGCCATTCCGGTGCAACGAGACCAAGACCAGCAGAGCGGCAGGACGGAGGTCACCGTGGATCCCAAGACGGCGCCATCACCAGTGCTTTTCGCAGCCGAAGACCACCTTTGGTCAGGATAACTTGTACTACATGTTCCCCTTCAAAATGGCCAATTGTTGGCGCCCTTCCCGCTCATTATTTGGGGGAGAGGCCCAGGGCCTCTATAAATAGAGCTAGCCACCATAGAGGGAGACATCGAGAAGACATCTAGAAATCTGGTAGAACCCTAGCAGAGAGGGAGAGGCGACTGAACTCACCCTAGCAGTTCATCGCACCAGCTCAAGAACACCTCTCATGAGGCTGTTCTTCCTTTGTACTGTCCATCATCAGCCCCCTGAGGCAATCCACCACACCACACACTGGAGTAGGGTATTACACCACAACGGTGGCCCGAACCAGTATAAACCTTGTGTCCCTTCTGTTGTTCGTTGTTTCCAGCTTAGATCACGCGAGGAGATTGGACGTAGATCGGTAGGGAGAGGTCTCCGCGTGCACCCCAGTGTTCGAACCTCAAGGGTCTGGCGGAACCCGAAATCCGACAGTTACATACAATTTACAAAACTCGGTGAGACCGAATACTCAAACTCGGTCAGACCGATTCATTTCAAAATGTGAATGTTAGGCTTTTCGGTGGGACCGATTTCATTAGGGTTAGGGCATATTGTAATCTCGGTGAGACCGATCATATGAAATCGATGAGACCGATTTCTGTAATAGGCAAGAGACTGAAACGTTACGAAAAGGAAACGTAGAGTTTGCATTGCGAACTCAGTGAGACCGATCGGTCATCTCAGTTAGACCGAAATGTTATAAAGGGAAACAGAGAGTTTGCAATCCCATCTCGGTGAGACCGAGATCCCTATCAGTGAGACCGAACTGATTAGGGTTTCTTGCTATGGCTATGTCAAATGAACTCTGTGGCGCCGGATAGATCAAATCGGTGGGGCTGAGTTTGACTTTTGGTTTGGGATATATGTGGATATGAGAAAGTGGTTGAGGGCTTTTGGAGCATATCACTAAGCGTTTTGAGCACGCAAGCCATTAAGCAACACCTCATCCCCTTTTAATAGTATTGGCTTTTCCTATGGACTCAATGTGATCTTGGATCACTAAAATGAAAATGTAGAGTCTTGAGTTTTTGCCAATATGTGTCCTTAGCATTTTGAGGGGTCCACACTCCTAGTCCAAGCCATGCCAATCACTGAACTTGCTGAAATGATCATCTTGAAGGAGCATTAGTTCAATGAGCTATATGTTGTTAGGAATTACCAAAACCACCCGGGAATAGTTGCACTTTCATCAACCCGTTACATATATCGAGTAATGACATAAAAATGGCCTATGTTTTGCCGGAATGTCGTTTAATTCCTGTTCTGACAAATCACGGGTACTCGGTATGCCCTTCTTTCTAGAACAAGTTATGCCAAAATTCAAGAAAAAAATCATAACGGTCTTTGCTAAAAAACAAGACATATCGAGCGCTTGAAATTTGTCATATCGGAAATTTATCAATGTTCCGGCAAAACCTAGGCCATTTTTTATGTCATTACTCGATATATGTAACGGGTTGATGAAAGTGCAACTATCCCCGGGTGGTTGGAGGAGGGAGGAGGAGGAAGGAGGAGGGCGAGGAGGGAGGAGGCTTACCGAGTGCGGTGCGCGACGGCACTGACGACACGGGGAAATAAGGCGCGCGGTGAGGGGGGAGACAGAGTGGGGAGGGAGAGTGAGCAACGTGGGCGAGGTAGAGGATAAGGCTAGCATAGCAGTAGTGCGGGGCAAGGACCAATGCTGCTGCTAAGAGCCTTACCTGTAGCGTGGTAACCAGGCCCAGCGCTACTGCTAGTCGGGGCCCACAAGCTGGCCCGTGTATACATACTAGCAGCGCTGGGTCCAGGCCCCATGCTACTGCTATGATGTTAGTAGCAGCGCAGGTTCCAGGCCCAACGTTGCTACTGTTGCCTCCCTCGGGGTGGCCGACGGGGCCACTTAGTAGTGGCGCCACGTGGCCAAGCCCGCGATGCTACTAAGAAGGACCTGCAACACCGGTTCCAGGCATGCGCTACTGCCATTTAACAGTAGCGCCGACTCCGAGTCCAACGCTATTGATAAGCATCTACCTACAAGGTATTTTTTAGTAGTGCGAGTTGCCAGATCCGACGCCCTGAAAGGATCCACGATCAAATCGTCGAGGGAGGGCCACGATGAGAGGAGGAGTTTGGGAAGCAGACCTGGAGAAACCAAAGAAGCCACCTGTAGCTGCGACGAGCCCTCTCTGTCCTAACGCCTCCCATGCGGCCGGAAGGGACAACCAACACCTGCGAGCGCCATCTACGGGAGAGATCGATGACACCGTCTCCATCCAGGGCCATCGCCCTGGCTTTGAAAGCCCCTTACATCTGATGACGGAAAAATGGCGGGCGTGAGACATGCGTCCACGTCATTGATACAGAGTTAATAATTTAAATACGTAGATACATACAATAAAAATAGGATCAAATATTGCAGGTACTTTATTTCCAGAACTCTTACATTTACATAAAATTCTGTTAATTACATCTCCAAAGAGAAAACCCCTGATTAAGAATTCCAACATATCTATTACATAAGATTGCAACACATTCCTATTACAATATGCTATAAGAAAATTCCTCCTCGCGGTCGTCAATGCACTCCTGCTTGGGTACTTGAAGTTTGCTTTCATGCAAGTACTTCTCCATAATTTCATGTTTGATATGTTGGAGTATATATTTTCCTAACATGTTTAATTGTGGTCAACCTCATTTATATGATGGTGCAGAATGAAGGTTGGTTCTAGGCTTAGTTTTATCCTACGTTTGGCATATAGGATATGTATATATTTTTCTTTGGGAATTTTATACGACATCTTTGGTTTTGGTGGCATGGATACATGTGACATGCCAATTTTAATAAGTTTTACATCATCACATTACTACTATCACCGCGCGACACTGATATGGTGCCCGTGTGTAGCGTAATGGACTGAAGCTTTCTGACACAATTTGGATGCTTTTTATAGTGCATATGATATGTGCCATATTTTGTTGACTTTGACTTCACACGGTATCAAAACTAACCACGCGGTGCAATGATATGACACACACGTATAGGTTGAACCAAATGGAGTTTGTTTATGATATTTTTTATTTGTTTAAAGCCTATGTGGGCTACATGGAATATGCCTTATCATGTATTTTGCATGAATTTTGTTTGCATATGTGGATGTGGAGTGAACTTATTTTTTATTGAGTTCTGCTTTACCTGTATTACTACTAACACAGTGTGGCACTAAGATAATGTCTGCGTGCAGCGTAACGAGGCAAAGGTTTGTGGAGCAATTATGGTGTTGCATGAGTCGTATGACATCTATCATTTTTGTTTATGTTTGTACCTCACATGGTATTAGCACTAACTCCACATAGCATCATTTCATTGGCGCTAGTGTGTAGCATAACCCAAATAAAGTGAGTTTATGATATCCATTTATGACGATGCTAATAGTTTAGGCTCTTATAGCATTGGAGCATTTCATGCCATATTTTATTTGACTTTGGACCAAATATGTGGCCTGAATATTCGGTTTAGTTTTCTCTTTCTTGTATTACTACTAACACCGTGTAGCATTATGATAATGCCCACGTGTAGCGCAAGCAAGTAAGATTGGTTTTTTATGCAACATGTTTTATCATTCATCTTGCATGATTTGGTTTCTAGGTGTGTATCGTGAACACATGTTTAATTAAGTCTTGCCCTGCTCGTATTACTACTAACACTGCATGGCATTAAGATAATGCCCACGTGCAGCGTAACCAAGTGAGGGAACATATTTTCATGCTCTTATTTGTATTGCAACTAGCATGACACATAATGCCCGTAGCGCAACCAAACAAGAGATTATCGTGAGTTCAGTTTAGTGCGTCTGTAATTTCATTCCAACTTAGTCATATCCATTTTTTATGATGACCAAATTAAGTCAATTTTTATGAGGTTTTCGCACGTATGACACTCTCATGATTCGTATCCATGTATAGGGACCAAACCAAGGAACGAGGCGTTCATCTTGGCTTGTATCGCTAAAGGGACCGAACCAAGACGGAGATCAATAGGACGAAGCGCACGCAACATTTAAAGGAACTGTGCTTACAAGAACCATGCATGCTCCTTGACTCGTACCTCGATGGCCGAGCCGAAGGCAAAAGTTTGGGCTAGATATAACATGCTCCTTGGTTTGTACCTCTATGGCCGAACCAAGGAAAAAAAATTTGGGATGAATGCAACATGCTCTTTAGACTGCACCCAAATGGCCAAACCAAAGGCAAAATTTTGAGATAGATTAAACCATGCATCTTAGTCTGTACCGCAATGGCCAGACTAAGGGAAAGAATTTTTTGGGAGATGAAATATGCTCCTTGATTTGAACCATGATGGCTGAACCAAGGACTAGAGTTTTGAGGAGGGAGGAAGCATGCTCCTTGGTTTGTACCGCGATGACCGAAACGACAAATTTTTATGTAGATTAATCATGCATTTTGGTTTGTACCATAGCGGCCGAACCAAAGGCAAGAATTTTAGGGAGATAAAACATGCTCCTTAATTTGTACCATGATGGCCGAATCAAGGGCTAGAAATTTAGAAGAAGAAGGAGAAGAAAGCTCCCTGGCTTGTATCACAATGGCCAAACCAGGGGCTAAAGGAGAGCCATTGAATCTCACCTTTCAAACCTCCTACTCGCAGGACGCCTGTCTCCTTCTCTTCTCCTATGCTACTATATGTGTGTGTAATTTTTAGCAGATGAAAGGAACGATCTAAGGGGCCGACCCTAGAGCAGTCAGGCATCCTGGTATTTATAGAGGAGCAAGGGGGGCGCATGCTGCCTCTCCCTTCCCGTGGGCGCTGCGCTTTGTATTTGGCCACGTCACCATCGTGCAGATCGTGGCAGAACGTGGGCGCGTGGCTGGTTACGCCAGCGAACGATTCTCACTTCCTTTCATGGATATGCTAGTCCGTATGCATGCAGATATTTTGTGAGCTTTTTTTAGGCGTGGAACACAGCTGGGCTCGGCCGGCCCCTTAGCTATTTTAGTGATTAATGGTTGTCTATTTATGGGCCCCTCTGTGTAGGACAACGTTTGCATGGGCTTCTTACCCATTGTTTAATCAGAGCAGCTTTTTCATATGAAGGGACTGTGTTGATTTGTTCCAAGAGATTAATGATTGGTTGTGAGGGCCACACCACATACGTTCATGCATGTACGCTGCCCAGCCTGCATGCATTAGCACATAACGCATGCTTGTGCTAGCTAAAGATTTAATTGATGCTAAATTTTCTTTAGTCACCAATTTTATTGTCTATGCATTTTGTTAATATGTCGTGATATTTTGATGGCCGACGCCGACGGCGCGGCGCCCGTGGGTGTTGTTCCTCCTTCCTGCAAGGTCATCATGGTACTCTCCGGCCTTGTCCGTCTTCGAGGTTTGTCTTTGGGTGAAAGCCTTTTGCGCTGTTATAGCAGGGTCGGCTGATGTCGTTGTTCTCGGGTCGCTTTTCCCTTATGGTCGTCATCTTGAAGACTAGTTCCCCTTCGCGGTTTCCCTAGGGTGGACATGCAGAGTTGGTCGCAGGTAATCCTCCTGGTCCTGACGGTCCAGTGTGTCAATGGATGCGCCTATGTTTGTTTCTCGCTACAACAGAGAAGTCGGAGCAGCGCGCGGCGGGGCCCCGCGACAACGATGATTCCATGAGGGCGGTTTCAGCGGACAGTGCTCTCCGGAGATCGCGATGGACTAGGTCGTTGCGAGGCTTGTAACTTTCTCTTGCAATGTACATCAACAAAGTTGGAGCTGCCAGTCGTCGATGTCTTGGTTGATTGAGTTGTTGATTGATTTCTTTAAATTAACTCTTTTCATTATCGAACACTTTATTTTTGCTGTTTTGAATTTATATTTTATACATTTATTTATCTCGGTCAAAATCCATGTCAACAGATGCCCCTCGAGGTCTGGGTTCGAAGTGAGATTTTTTTTTACTCGGGCCCAAAGCTCGAAACTATACATATTTTGTTTCAAGCACTTCTGGTGAGTATAATGGGTTTATGACTTTTTAGACGATCGTATGCCAGCTACGTACAGCTTTTTAACCATACGCTGCAAATGTGGAGGCTAAAAATCAGGCCACGTCTGGCTTATCCGGCTAACAAACTTTATCCTATGCCTTCCTCAACTCTTTTCCCAACAAACAAACAAACTCATATTTCTCTTGGACCATCGAGGAGACATCGGAGACGAGGCTCAGCTCAATTCCGTCTGGACTGTGGCCGCAGCCTCGTACGTATTAAGATTTCCTTTGCATGATATTGTATATTGATTCGCTAGTCTCTTGATCAATTCATTGGCTGACTACTCTGTTACTCCAATCGCCTAGATTGTTTTCAATCCTTCAATCCCCGTGATGCGTCCCCGCTGGAGCACGTGGTGACTTGAACCAGGTGTGATCAACTTTCTTTTCTCATTGAGCTTTTATACTTCAACGTCTAATGTGTCCCCTTATGTTTTCCTTGTATATTTTTATCCTGCTGATGATGCAGGAGCCAGTGATATTTGGGTCACGGCTTGGATAGATCCGGCTTAGTGGACTTGCTTTTTGAACGGTATGACTATACCTTCCTCTGTGGTCGCATCTCTGTTCTTATTTATAGTAATGTCAAAGACGCAAATTCTGGTACGTATGGAAATTCGCGGAAGGTTATATATACCAATGTATGAGGCTCGTAATGCGTTTGATCTATATCTATTCATTCGAAAATTGTGATCCCACGGTCGGCGTTCCGGGAAGCCTCTATCCGGGCTTGGTCCGTCGTTCGACTCGGGGATTTTTTTTCGTGAATTAGTAGATTGCTCACTGTTGGCGCTCCAGGAAGCCTATATATGGGTTCCATCCTTCGTTCAACACACATAAAATGGCGGGCGTGAGACACGCGTCCACGTCATTGATACAGAGTTAGTAATTTAAATGCGTAGAAGCATACAATAAAAATAGGATCAAACATTGCGGGTATTTTATTTCCAGAACTCTTACATTTACATAAAAATTCTGTTAATTACATCTCCGAAGAGAAAACCCCTGATTAAGAATTCCAACATATCTATTACATAAGATTGCAACACATTCCTATTACAATATGCTACAAGAAAATTCCTCCTCGCGATCGTCAATGCACTCCTGCTTGGGTACTTGAAGTTTGCTTTCATGCAAGTACTTCTCCATAATTTCATGTTTGATATGTTGCAGTATATTTTCCTAACATGTTTAATTGTGGTCAACCTCATTTATATGATGGTGCAGAATGAAGGTTGGTTTTGACTAGGCTAAGTTTTATCCTACGTTTGGCATATAGGATATGTATATATTTTTCTTTGGGAATTTTATACGACATCTTTGGTTTTGGTGGCATGGATACATGTGACATGCCAATTTTAATAAGTTTTGCATCATCACATTACTACTATCACCGCGCGACACTGATATGGTGCCTGTGTGTAGCGTAATGGGCTGAAGCTTTCTGACACAATTTTGATGCTTTTTATAGTGCATATGATATGTGCCATATTTTGTTGACTTTGACTTCACACGGTATCAAAACTAACCACGCGGTGCAATGATATGACACACACGTATAGCTTGACCCGAATGGAGTTTGTTTATGATATTTTTATTTGTTTAAAGCCTATGTGGGCTACATGGAATATGCCTTATCATCTATTTTGCATGAATTTTGTATGCATATGTGGATGTGGAGTGAACTTATTTTTTATTGAGTTCTGCTTTACCTGTATTACTACTAACACAGTGTGGCACTAAGATAATGCCCGCGTGCAGTGTAACCAGGCAAAGGTTTGTGGAGCAATTATGGTGTTGCATGAGTCGTATGACATCTATCATTTTTCTTTATGTTTGTACCTCACATGGTATTAGCAATAACTCCACATAGCGTCATTTCATTGGCTGTAGCATAACCCAAGTAAAGTGAGTTTATGATATCCATTTATGACGATGCTAATAGTTTGGGCTCTTATAGCATTGGAGCATTTCATGACATATTTTATTTGATTTTGGGCCAAATATGTGGCTTGAATATTTTGTTTAGTTTTCTCTCACTTGTATTACTACTAACACCGCATAGCATCAAGATAATGCCCGCGTGTAGCTTAACCAAGTAAGGTTGGTTTTTTTATGATGCAACATGTTTTATAATTCATCTTGCATAATTTTGGTTTCTAGGTGTGTATCGTGAACCCATTTTTTAATTAAGTCTTGCCCTGCTCGTATTACTACTAACACCGCGTGGCATTAAGATAATGCCTGTGTGCAGCGTAACCAAGTGAGGGAATGTATTTTTATGTTCTTGTTTGTATTGCAACTAGCGTGACATATAATGCCCGTGGCGCAACCAAACAGGAGATTATCATGAGTTCAGTTTAGTGCCTTTGTAATTTCATTCCAACTTAGTCATATCCAATTTTTTTTTATGATGACCAAATTAAGTTAATTTTTTATGAGGTTTCGCACCTATGACACTCTTGATTCGTATCCATTTATAGAGGCCAAACCAAGGAACAAGGTGTTCGTCTTGGCTTGTATCGCTAAAGGGACCGAATCAAGACGGGGATCAATAGGACGAAGCACACGCAACATTTAAAGAAACCGTGCTTACAAAAACCATGCATGCCCCTTGACTCGTACCGCGATGGCCGAGCCGAAGGAGAAAGTTTGGGGTCGATATAACATGCTCCTTGGTTTGTACCGTGATGGCCGAACCAAGGACAAAATTTTAGTATGGATGCAACACACTCTTTAGTCTGTACCAAAATGGCCAAACCAAAGACAAAATTTTGAAATAGATTAAACCATGCACCTTAGCTTGTACCGCAGTGGCCTGACTAAGGGCAAGAATTTTTTGAGAGATGAAATATACTGCTTGATTTGTACCATGATGGCCGAACCAAGGACTAGAGTTTTGGGGAGGGAGGAAGCATGCTCCTTGGTTTGTACCGCGATGGCCGAACCGAGGACAAATTTTTATGTAGATTAATCATGCATTTTGGTTTGTACCATAGCGGCAAATCAAAGGCAAGAATTTTAGGGAGATGAAACATCCTCCTTAATTTGTACCATGATGGCCGAATCAAGGGCTAGAAATTTAGAAGAAGGAGAAGAAAGCTCCCTGGATTGTACCACAATGGCCAAACCAGGGGCTAGAGGAGAGCCATTGAATCTCACCTTTCAAACCTCCTACTCGCAGGACGTCTGTCTCCTTCTGTCCTCCTATGCTACTGTATGTGTGTGTAATTTTGAGCAGATGAAAGGAACGATCTAAGGGGCCGACCCTAGAGCAGTCAGGCATCCTGGTATGTAACGACCCGACCCAAAATCGGTCAAATCTCTGTGTAGCTGTACCATCCCAAGATCATGCTGGCACACACAGTACATTGATGAAAAGATTCAAAGTTCAATCACACCTGAATTTATTACACGATTCTCATATCGAGTCTTTATTACATCATAATAAATTCGGCCGAAGGCCAACTCATGAGAAAAAAAACTAAATAAGCTGCGGAAGCGTAGACGAGTAGCGAGTCCATCCGACTCCATAGGGCAATCGCCAAGCGTAGATCGTAGCCTCATTCCTGGTCGGAAAACTCCTCTACAACATGAGATGTTGCATCCATGTAGGTCAGCATTTAGAATATGCCGGCAAGTCATGAAGAGAGAACAACAATAAAATTTCTAACACTATATGCAATTTGGATGTGTGGCTCTAAGTTTTATATTTTTGCGAAAAAGCCATTTTTTTCCTATAACAAAGGACTTGCTTGCAATTACTACAAAATGTTGGTTGTTATTGAGATGGTTCCGCCAACCAATGTCTCATTTCCAATTATTAAATAACCCCTCAATTAATTTATTAAATTCGGTGTTGAGATTTCCAAAATACTCCAATTTCCAGAGGCTCATTTGTCCGTAACCGGGGACACGGCTAATCGATTAGGTTGTTACTCTGCAGAGTGTTGTGCACTTTACCCGCAAGAATCGTTCCCTCCTTTATGTCCTCGCACTGCCTGGTGTTTGAAGACGGGATGAATGAAACAGGGTCTTCCGTAGAGTTTCTCTGAGCACTACCGGTACCCATCCTTGTCCTACCGTTCTTCTACATCTGCTGGCACCGTCCGTCCAGAGTCATGCCAAGGTCAACCCAGCTAGAGCCCATAATGCCTTGCGGCTGCACAGGTAAGCTTCCGGTTAAGGGGTATCCATCCGTCTCTTCGTGGCTGGGTGAAGCTTTCCACAAGATGTCATGGCGCTTCTCCATGCATCCCGGCCATCCGCTGGTTTCTCCAGGATGCCCGTCAACCGTCCTCCACCCAGTAGTGAATTTGAAGTCCATCTTGAGCTTGAAGTCGTGGGGTTGTCATAATCTTGTCTCTCACATCTCCCTTATGAATCACTCAACCAACCCCGTCTACGAGCATAGCAAAATAAACTACATCGTCCCAGGCAATGGAAAGGGGAATTGGGGTCATCCTACCTCATCATACTACTCAAGAACATAACTTAAAATTCTCCTACTGCATGCATGGTGGGGAGGAATAATTCTAATGCAACAAAATCATAGGTATTGTAAAACATGATCAAATGACTTGCCTGGCTGACGGTCTTCAAACGCTAGTGACTCGAGATAGCAAGCTTCACACTCCGGAAATTCTATCGAGTCAAACAATAGCACAAATAAGTATTTCACTAATGACATATCAGCAGACTGAAGGAGAACACACAAGCACTCAAACCAAAATCAAAGAAAACTCGAGGAAAACAAAATCAAGGTTTCCATCACATCAAGCAACAACAAAGAAATAGTTTTAACCTACTAACACTTTTCTTTACAGATCCAAAACAATGGTTTTACTAACTAACATAAAGGAAAACACCATACAAACTAGGTGCAAAAAGAATCAAACCAATATCTATTATAGAACTCATGTTATACCTAAAACAAAACTAATAAGAAAATAAAATAAAACTTTTTATTTTGCTGTAAATAAATGTTCACTCTCTGTAACTACAGAAACTAATCTAAAATCTCTCTCTAATAATAAAGCACGGATTGGGTCTCCGGGTTCACCGTCGCGGCGTTTTTAAACAAGGTCCCTGTGCTTTTTAGGAGTTAACCCGCAGTCTATCCATACACAAAAGAAAAAACGGTTCGCTGGAAAACAAAAAAACAAAACACCCGTACACAGAGGCCTCCCGTACGCATCTGCCTCCTCGATCCCTCACCCGTGCCCAAGCCACGCCATCCTCGCGCCGTCACCGCCGCCGCCACACCTCCGCCATCTCGCCGCCGCGGCCGCACCCCTCCATAATTGTGAGGAGAGGCGTGGAGGAGAGGCTAAACCGGCGGCGGCCTTGCAAGGGCCTGCGGTGGCGCGGTCGTCAAGGACCTGTCGAATCTCGCCGGATCCGGTGGGAAGTGGCGCTTAGACAGTGGATCTCCAAGGAAGGCGGCCGGAGCTCGGAGCACGGCGGTTGGCGGGCGTGGCATGGCATCGGGTAACTCTACCTCCTCTGCTGCCGAGCGCGTGAACCGCCTTCGTCTCCTCCACCCGGCCGGCAAACCCAGCCACCGAAGCTTCCCCTCACGCACCTTGTCCCTACTCGTCCTCCTCTTGGTTGGACCGGGCGCTGCTCGTGCGCTCGTTCACCTCGCGTGGACGGAGCAGAAGGGGGCCGGGGCGACGCGAGCGAAGCAGAGCAGCGCGGCATGAGTCAGCGAGCATGGGGGCACGAAGCAGAGGCAAAGGCGGCGGCTGGCGACGGACTTGGCGCGATGGCGGTGATCCGATCGGGCGAGAACGAGGCAGGGGCGATGTGGTGGAGGCCCGGCGGCGCGGCTTCCTGCGGGTGCCATGGCGTTGGGTGGGCTCCTGTGCACATCCGAGAGAGAGGTGAGAGCAGAGAAATCACTACCATTCCAAGGTCTCTGGTCTGGGAGCTTGTGAAGAAGAGCAAGTGCTTCTTGATCAAGCAGTTTGGCAACAGCAACACCAAGGTCCAGTTTCACAAGGACCCAACAACCTCTACAATGTCCGCTACTACAAGTTCTCAGGTTCATAGCTCTTCACACTTGCACTGTTCTTGGCGGGCTCAAAGCTGTTTATTAGTTCCTCTACAAGGTGCTAACTTGCTGTGGTCTGATGTGGTTTTTTAGGCTTAACAAACAGCAAGACCGTGGCGGTCCAGCCATCAGCGGGAGAGGAGAAGGCTGTTGTCCTGTCCACAAGCAAGACCAAGAAGCAGGACACCAATGCCAAGCTGTTGCACAAGACTCTAACGCGCAAGCAGTTCTGCAAGATGGCCAAGTCTGTCCAGAATCAGGTACTAACACAACAAAAATTCTTACTTGAAAAGTTAGAATGCACATGTTATGCTTGTTTCTATGCTGCAACTCATTTGTATGTGCACCTGCTCTTATATACATTTAACTGTTTTGTGGATTGTACTATTAACATTTAAGAAGTTTTTCTGTCATTGGGAAATCTGTTTTGGTCTTTGTTTTTAATTGGTAACGAAAGGTATTGCTGTGATGAGCCGTGGCGATAAGGATACCAACGGATCAATTGGTTATTCAATGAAATGCTTTTTACGCTTGGCATTGAGCTCAACCGATTAAGAAAATTGTTTTTGTTGTATATATTAGATTATTGTGTACACAATTTTCACGTTAGTGAGCACATATTAGATTACTTTCACCCGTTGCAACGCAAGAACATGGAGTTATTCTCATGTTAAAGTTTCCAACGATAAGAATGGGCTTAGCCAACATCGCTCAGCTGCTGAAATTACAAATTTGGTGTAGTTATTCATGGTAGAAATTCCAAATTAAGTGGTATATTTTGCCAGATTGAGAAACTGCATACACACCTTTGTCAATGCGCAATCTAACATCCGTCAGGTGCTGATCAGAGGACTACTAAAGTAGGGGAAACACACTTAAGTTTGTTATCCAGAGTTTCTTCAGAAGCTAAACATCAGTGGCATCACAAGTGGGCTTCCTCATTTAATCCAAGAGATCTATCAAGTTGCAAAGATAACAACAGTGAACATGAAATATCTGAAAGCAAATGACCCGAGTATCCTCTACTACTTTGGTTTAGGTGCTATTTATCTTGCTCTGTGTTGAAATATTTTTATCTTCCGTAGATGCAAAGCATCCAGGATGTGATAAATCATTCACTGGATAATGGCATTTATATGTGGTTCCAGTCTTTTCATGGTGCAGGTGAACATGAGAATTCTATCAAAGATAAGTGTCCTTTCAAGATTGACATTGTTCTTTCTTCAGTGTAGATGCATGATATTACATGATTAAACATGCCAATTTTTTAAATTGATTTAGTTGTCTATATTATGCTCTATGTGCTATTACCAACAAAAAAGTACACCATAATATAAGATGTTATTACATGGACGAAGGGAGATTTTTAGCCTGCAAAGCAACAAATCTATTCCCAGTGTGGCAATAATGTGTTTGCACCAGTTAAGGAAGAATTTGTTTTTCACACTGTAAGAAACACTTCATGTTTCTTCCCCATCATTTAAGTGTGCCATTCTTCTTTGTTCATGTTGCTAATAGGATATATTTCATTATGATGATGTTCCATACTGCTCCTATGGAGTCGCTCTTTGGACTGTTGGACGCGTATATCCAATGAAACTACTTTTCTAGTTGTTGGCTGGAGCTATCACTATGACTGAAAATTTCTTTTCAGTCAAGAAACCAACGACATGTCAACACTTATCAGCAGTTTGCAATCTTTGTTAGACTATGCCTAAGCCAACGGTTAGACAATGTTAGGCAATGTACAAAACATGGACATGATTTATGTAGATTGGGCAGTCCCTTCAAACTGCATTTTTCAATCTTGAGTGGACGATTATATGTTTTCTTATAGAAAATTGACTATATGTTTGATGAATTGACTGATTATTTTTGCCCTATCAGATTAAACTAGGTCTTAATTTGAAGGTACAATTTAGGCTGCTGGTGCTGGTTTGTTTATTGTACTAATTATGCTCTTTAGACAGAGACATGTTGTCTTCATCATTCCTCAGTCATTATGAGCTGGGCATAGATCGGTGACCCGGTTAATCCTGATTTATTGCAACATATGTTTTCTCCACACAGGTCTAAACAATGCAACCTCTTTTTAGGTTGTGGAAATATGATTCGGATGGAGGTTGATGGACTAGAGCAATTAAAGGGATGTGATATTTTCTTCTCCCGTTGCAACGCACGGGCATATGTCCTAGTAAATTATAACATAGGAAAAAATAAAATTTAAAAATAACTAGAACAGCAAAAAACAACAGCAAGCTAAATAAACTAGAAAAGCTTGTTTTCACAAAAAAACAATTTTTAATAAAGACTATAAATGCCCAAATAAATTCCTACTGCTAGGCAAGGTCAAAACAAAGCAGTGACAAAAAGAATCACTAAAATAAAATAATCCTAACTCAATTTATAGCAGAAAAACTAATCTGACTAAAACTAATATAAAACAATTTTTAAAAACCTAAACATGGCTGAACCTAATTTTCTACAGCAACTATAGGAAATTTGCAAACTAGAGCAAAAAGAATCAACTAAAAATATTAAATAACTTAAAAGATATAGATTTTTCAAGGCTGGAACTATTCTGTTTTAAAAACAGAAACTAAAATAAAACTAAACAAAAACTAACGCGCTAATGGGCCGAAACAGTGGGCGTTCTAAAACTAAACAGCGCTCATGCGTTGAATAGGCTAACACGCGTATGGGTTAATAATAAAACAACCGATCGGGTCGGTCTACACTAAACCGAACTAAACCGGAAATAAACCGTAAACTAAACCGATCTATTGAAAATAACCTAACCCTTCGCTAGTCTAATCTAAGCCGTGCATTGCAGATCGAACGGTGGAGGGAGGTCCGGTGGCTTACAGCGGCGACGATGGACGACGGCGGCTCGGGCGACGGTGGCGGGGGTGCTCCGGTGGTCCGGGGCGGCGGCGGAGTCGTCGGGTGGGTGCGGCAGCTCGAGGGGAGGTCGGGGATGGATTCATTGGAGCTCGGGGACGACGGAGGCGAGTGGGACGAGCTCGGCAGGGCTCCTGGTGCTCTGCAACTTCGGCTGCGGGCGGTGATGCTCGGGGCGGCGGCTTCGGTCGTTCCTGGGAGACAAAAGGATGTCAAAGAGGTGCGGAACAAAGAGGGGGTTCGGTTGGTTTAGCTTAGAAGCAAGGGGGGTGCTCACCGGTGGCAGGCGGGGCGGCGAACCGAGGCGGCGGCGGCGAGATGCGTTTGGCGAGGGCGAGAGCTACGGGTGGAGTTGGGGTAAGGTTTTTGGGGGGTTCGGAAGAGGAGATGCGTAGGTATTTATAGGACATAAGCGTGGGCGAGGAGTCGACTCGGGATCATGATCCCGAGAGGATCGTGGTGTCGGGCGCGCTCTGCGCGTGCTCCGGTGCGGCGTGTCGTGGGCAAGGGGTTAGGGATAGGGTGGGGTCCCGGGTCAGTGAGAGGAAGAGAGGAGGCGGCGAGCGGTCGACCGAAGGGAAGGGTTCGGGCGTCGAGCGCTGGGGCAGGCCGGCTCGGTCGTTGGTGGGCTGCGGCTCGGCGCTCCTGGGCCGGTTGGCCTGGCGTCGGCTGGGCCGGTTGGCCTGGCTCGCGCCTGGGCCTTTTCCTTTTTTTTGAATTACGACAGAGAGAGAAAACTAATATAAGAGAAAACTATAATATTTTATATAGAACATATATATATCAAAAAAATCAAAAAAATAAATCCTACAACGTGAACATTTTTCCAGAAACAAAAATAAAAACATTTTTTGTAGAGTCCAAATAAAATCAAATTTGAATTCAAACTTTTTTGGCAATATTTTCTTCTGACATTTTTCTTTGGAGTGTCATGTTTACTCCTCTCATACTTTTGCTCAAGTATTTGTCAGGTATTTTTGAAATAAATTTCAATTGCCAAAATCAAATTCAAATCAAATAAAACTCAAATGCCTCTGAAATTTCCAAATGCCAATCAATCAAACAAAATGCATAGATGCTTAACTAATATTTGTAAAATATTCCAAATTGAAAATTTAGGATGTTATAAACCTACCCACCTTAAGATGAATCTCGCCCTCGAGATTCGGGTTGGCTAGCAAATAGGTGCGGGTGGTCTCGGTGGAGATCTTCTTCTCGCTCCCAGGTGGCTTCCTCCTCAGAGTGGTAGCTCCACAGAACCTTGCAAAATTTGATGATCTTGCTGCGGGTAACTCTGTTCGCAGTCTCAAGAATCCTGACGGGTTTCTCCTCATAAGTCAGATCACTATCCAGCTGTATGGCCTCTAGGGGCACTGTGTCTCTCAAAGGAATATCAGCCATCTCGGCATGGCATTTCTTCAGCTAGGATACGTGAAAGACATCGTGAACTCATGACAATCCTTCTAGCAATTCCAGCTTATACGCAACTTCTCCTCTGCGTTTGAGGATTTTGTAGGGGCCAATGAACCTGGGTGCTAATTTTCCTTTAACCCCAAATCTCTTGATTTCACGAAGTGGGGACACATGGAGATATGCTCGGTCTCCAACTTCATATGTTATCTCCTTGCGTTTACTGTCGGCATAACTCTTCTGTCTCGACTGGGCTATCTTGAGTCTATCTCGAATCAGCTTGACTTTCTCTTCGGAGTCTTTGATAAGATCGGGACCAAAAAGCTTTCGGTCTCCAACACCATCCCACAGCAATGGTGTTCTACACCTCCTTCCGTATAGAGCTTTGAAAGGGGGCCATCTTTAGACTAGTCTGATAGCTGTTGTTGTACGAGAACTCTGCGTTTGGCAAATTTTCATCCCAGCTAGACCCGTAGTCTAGCGCACAGGCTCTCAACATGTCCTCCAGAATCTGGTTGACTCTTTCGGTCTGTCCATCTGTCTGCGGATGAAAAGCTGTACTGAACTCCAGCCTCGTACCCAAGGTTTCATGCAACTGATTCCAAAACTTTGAGGTAAATTGTGTTCCTCTATCTGACACAATACTCCTCGGAACTCCATGCAGACATACGATCCTGGTCATGTATATCTTGGCTAACTTAGCACTAGTATATATGATCTTCACGGGAATGAAATGAGCTACCTTGGTTAAGCGATCAACCACTACCCAGATAGAATCATAACCTGAACGGGTCCTGGGTAATCCTGTGATAAAATATATTCCAAGTTTTTCCCATTTCCACTCGGGAATGGGCAGTGGTTGAAGTAACCCTGCCGGCTTCTGATGCTCCGCCTTTACTCGCTGACAAACATCGCATTCTCCTACATACTCGGCAATATCCTTCTTCATACCTGTCCACCAAAAACTTTCCTTAAAGTCCAGATACATCTTGGTGTTGTCTGGGTGAATCGAGTACGGTGAGTCATGGGCCTCCTGAAGAATTAACTTCCTGACCTTTGGGTCATTAGGCACATAGATACGATCCTAGAACCATAAAG
This sequence comes from Triticum aestivum, assembly GCF_018294505.1. Classification (NCBI taxonomy): domain Eukaryota; kingdom Viridiplantae; phylum Streptophyta; class Magnoliopsida; order Poales; family Poaceae; genus Triticum; species Triticum aestivum. The sequence goes on along the minus strand of NC_057803.1, from coordinate 547,048,877 downwards.
TTCCGTGTCCATCCTCACGAAAACCTTTAGCCTTTCCGTTACTCATCTTTTCCTTTATCTCTGCAATTTCCTTGTTCGTCTTCTGCACTTCTCGGATCTTTTCGGTCGGAGTGGACTGAATATCCAAGGTGGCGACAAATCCTCTTGGTACTATTTCCAATCGGAGATCTCTGAGATCGTCGGCTAAATTCTGAGGTAATCCTCCAGCTATGAGGGTGTTCACATGGCTTTTACGGCTCAAGGCATCTGCTACAACATTTGCTTTTCCTGGGTGATAATGCAATCTCATATCATAGTCCTTGATCAATTCAGGTCATCTTCTTTGTCTGAGGTTCAACTCCTTCTGCGTGAAAATGTACTTCAAACTCTTATGATCCGTGTAAACATCACAACTATTTCCGACAAGGAAATGTCTCCACGTCTTGAGTGCGTGCACTACGGCTGCTAACTCCAAATCGTGTGTGGCATAATTCATCTCGTGAGGTCGTAGCTGTCTGGAGGTATAAGCTACATTTTTCCAGAAACAAAAATAAAAACATTTTTGTAGAGTCCAAATAAAATCAAATTTGAATTCAAACTTTTTTGGCAATATTTTCTTCTGACATTTTTCTTTGGAGTGTCATGTTTACTCCTCTCATACTTTTTCTCAAGTATTTGTCACGTATTTTTGAAATAAATTTCAATTGCCAAAATCAAATTCAAATCAAATAAAACTCAAATGCCTCTGAAATTTCTAAATGCCACTCAATCAAACAAAATGCATAGATGCTTAACTAATATTTGTAAAACATTTCAAATTGAAAATTTGGAATGTTACATGGTATTTATAGGGGAGCAAGGGGCGCGCATGCTGCCTCTCCCTTCCCGTGGGCGCTGCGCTTTGTATTTGGCCACGTCGCCATCGTGCAGATCGTGGCAGAACGTGGGCGCGTGGCTGGTTAAGCCAGCGAACGATTCTCACTTCCTTTCGTGGATACGCTAGTCCGTATGCATGCAGATATTTTGAGAGCTTTTTTTTAGGCGTGGAACACAGCTGGGCTCGGCCGGCCCCTTAGCTATTTTAGTGACTAATGGTTGTCTATCTATGGGCCCCTCTGTGTAGGACAACCTTTGCATGGGCTTCTTACCCATTGTTTAATCAGAGCAGCTTTTTCATATGAAGGGACTGTGTTGATTTGTTCCAAGAGATTAATGATTGGCTGTGAGGGCCACACCACATACGTTCATGCATGTACGCTGCCTAGCCTGCATGCATTAGCACATAACGCATGCTTGTGCTAGCTAAAGATTTAATTGATGCTAAATTTTCTTTAGTCACCAATTATATTGTCTATTTATTTTGTTAATATGTTGTGATATTTTGATGGCCAACGCTGACGGCGCGGCGCCTGTGGGTGTTGTTCCTCCTTCCTGCAGGGTCGTCATGGTACTCTCCGGCCTTGTCCGTCTTCGAGGTTTGTCTTTGGGTGAAAGCCTTTTGCGCTGCTATAGCAGGGTCGGCTGATGTCGTTGCTCTCGGGTCGCTTTTCCCTTATGGTCGTCATCTTGAAGACTAGTTCCCCTTCGCGCTTTCCCTAGGGTGGACATGCAGAGTTGGTCGCAGGTAATCCTCCTGGTCCCGACGGTCCAGTGTGTCAATGGGTGCGCCTATGTTTGTTTCTCGCTACGACATAGAAGTCGGAGCTGCGCACGGCGGGGCCCCCGCGACAACGATGATTCCATGAGGGCGGTTTCAGCGGACAGTGCTCTCCGGAGATCACGATGGACTAGGTCATTGCGAGGCTTGCAACTTTCTCTTGCAATGTACATCAACAAAGTTGGAGCTGCCAGTCGTCGATGTCTTGGTTGCTTGAGTTGTTGATTGATTTCTTTAAATTAACTCTTTTCATTATCGAACACTTTATTTTTGCTGTTTTGAATTTATATTTTATACATTTATTTATCTCAGTCAAAATCCATGTCAACAGATGGTTCGAAGTGAGATTTTTTTTACTCAGGCCCAGAGCTCGAAACTATACATATTTTGTTTAAAGCACTTCTAGTGAGTATGGGTTTATGATTTTTTAGACGATCGCGTGCCAGCTACGTACAGCTTTTTAACCATATGCTGCAAATGTGGAGGCTAAAAATCAGGCCACGTCTGGCTTATCCGGCTAACAAACTTTATCCTATGCCTTCCTCAACTCTTTTCCCAACAAACAAACAAACTCATATTTCTCTTGGACCATAGGAGACATCGGAGATGAGGCTCAGCTCAATTCCGTCCGGACTGTGGCCGCAGCCTCGTACGTATTAAGATTTCCTTTGCATGATATTGTATACTGATTCGCTAGTCTCTTGATCAATTCATTGGCTGACTACTCTGTTACTCCAATCGCCTAGATTGCTTTCAATCCTTCAATCCCCGTGATGCGTCCCCGCTGGAGCACGTGGTGACTTGAACCAGGTGTGATCAACTTTGTTTTTTCATTGAGCTTTTATACTTCAACGTCTAATGTGTCCGCTTATGTTTTCTTTGTATCTTTTTATCCTGCTGATGATGCAGGAGCCAGTGATATTTGGGTCACGGCTTGGATAGATCCGTCTTAGTGGACTTGCCTTTTGAACGGTATGACTATACCTTCCTCTGTGGTCGCATCTCTGTTCTTATTTATAGTACTGTCAAAAACGCAATTTCTGGTACGTATGGAAATTCGGGAAAGGTTATATATACCAATGTATGAGGCTCGTAATGCGTTTGATCTATATCTATTCATCCGAAAATTGTGATCCCACAGTCGGTGTTCCGGGAAGCCTCTATCCGGGCTTGGTCCGTCCTTCGACTCGGGAATTTTTTTTTGTGAATTAGTAGATTGCTCACTGTTGGCGCTCCGGGAAGCCTATATATGGGTTTCATCCTTCGTTCAACACTGAATTTTTTTTAATTTTTTTTATCGTGTACGTATATAAATTAGACTTGATCACTGTTGGTGTCCCGAGAAACCTATATATGGGCTTGGTCCATCGTTCGACGGTCATTTTTTTTTATTGCCATATATGTATGAGTTTGATGATTCGATCATCGTCGGCGTTCCGGCAAGCCTATATATGGGATTGGTCCGTCGTTCGACGGTGATTTTTTTTATTTGCCATATATGTATGAGTTTGATGACTCGATCACCGTCGGCGTTCCGGCAAGCATATATATGGGCTTGGTCCGTCGTTCGACGGTGATTTTCGATCACCATCGGCGTTCCGGCAAGCCTATATATGGGCTTGGTCCGTCGTTCGAAGGTGATGATTTTTTTATTTGCCATATATGTATGAGTTTGATGATTCGATCATCGTCGGCGTTCCGGCAAGCCTATATATGGGCTTGGTCCGTCGTTCGATGATGATTTTTTTATTTGCCATATATGTATGAGTTTGATGACTCGATCACCGTCGGCGTTCCGGCAAGTATATATATGGGCTTGGTCCGTCGTTCGACGGTGATTTTCGATCACCGTTGGCGTTTCGGTAAGCCTATATATGGGCTTGGTCCATCGTTCGACGGTGATGATTTTTTTATTTGCCATATATGTATGAGTTTAATGACTCGATCACCGTCGGCGTTCCGGCAAGCCTATATATGGGCTTGGTCCGTCGTTCGACGGTGATGTTACTGTTTTTTGGGGGATGAGGAATATTTTCAATCACGCGCACCTGTTTCGTGTTTCTCATATTCCCTTTTTTTATGCATCAAATTCAAATATTGAAATGCTTTTTTATTGTAGATACTATCTCTCATTGCAGACTGCGTACTCATCTCTTCCACCTTGGTATAATATTTAATCTTGCATTTTCAGTACTATTCTTAACTTCCTGTAACTTCATACGTATACCGACATGCATATTTTCCTTGCATATAGATGGAGGAAGTCACGACACCATCTTCGTCTGAATCATGTAGAATGCCTTTATCACAGTTGGCCAAAAAATACCTATTTGAACCTGATACTAGTGAGCTAGCCAATCCAGTGATTACGAAGTTAGGCGTACCACACGGCCATCCTGAGCTTGGACCACGTGGATGGACGGCAGGGCCATCTTTCTCGGCTCGTTGTTATCAACCTCCTGCACCTGGGCCCAGACTTGATGAAGCTTCAACCCTTGGGACACATATGATATCCAAAGGTTTAGGCTGGGAGGATCATGAGGTTGAATACGCTCCAATGCCTCTTGGGTATCTTGAATGGGGTACTAATGTCTTGAATAAATATCATACCCATCTGAAGGGGAGTGAGGAAGGTGTGGATTATGTCTATGAAGCCATTTATTGCTCTTTAGGCGACTATTCTGTCTCTCCTTCTCTTTTAAGGTCTTTATTGGAGAGATGGGATCCCAACACCAACACGTTTTTGTTCTCGTCTGGCGAGCGTACAGTCACACTTCTTGATATGCATCAGATTGCGGGGTTGCCCCTTGATGGTGAACCTTATGAAGAATATGTTCCCCTAGCTGATGAGTTGGATCCTTCGACTCTTTTGTACCCCAACTTCTTGCCTCGGCTCCTAGAACTTTGGACCAAGCTTGCTGTGGGTGGCAAAGTAGGTTTCAAGGAATGGTCTAATTTCTTTCACAATAGTGGAGTAAACTCCTTTGCTACCAAGAGCTTAGAAGACCAGCGCGTGTACACCGCGGCTTTCCTTGCCATATGGCTTTGCCGCTACGTCATTGTTGGTGGTGGGCCATATATTCGCCCTGGGGTATTAGTGATGGCGGCATGGATTTCCCTAGGACGACGCGTCTCTTTGGGCCCACCTGCTCTTTGCTCCCTTTATTACTCACTTCAGCGGATTTGTACTCATCCAATTGGCCCCTCGTTCATACATAGGATTTGGCCGGTCCACTACCTTGTTGGATGGATGGGCGTGTACCTCAAGAAACCCTATGGAAACAGAGCAAAAATGCCAAATTTCCCGAGCTCTAGAATTTTGGCGGTACAACCTAATATGGTGAACACCATGTTTAAGACGCCACGTCATTTTACTCCTAAAGAGGCACATTCTTTCCTCGATGATTCTAAGAATATTGTTTGGAACCCCTATTCTCTCACTATGGAAGGTGTGTTCAAACCCAAGAGGGCTTTCTTAATTTCTATTCGTCGAGGCATGCTGCCGTGGAGGCGTGGTACTATCACTGCCGATGTGTGTATAGCTGAACCATATCACCTAGATCGAGTGGCACGACAGTTTCGTCTTGACCAAGTTGTACCCTTTTCTCCACTAGCGAGCCTGTATACTCAAGACGAAATTGGAATTGCCTATGCTTTTTGGTCACACCTATTATCCTTGGCCCCTGAAGAATTCCACTATTTTCCTGACGATGATCGAGTTGGGAACTCCTCTGTAGCATGGGCTAATTGGTGGGGAAAAAATTCTAAAGCCTTTCGCCGACATTCTGGACCAACTTTGCAATGGCAACATGACTGGGAAGACCCCTTATGATGTAAGGATAAAAAATAAGTGTGCACTACAACACAATATCAGGCCTCGCCCATTGTCTGATAAAGATTTTATGGTGGTGAGGAGAGTATCTATGGAGCACCGTGACCATCATGTTCAGTCCCTTAGAAGGCAGAAACGCCTATTACAGATCAATGGAGACTGGTCCTCTATAATTATTTAAATGATGTTGTTGCTGCTCAACCGGTGAAGTCTAAAGAGGTGAGCTCAAACACATGTGTGTCCATATTTCATTATGTCTCACGTACTATTTAGTACTAACTTGAGTTCTCTTTTTGGTTTTTTTTGCAGCTACGGCGAGGTAATGTAATGAAACAGAATGCCATAGCTGGGTCCTCCTCCGCTCATCCGCTATCAGTGGATAATGATATCTCAGACACTGCCCCATCCGCTAGTGGAAAGAGACGTAGACAATCTACACCGCCTCATGTGGAACAGGAAGCAAGGCTGCCTTTGAAGCGTAAACTTGATTTCGCCCAAGCATCCAATTTTTCTGAACCAATAACATTGGATGGTCCGTTCTTAGATGTTGAATTCAGTAACTTTGTTAGTGATGAAGATTTTAGCCATGTTCTCACCGGAGAAAAGGACCATGGCCTTGGTGACCTCTTCGATTTATCCGTAGAGGATTGTACCTTTGGCGAGTGTGGCACAAGTCGTATACCCTCCAGCCCTGGTGTGGCTGAAACTGTGCTCCCTACCCCTAGTGCTCTTGATTTCTTGTCAACTTTACCTGGTAGTTTATTTACTTATGCATTTATTTAATTGGCCGTATCTATGAACCATCATTATCATCAAATTTTCACGACTCTTCACTTATTTTTTTTAGGTTGCGAACAAGAAAGTTACCATTCGCAAGACCCTGTCATGACGGTTGTATCAGGGGAAGCGCACAGATGGACTGCAGCTTTGTCAAAGACACGTTTATAGATGCCACAAATATTGTGGTGAAACGAGCCCTCGAAGGACTGAACGACTCTACCCTTGGTGATCCCAAGCGACGCATCATGCTTGAGAGCGTTTCTCAGACGCTGCCCACGCAAGTACCTGAGGTAGCTAAGGTGCATGCCATGTTGGTCGGGCTTATTGACCTTTCCAAGAAATTGGAGGTTGGCCAAACTGAGTTCACAAAGGGATCCGAGCGAGATGAACATGCTGCTGCTGAAGTCGAGCTTAAAATTAAGTCCGGTCACGAAGTTTCCAAGGCTGCGATTGGGGACTTATCTAACCTAGACAAGAAGTGTGCTGAAATGGAGGTGCAGGAAGCAGCGCTTAAGGTGCAGCTTGAGGAGGCTACCGCCAGTTTGCAGAAGCTTGAACTAGAGAGGGAACAGCGCCGACAAGCACATAATGCTCATCAATCTGAACTGAAGGATTTGGTGAAGAGTCTACAGGACACCAACGCCGGCAAGCATACAAGGCTTGCTGAATTTGAACAAAAGACGGCAAAATTAAAGATTGAAGCAAGTCAGTTGTTGAACAGCCTGCAGAACTGGCGAGCTCCTTGAGATGGCCTAGACTTCCCTTAGTTTTTTTTATTTAGCCGTTTCAATTTATCACTTCCCTTTGAATCATTTTAGGCTCAGTATTCAGTTTCACTTCAAATGTAGCAGTAATTTGTTTATTCACCTGGGAACTCCGAATTTTATGCATGATGTGCTAGTACCCCAGCTTTGACGTTGACACTATTGTTGTGTATGGCCTGAAGCCTTATTTTTTATTCTATTTTTTATATAAATGCATGTACGTACCATTTTTGTATGACGTTTAAGCTTATGATGAAGTCTGGAGCCTGCTTGATGTTTATATTTTTTTTATTACCCTCTTTTTTTACGTCACAGTTTATACTCGTAAGTCATTGGAGTTTTTTTTGTGCCCCAGTTTATCTTGTAAGTCATTTTAACGATCGCCTTTACTTTATCTGGGTCAATTTGGATGCCATTCTTTGTGATCAAAAAACCAAGAAATTTTCCGAAGGAAACTCCGAACGCACATTTCATGGGATTCATTTTCAAATTATGTTCCATCAGATGCTCGAAAACCATTGCAAGATGTTTCATATGGTCCTCTTCACGTTTTCATTTTACTACTATGTCATCTATATAACATTCAACAATTACATATAACAACTCATCTAAAACTATGGTCATGGCTCGCTGATATGTCGCCCCTGCATTTTTTAATCCAAATGGCATGACCTTATAACAGAATATGCCTTTGGGTGTCCTGAAAGCTGTTAGCTCTTCATCTTCTGGCGCCATTTTTATTTGATTATATCCAGAATATCCATCCATAAAAGAAAATATTTCATGATTCATGCTAGCATCAACGAGTATTTCAGATATAGGTATAGGAAAATCATCTTTAGGGCATGCTTTATTTAAGTCCCTAAAGTCTACACACACGGATTTGACCATTTTTCTTTTTGACTGGTACAATATTGGAAAGCCACTTAGGATATTTGACTTCCCTAATGAATCCAGCGGCTATGAGTTTGTCGACCTCAGCTTCTATCTTGGGGAGTAGCTCGGGTCAAAATCTCCTTTGTGTTTGTTTCACTAGGGGAACATCGTCTTGCACTGCAAGTCGATGCACCGCCACTTCCGGATCCAAGCCTGGCATTTCCTCATAAGTCCAGGCGAAGACATCTTTGTTCGCAGAAAGGAACTTATGATATTCCTCTTTCTTCTCTTTGGACAGACGTGCGCCAATAAAAATCGATCGCGGATCCTCGATTGTCCCAATATTTATTTCTTCCAAGTCATCAATAGTTGGATGATTACCATCCTCCATTTGTGGGGATGCCTCAGTTGGGTCTACAAATTCAGTCGAGGTCATGCCAACCTCATAGCCCAGCCCATGTGTCGAGGTCATGCAAACCTCATAGCTCAGCCCATGTCTTTTTTCTTTCAAAGGCTGGCCCTCATGTAGAGCTTCGAGTTGTTCTCGGGACAACGCCTTTTCAAATGGCGCTCGCTGGCCCCGGCCATCACACAACGATGGCCAGTGAGAGTATCATATCCCATTCTCTGTGTCATATACAATACTCGGTTATCGTACAGAGAAATAGGCAATGACTCATCATCTTTATTTTCCAAGGTGATATGAACCACATTTTTATTTTTATTTTCACAATCATGTGACTTCTCTTTATTTTGCTTAATTTTATGTTGAACCAAAGGAGGTAAGAGCATAGGCATTTTGGTACCTCTTTTAACAGATGATTTATCGATGACATGGAATATTGGGTCACCCTCTTTCCTTTGGTCACTTGGTATATCCTGATAAATCTTTCGGCCAGATGAGGATTATGTAGCATTTTTTACCATATTTGATTCAGGTACTACAGGCCTTGGCTTGTGTACTTTTTAAACGGGCTCAAAGTAGAATTTAGCATCGGCGTAAAAAGATTCAGCTACGGCGAATGGTCTCTTATCTATAAATATTCTTATTGTTTCTCCATATTGCTCTTTGTACTTGACACACTGATGGAGTGTAGATGGCACAACCTGATTTTCATGCAACCATGGTCGGCCCAATAGTGCATTGTAAGATGTTGCTACATCAATCACATGGAATCTCACGTATATAGATAATGCTTCCATTTTTAGTACCAAGGAAATGGTACCCATGGCCTCTTGACCTGACTGGTTAAAGCCGTGAATGACCACATTTGACCGACTCAAATCCTTAGGGGAATATCCAATCCTTTTTAAAGTATGCAGAGGCAACAAATTTATGGCGGATCCATCATCTATCTTTATGCGATTTGTTGCCAAGTCGTCAATCTCACCAAACATAAGAAGAGGTCTGTTATGCTTCTTTGCTCCTAACAACATGTCCTCATCCGTGAATGTAATATTTAACACATCATTTAATTGGGCTTCAGTCTGTGAGACTTCCACTCTATAATCTTCAGGAAATGACAATGCTGTAACTAGTGCCTTGTGTAAATCCGAGGAAAGAGACAAAGCATCATACACAGAAAGCATAGCTGATATTTTCTTCAAATGAGAGATTACATCATACTTGACCGACACCTTAGAAGGCGGGTCAATTGTCTCATTCTTAGTTACATCTTTGTTCCTAGGCTCCTTTCTAGGTGGAGGATGTGGGTCAGCTAACTGGCGACCTGATCTAAGGTGGACCTGATCCACTTCCGGTGCATCTTCTTCGGGGAAGTGGAGGGACTCGCTATCATCCTCAAACACACCTATAGTGAGAACGTTGAATTCTTCACCAGGCGGAACCTTCATGCGCTTCGCCAGATGCTGATATTTCTTTGGTACGAAGCGCAGAGGAGCGACATCTTCCATCACTTGGGGTAGTACATGGCGTTTTGGCCGCTGTTCCCTCCAGTCTTGGGGTTCTTGAGAAGCTGGTACACTGGGACATCCATCACGGCTGCAGGGAACGTGAGCCTCTCTTTTACGCTAACCCTGGGACGTGGTCCTATGGCCGAGGTACGGGAGGAAGCCTGAAGAGATAATTGGGGTAAATTCATATCCTGATGTAAAATCATATCATCATAAGTTGGCCTCATATTTGAAGATGCGCAACTCACCGAGCTATCTTGAAGAGTGGCAACATTTGCTGTAGCCATCTTCTTTCCTTTCTTTAAGCTTTTGAGGAGATCAGTATCAATGGTCCCCTCATCGATCATGTTCTGTATGATATTCTTCACAACAAAGCAATCTTTGAGTGTATGGCCCAAAATGCGATGGTAGTGACAAAAAGTTGGGTCATGAAATTTTGAAGCTTCTTCTGGCCTTTTAGGCTTGGGAAGTTCTATAAGACTCAACTCCTTTAAAACATTAAAAAGGTCATCAATTTCTTCTACAGGAAAAGAATACTCCCTGTTTTGTCGCTCGCTGAGAGTTGGCCTCCTACTGACCTATGCATCTTGCTGCCCTTGATTCCCTATAGGTGCTCTTCTGGGCTGGGACTAAGGTTTTACTGTTGTTGTCTCCATGGCTTGTGCAGACTTGGGTTTCATCGACAACTTTTCACGCTGACCACCTTTGTCTATAGGCTTGTTGAACGTCGTTTTTGTTCGACGAGCAACAAGCTGCATAAAATTTTCTATATCCGTGGATTTTGAAGCTAACTCTTCAAACGTGAGGGGCCTCACTCCTTGTAACTGGACAGCCACTTCTGAGCGGAGATTGTTCATGCACATGCGCACTGCTTCCGGCTCAGTGATTGGCTGTGGGCAATGAAGACTTAGGTTTCTCCGTCTATTTATGAAATCAGCCGTCCTCTCGTTGAACCCTTGTTCAGTTTGGATCAACTCAGTTATGCCCACCGTCCTCTGTGTGCTATAAAACCTCTCAAGGAATGAGTTTTGCATTTGTTCCCACATTTTTATAAAGCTTGGAGGCAACTTGTTGTACCAAGTGAAGGCAGGCCTAGACAATGTCTGTACAAACTGCCTAAGGAGAAGTGCTCTGTTGTTAGCTGTATCCTGACAAGCAGCAAGAAAGTGTGCTATGTGCTCATGGGGAGATCCACTCCCGTTGAACTTACTAAACTGCGACTGCCTATAATTTGTTAGGAAAGGAACTAGGTCCACATCAGGTGGGTATGGCTTAACATACCCTGGCCGCATCGAGTATTGAGTTTGCATTAATTGCGACTTTACCCCTTCAGCGATCATTCTTTGGATCGCCTCAAGGTTAAGCCCTGCTCCTCCATGTTGGCTGCTAGCACTTGCGCCACCATCCCCTTCATTTCCTTTGCTCTGGTTATTGCTCATATGAATTCAAAGGGCTGCTAGCTCGTCTTCCTTTTGCTGAAGCGCTGCCGTAAGGTTGGCTAATTGCTCCTCAACGGGACGAGTTTCATTCGCAGCTAGGACTTGTTCTGTATGCTCTGCACCATGGTGAAGTTCTGTATCATTCTCAGAAGGGCAAGGAGTTCTGTCTAATAGGGGATTGTGAGACCCCCCATTGCTTGACCCAAGTTCTTCATGATCTGAACCCTTCTGGCTCCGCGTCATGCGGCGAGGACCTTCTACAACAGTCTTACGTGCCTTCTTCCTCTTGAAGTGTATTGATACTGAGGAGGTCTCGCTACTATTGTCTGTCACCCCTTTGACACCAACTGGCATTGCATTGAATACTTCAAATGAGTTGCCTGAGACCTTCTTACGAGTTGGCCATGGAGCGAGAGTTCTGGTAGTCTTGTTTTCTGTACTTGCCATTTCTTTTGCCCCATTTCCTCCACTGACGTGGCTTGTTGATGGAGAATCTCTTCCTTGTATTCTGCTATACCCTGAATCAGCTTGTACTGCCATCTCTCTTTGTTTTAGGGAAGCCTGCTTTTTGCGTGCATGAGCAGCCTGCTTCACATACTCTTGTCGTCGTGGATTTGCCTTCACAAATTCTTCATATTCTGGCCACTTCGATAGAGTTTCTACACGCCGCATGATGGCGCCACCAACATTATCAGCAGAGATAGAGCATCCTGGAAGTATTTCCTTCAAAGCTTGGCAAACATTCTGTGTCATGACGGCATGGAAGCTAGCATGGCTCCCTCCGCGAATCCTCGCATTGCTCTTCCTTTCTCTATTTCTGATGGGATATGCCACTTGCTTCCGTTGTTGATTGGTCATGTTTGCATCAGTTGCCACTGAGAAATCAAGCCATGCACGGTGAGCCCTCTGCCGTCGACGACGACGACGTGTTGGATTAACTAAGCCTTCAAATGATGGTCTTGGTGCTGGCACCGAGGAGGACAAAGGATCTGATATTGTAGCAGTTGGATCCATATGACCAGCTTGGAGGTCATCCGAAGTGACAAACACCCCCTACCACTGGAGCGAGCGTCTATTGCTTGGCTCTCCTACTAGGCATGGTCCAATGGGATTATAGCCCATGGTGGGGATAAATTCAGGTGCATCAACACACAGTTGGTTTCTTGGACGAGCCGATCCTTCATGTGAGGAAGACTCAGTGTCCTCGGCCATTACACCCTTTCCTTTGTCCGCGGCGCAAGCCCTTTGTGTTGCCCCTACGTTGCTTGGGATAAGCTTATGGGAGCTTTCTCCTGACCCTTCGTGTGCGCCCACCCTAAGTTTTGAAGGTGTAAGGGGCACTGCGACTTTGGTCGATGTAGTTGAAGCAGATTGTCTTCGCGATGCCACCTTCAGTGATCCCGTCCGTTTTGCGAGAACGGGCCACTCTTCGGGTGTCATGCGAACAACATTTGCTGGTACCTCATGACTCATGACCTTGGTAGGTGACATCTTTGTGAAACCAGGAGGAACTGAAGTAGATGAAGAAGCTTCGCGTACATGCTGATCCTTAGATGCTCTTGCAGCTGCACGCATCCTTCTCTTTGCTGACTTTGTGAGAATAGGAGTAAACCCTTCCTTCAGTGCAGAAGAGACTTCCTTTTCTTCTGGCTTAGTTGGGGATGCAGCTGTCGTTTCCAAACTCTTGCTAATTGCAGCCACAAGCGGACCAATAGGCACATCTAGCCAGAGGTCGCCAAAGCGGAGAGTGACGAATTGCTGGACCTGTCCCTCCATACCTTCACAATAAAGAAAACCATATATTAGTTTTCTTCATCTATTTTTTTGTATATGCATACATAATGTTTTATGCTTTATGTACTATGGAAATTCATATGTTGCAATCCTATGTTGGAATTCGAAGATGAGGGGAGAAATATGTCCCACCGGGCGTGCCAGAATCTGATGACGGGAAAATGGCGGGCGTGAGACACACGTCCACGTCATTGATACAGAGTTAATAATTTAAATACATAGATGCATACAATAAAAATATGATCAAACATTGCAGGTATTTTATTTCCAGAACTCTTACATTTACATAAAAATTCTGTTAATTACATCTCCGAAGAGAAAACCCCTGATTAAGAATTCCAACATATCTATTACATAAGATTGCAACACATTCCTATTACAATATGCTACAAGAAAATTCCTCCTCGCGGTCGTCAATGCACTCCTGCTTGGGTACTTGAAGTTTGCTTTCATGCAAGTACTTCTCCATAATTTCATGTTTGATATGTTGGAGTATATATTTTCCTAACATGTTTAATTGTGGTCAACCTCATTTATATGATGGTGCAGAATGAAGGTTGGTTTTGACTAGGCTTAGTTTTATCCTACGTTTGGCATATAGGATATGTATATATTTTTCTTTGGGAATTTTATACGACATCTTTGGTTTTGGTGGCATGGATACATGTGACATGCCAATTTTAATAAGTTTTGCATCATCACATTACTACTATCACCGCGCGACATTGATATGGTGCCCGTGTGTAGCGTAATGGACTGAAGCTTTCTGACACAATTTTGATGCTTTTTATAGTGCATATGATATGTGCCATATTTTGTTGACTTTGACTTCACACGGTATCAAAACTAATCACGCGGTGCAATGATATGACACACACGTATAGCTTGACCCGAATGGAGTTTGTTTATGATATTTTTTATTTGTTTAAAGCCTATGTGGGCTACATGGAATATGCCTTATCATGTATTTTGCATGAATTTTGTATGCATATGTGGATGTGGAGTGAACTTATTTTTTATTGAGTTATGCTTTACCTGTATTACTACTAACACGGTGTGGCACTAAGATAATGCCCGCGTGCAGCATAACCAGGCAAAGGTTTGTGGAGCAATTATGGTGTTGCATGAGTCGTATGACATCTATCATTTTTGTTTATGTTTGTACCTCACATGGTATTAGCACTAACTCCACATAGCGTCATTTCATTGGCGCTAGTGTGTAGCATAACCCAAGTAAAGTGAGTTTATGATATCCATTTATGACGATGCTAATAGTTTAGGCTCTTATAGCATCGGAGCATTTCATGACATATTTTATTTGACTTTGGGCCAAATATGTGGCTTGAATATTTTGTTTAGTTTTCTCTCACTTGTATTACTACTAACACCGCGTAGCATCAAGATAATGCCTGCGTGTAGCGTAACCAAGTAAGGTTGGTTTTTTTATGATGCAACATGTTCTATAATTCATCTTGCATAATTTTGGTTTCTAGGTGTGTATCGTGAACCCATTTTTTAATTAAGTCTTGCCCTGCTCGTATTACTACTAACACCGCGTGGCATTAAGATAATGCCCGTGTGCAGCGTAACCAAGTGAGGGAATATATTTTTATGCTCTTGTTTGTATTGCAACTAGCGTGACACATAATGCTCGTGGCGCAACCAAACAGGAGATTATCATGAGTTCAGTTTAGTGCCTTCTTAATTTCATTCCAACTTAGTCATATCCAATTTTTTTATGATGACCAAATTAAGTTAATTTTTTTACGAGGTTTTCGCACCTATGACACTCTTGATTCGTATCAATGTATAGAGACCAAACCAAGGAACGAGGCGTTCGTCTTGGCTTGTATCGCTAAAGGGACCGAATCAAGACCGGGATCAATAGGACGAAGCACACGCAACATTTAAAGAAACCGTGCTTACAAGAACCATGCATGCCCCTTGACTGGTACTGCGATGGCCGAGCCGAAGGAGAAAGTTTGGGGTAGATATAACATGCTCCTTGGTTTGTACCGCGATGGCCGAACCAAGGACAAAATTTTAGAATGGATGCAACACACTCTTTAGTCTGTACCAAAATGGCGAAACCAAGGACAAAATTTTGAAATAGATTAAACCATGCACCTTAGCTTGTACCGCAGTGGCCGGACTAAGGGCAAGAATTTTTTTTTGGGAGATGAAATATGCTCCTTGATTTGTACCATGATAGCCGAACCAAGGACTAGAGTTTTGGGGAGGGAGGAAGCATGCTCCTTGGTTTGTACCGCGATGGCCGAACCAAGGACAAATTTTTATGTAGATTAATCATGCATTTTGATTTGTACCATAGCGGCCGAACCAAAGGCAAGAATTTTAGGGAGATGAAACATGCTCCTTAATTTGTACCATGATGGCCGAATCAAGGGCTAGAAATTTAGAAGAAGAAGGAGAAGAAAGCTCCCTGGCTTGTACCACAATGGCCAAACCAGGGGCTACACAATGGCCAAACCAGGGGCTAGAGGAGAGCCATTGAATCTCACCTTTCAAACCTCCTACTCGCAGGACGCCTCTCTCCTTCTCTCCTCCTATGCTACTGTATGTGTGTGTAATTTTTAGCAGATGAAAGAAACAATCTAAGGGGCCGACCCTAGAGCAGTCAGGCATCCTGGTATTTATAGGGGAGCAAGGGGCGTGCATGCTGCCTCTTCCTTCCCGTGGGGGTTGCGCTTTGTATTTGGCCACGTCGCCATCGTGCAGATCGTGGCAGAACGTGGGCGCGTGGCTGGTTACGCCAGCGAACGATTCTCACTTCGTTTCGTGGATATGCTAGTCCGTATGCATGCAGATATTTTGAGAGCTTTTTTTTTAAGCGTGGAACACAGCTGGGCTCGGCCGGCCCCTTAGCTATTTTAGTGATTAATGGTTGTCTATCTATGAGCCCCTCTGTGTAGGACAACCTTTGCATGGGCTTCTTACCCATTGTTTAATCAGAGCTGCTTTTTCATATGAAGGGACTGTGTTGATTTGTTCCAAGAGACTAATGATTGGCTGTGAGGGCCACACCACATACGTTCATGCATGTACGCTGCCTAGCCTGCATGCATTAGCACATAACGCATGCTTGTGCTAGCTAAAGATTTAATTGATGCTAAATTTTCTTTAGTCACCAATTATATTGTCTATGCATTTTGTTAATATGCCATGATATTTTGATGGCCGACGCCGACGGCGCGGCGCCCGTGGGTGTTGTTCCTCCTTCCCGCAGGGTCGTCATGGTACTCTCCGGCCTTGTCCATCTTCGAGGTTTGTCTTTGGGTGAAAGCCTTTTGCGCTGCTATAGCAGGGTCGGCTGATGTCGTTGTTCTCGGGTCGCTTTTCCCTTATGGTCGTCATCTTGAAGACTAGTTCCCCTTCGCGCTTTCCCTAGGGTGGACATGCAGAGTTGGTCGCAGGTAATCCTCCTGGTCCCGACGGTCCAGTGCGTCAATGGGTTCGCCTATGTTTGTTTCTTGCTACGACAGAGAAGTCGGAGCTGCGCGCGGCGGGGCCCCCGCGACAACGATGATTCCATGAGGGCGGTTTCAGCGGACAGTGCTCTCCGGAGATCGCGATGGACTAGGTCGTTGCGAGGCTTGCAACTTTCTCTTGCAATGTACATCAACAAAGTTGGAGCTGCCAGTCGTCAATGTCTTGGTTGATTGAGTTGTTGATTGATTTCTTTAAATTAACTCTTTTCATTATCGAACATTTTATTTTTGCTGTTTTGAATTTATATTTTATACATTTATTTATCTCGGTCAAAATCCATGTCAACAACAACGATGCAAGTCAACAGATCCTCGGTGCCACCTTCCCCGGCAGACACGCAACGACACCGACAAACTCTCCAGGTGGTGGTGGGGAAGGGAGGGACGGGTGGTGGCGGGGCTTGGGTTAGGTCAGTCTCATGTCACCTGAGAAGGGCGCTGAGCTTACGAATAATTGACTAGCCAAAATGTTGGTTAGAGATTCCTTGGCCCTTTACTGGCCCAAAAATTGGCAAAAGTTGTGAAGAGAATGTGCAACTTCGCGTAGGCAACCAGAATTTTTACTAGCAACCAATGCAAGGACCAAAATACGGCTGTCAAAATTTTGGCAGGGCACTTTAGGCACCCATCAAACGTACTCCCTCCGTTCCGAAATAATTGTCTTTCTAGAGATTTCAACAAGTGACTACATACGAAGCAAAATAAGTGAATCTATACTCTAAAACATGTCTACATACATTCGTATGTTGTAGTCCATTTGAGATGGCTAGAAAGATAATTATTTTGGAACGGAGGGAGTATGATATATTCTTTAGGTATGAGAATTGACAAGTGACAGGCGGAAGAAAAATAAAATGCTTCGGCGACATGTTCCTAGAGGGCACAACAAGGTTTGAACATTAACATTGAGCACTCCACAGTCCACACCATAGTTGCTGTGGATATTATAAGTCTTCTTTTTGCCCATTGCAACGAATACGGACGAGGATCTCACAGATGGTCTCACAAGCTTGATCACATTCTGGACAGATGGCTCGACAGCTGCCTCCTCAAGATCTTCCCGGCCGGCGATCTGGGTATGGAGTCGATGAAGAGCACCTTGCGGACCTTCTGCCCGACGGACAAGGGCTCGCCGGTGCCCGACGGACAAACACAGCTCCCCTTTCTGCCCGACGGACAAGGGCTCGCCGGTGACGATGTCGACGATCTTCGCCTCGACGTTGTGGTTGATGCGGCCAGCGGAGCCTAGGTGGGAGCACTCGTCCCGGTCGACCATCAAGGATACGGCCCCAGCCTCTGTTGAGCCATAACCCTGAAGCACATTTAAGCCACAAGATTTTAGAAATTGTACTGAAAAAATTCCTAGACTTGCACAAATTTGACACGGTGAGAAGATCCTATGGCTGCAAATTACAGTCGTTATTTTGATTGCGTCAAATAGGAGGGTTGCAAGACAGGGCGTCCTGGTGCACCGACCCATTGCACGAACTATAGCGAATCGGGATCTAGCGGGCTATTATAGCAAAACGGATACTGTATCAAACATTTTTAAATTTGAGAATATATTTTAAACACAAACATTTTTTGGAAAAACGTGAAGATTTTTTTTAAAAAAAATTGAACTTTTTAAAATTTTCTGACCTTTTGGGGAACATTTTTCTGAAACTCTGAACATTTTTTAAGATAGTGAACATTAAAAAAATCATAAATTTTAAAATGCGAACAATTTTTTAAATCATTTTTTTAAATTTGAACTTTTTTGATAATTTTGGACAATTTATGAAATTGTGAACATTTAAAAAAATATAAATATAAATTGTTTTATGAAATTATGAAAGAAATACAAAAACAAAAAACCCCGGTAGAAAGAAGAAGAAAACGGGTATAACCTGCCAGAAAGTTCTTACCTCGCTCGCTTAAGGTGCATTTGCTCGACAGTTTGACGCAGTGTCCTTTTGATTTTATTTTTTCCAAGGATGTGTCCTTCCGAATTAGCCCTTATGAAGATTTCTCCCAGACCCGACACATCATTTTGGTTCCCTTTGGCTCCTCACCTTTTCCTTAAATCCAATTTCTCACATATTAATACAGAGCACACCACTCTTTGAGCAAACTGGGTGGTACTTATATCGTTTTCACTGGTGTTGTCAATTTCATTCAGCGAAATTGGGTGCCCACTACCCAGTGATCCTTTTCTAAAAGATAATAATATTATCTTCACCAACACTCATCAAAAAGTGATTCCTTAGGATCCAGTTTAACACGATCTGTGACTTTCTTCAAAGCGCACTACTATACCTGCTTTTGTTACTACGGTACTACTGTAGTTGGTTATTCTATTCGTTATAATGCGTCTGTGGGTCCCATTTGCCATACGCTTTTTACGTATGTTTTTAGGCGAGGGCGAGGGCAAATAATACGTACGTTATTCAGTAGGAAAAATAAAGCAAAACGAGGTATAGACGTGGAAACACTAACCGTGCGTAGATCCACGTGAGGGAAGCGCCGACGGAACTGCTCCGCCACCGGCGTCGGCAGAGGGGCTCCGCCGCAGACCACCCGCACCAGGCTCTTCAGCCGGTACCTGTCTCTGGTTATCGCCAGCACCATGGGAGGCGCCGCCGTTATCTCCGTGACCTCCCACCGCTCCGCCGCCTCCAGCATCCCCCTCAGCCCTGCCCGCGCGGCCGCGTCCGTCATCACAACCATCGTCCGCCCCTGCGCCAGCCCGTTCAGCACGGACGAGAAGCCCATGGAGTGGAACATGGGAGCGCTCATCAGATTCCTCTCGACGCCCTTCCTCGACCTCACGTGCTGGGCGTGCAGCCCCGCCGCCATCGCTATGAGGCTCTGGTGCGACAGCGCCACCGCCTTCACCCGCCCCGACGTGCCGGAGGAGTACTGGATGGCCGCTGTCGCGGACTGGTGCACCGCGCCGGCGTCGAGCGGGGGCGCCGACTCGTTCTCCCCTCGGTCCTCGTTGTGGCGCAAGAGGGAGCGGAAGCGCGGGGAGTCGAGGAGGACGGTGGGGAGGCCGGCGGGGAGCTTGGCGGCGGTGGAGGAGACCGCGAAGGCGACGGACGCGCCGGACAGGGAGACGAGGCGGGACAGCTCGCCGGCGGTGAGGGCCGGGTTGGCCGGGGACACGGCGACGCCGACGGCGAGGAGCGCGAGGTAGAGCACGGGCACGTCGAGGCGCGAGGGGGCGAGGACGAAGGCGACGTCGCCGTGGCCGAGCGGGAGCGGGAGCGCGCGCGAGCGCAGGGCGGCCGCGAGCGCGCGCACCTGGGACAGGAAGGCCGGGTAGGAGACGGCCTCGCCGGTGGCGGCGTCGAGGAGCGCGGGGTGGGCAGGGAGAGGGGACGGCAGCAGCGACAGCGCGAAGGACGGGAATGTGAGCGGGGCGTCCGCCGGCGGCAGCGGCAGCGGCGGGCGGAGGCTGCGGAATGACTTGGTCGTTGCGCAGTAGCCGCTGCGGGCGTCCATGGCTCCGCCGTGGGCGTTGGACATCTTCGACTGGGAAACTCGGCAGTGAGGCGAGGAGTTGGGAGGCAGTGAGGTGGTGAGGGAGGCTGTCGCAGTTGATAAGGATTAAGGAAGCCTGCAGCAGTAAATGTGGGTCGTTTCACGGATTGCTGAGTAGTCGTAATCAAGCGCGCATGCGAGCAATAATCCAGATTTATTGTTCTCCCACGTTAATATATTGAGGTAGGAGTAATATCACTAATGGTGCTTAAATCTGCCATCAATGTTCAATTTAGTGGTTAAACTTGAAATATATATACTGGTTCCGAACTTGGGACCAGCGTACGAATACGATGCTAATCCAATCTGCATACGTATAATGTGCTGACGTGGCACCATATTTAGGTTAGCATTAATGTAACCAGAAAAACAATCCCCGCCCGGAATCGAACTTACGAAATTTTTGAAAAGAAGCGAGAGAGAGGGAGACAGAAAAGTAAAAGTGAATCGTTGTTCTCATTGATGATGGGATTACACATATATATAGCCTCCGAAAGGGTGCGTCCGAAGGGACACGAGACAACCGTCTCGATTAGGAAAAGCAGGGATTAATAGGATTAATTAAATCCTAACACTCTCCCCAATTCATGCTTGTTAGTGTAAGTATCATCATCTTGAAAAAGCTTCTCCAAAAACCCTGTGGGAAAAATATGAGAAGATAGGTGTTTGATATGTTGCTAAAACTCCTTCAAATCCAGCGGGAAAATAAGGAGAAAATGGTACAACATATAGTGGTCATTGTCTCTTTTAACTCAATACGAGAAAACTCACAAAGTTTAGAGGACAATAAATATGCCATATATACTTTCCCAAAAACCCCGGTGGGGAAAACAGAAAGTATGACACATGATCTCATGTTGATATTAACTCATTAAAAACCTTTATGAGAACCTGTAAAGTAAACTTATGAAGGAAAAAAGAGTATAATATGGTGCATTGAACAGGAACAATTCAGGAAGATACTCCCCTTGATTCTTGCAAAATTTGAAGTCGTCACATACCAAAACATAGAAGTTGGTAGAGACCCGCTGAACAAATCAGTCGCATGATATGACTTGCAAGATATGCAATATAGTGATATTGCTTATTATGTAACCTGTTCGCATCTAGGCAACACAAGAAACATTATGGTTGAGATAATGGTTGATGAATGTAGCCATGAGGTCTGTTTTGAAGACTCTTCATGAGAAGGCTACCACACCTAGTAGGAACACTAAATTTGTCTATGATCTGACATAGTGGTGATCTGATCGATGTATCCAATGATATTGGTGTTCAGATTTCTCCAAAACTGAAAAACCAGGACAAGATATTTCATGCCTTGGAGATATCAAAAGATATTCTTGAGTACCAACCAATTGTGTTTGGTCGATCCAATGGCATATGGAACGTTGAGTCCCAATATCTTATTTCCATCATCTCTTTGTCTAAATAGGTCTTTCTCTACGTCTAGAGAATGAACTACCATGAGAGTTATGGATGGATAATATTTGTCCACAATGAATTTCTCCAATATATTTTGGATATAGACAACATAGTATACCATAATGTATGAATGAAGGTGCTCAAGTTGTAGTAACGAGCGGTGTTTTGGTTTACCCAAATCCTTCATTTAAACTCCGTCATTAGATGATTACATGTGTCGTCATTGCAGACATACAAACATGGATAATCATCTTTGCTGGAGTAATCCTTTTGTATAAGGAACTCACTACGTCGGTTGTACCATATGTACCGACCACAATAAGTTGTATGGTGGCTTACTAGTTTTACACAATGTATGTTGCATTTTGTATTTCGATTCAGAATTGAGGTTTCATCAGGAATCAATCATATATGTCTGAATCTAGTGATCCACATGGATATGTAATGACTACATCTATCAACTGCAGAGATAGATGATTTTGTACTGCCAATGATATAAGTTATCGGAGTAAGATTCCACCTCTGGAGAATAGTTGGGTATCTGCGTGAACCCTTGTGCTACAATACTTGCTCTTTGTTTCACCACCTCGTTGTTCTCAATTCTGTTTTCAGAAGAAAACTGGTGAAGGTATTGCTTATGAATACCTTCCCATTATTGAGCAAGATCATTTCTATCTAGATTATACCCTTTGCTTGAGGTCTGTCCGAGTGTTGTTCACACTTTGCCATGGCCATGGTCTTTGGATCTGAATCACTTGAAAGGGTTTTTCAATCTAGTTGAGAAATGTATGTCGACAATTGTAGACTTCCGGTTATATGTTTCTCCAGAATCTATATATCAATATATAGTTGATGGAAATATCGTTACCCATAGTGACTGCTCGCGATTTCCCAATGCGATTGAGTTGGGTATTCCGATGTCCCGGTCATTGTGTGCACTATGACCTGGGTTGGTGGAGGTTTTCCGTCCACTGGGTGTATACTACCCATTAGGTGTCTACCAACATGAAGTTCACTTGCATTTACTGATTCACGGGCCTTGATATCCTTGCTTGCGAGAAGCTGAATCCTGATGTACTTCTGCCATACATCCCCCTGTTGCTTTGAACGGAGAGTGGAGTGGATTTTGTTGGTACCTCCAGTCTTTCAGGTGTACTTTTGCAGGATTGTAGGATTGTGTGACACCTTTATAGTTAGTAAATGAATCTGGCAGGTTATTTGCAATATGTTGCAAATCTTCTGAACACATGGTTCAGCTCTTTGAGTACATGGATATGAGGCAGAAATGTGTTGAACATTGCACTAATTTCCTGGCATTCTTTTATGGTACCTGAATTCTTCCCCTAATGCCTGGAAATATTCCTCACTGAATCAACATACTGGCCTTGAATAACTCCCATGTGAGGGGCTTGAGGTATTGACGGTAATACAGTTATTCCTCACATAGATCCCAACTATATGTTGAGAGGCCAATGATGTATGCCGAGGTGGTGATATCGGTGTGTAACCGAATTACCGCAGATAGGAAATACTTGGTAGATTTCCATGTATCAAAGACAGAGGAGAATAATATTATGCAGTTTTGTCATGAGCGTGTAAAACTACATGACTCCAACGTAAAGTTGGTAATTTGCAATTCCAAAGTAAAGATAATGCAATGAGCTTAATTCTTTGGATATAGGATTCTACCAAACCATCTTGAGTCTAGTCATTAGGACAAATTGCTAAACTTCAATTCAAGGGCCATAGAGAAGGCACTTGTGATGCCCCAAGACCGATGCTCGAGAAGACTTCCATAGGTTCCGGGTTTCTCCGTGTGTTTCATTTTTGCTTGCTCCTTTTATTTTTGCATTACATCATGTCATCATGCCATCATGTCATAAATTTGTTGCATCTCAACTAAATAAATTATGTGGATCTTCGATCCATTTAAATCGAGGGAAGAGTGACTTCTCTTTATAACATTATCCTCCTAATATTTAGGGAGCTATTATAAATATTCCATTAATTTGGAATCATCATAAGACACATGCAAAATAATTCCCATGTCTATTCCTCTTCGAGTTTGACCTCAAACCTTGCAATTTATTCTTTCATCATTTTCCGGAGCTCCACCAAAAATCCGAATATTTTTTGGACTCTTCATTACCTTGAACTTATTCAAACCATTTGAATTAAATTCAAATGGATTTGAATTTAGATCTCTCAATCATGGCCTTTTCTATTTTCTCGGAACAAGCACATATTTGTGAGTTTGGGAAATTTACCCGCATGCTCAAAAATTCGTTCCCTAAACCCCTCTTCCTTTTCCCCCTTCTCTCTATTGTTTCTGTTGAAGAAGAATTAAGAGGGAAGAGAGAAGCCTAGCCCAGCCGGCCACTTGGGCCTCCAGCAGCCCCGTCCCACCAGTGGCCCAAGGCCCAGCCGCGCCCCCGCTGTAAGCCTATCCTCCGCTGCTCGTTCCCTTCATCGCCCATCGATCTCTCCCTCCTGCGCTGCCACACGCAACACGCATCGCCAGAGAGAGGAAAGACCTCACATCGCTCCTCCCTCCTCTCGATCCTTTTCCTTCTCCCCGCGCCTCCTCCATCTGCAGAGCGCCACAGCGCCGCCACGGCCCTGCCGGCCCGGAGCGCCGCGCGACGCGCCCAGTCTCCATGGCCGCGCCTCCTCGCCGCCCGGACCCGTCGTCCTCAACGCCGCCTCTCCTGCTCGTTGACCGCGCCGCCGGAGCCCTGCATCGCGCCAAGCATCGCCGGCGCCCCCAAGTCCGCGTCGCCAAGTTCCTCGAGCAGCTGGAGCTCGCCGCGTCCCCGCGCCCTGCTCCTTCATGCCCAAGCCTCCCCTCGAGCTCCTCTGCCTCCGCGCCCGCAAGTCCCCGCCGTTCCCCGTCGACCTCGTCGGAGCACAGGACCTCCTCGGCCACCGCTTCACCAGGGACGTCGAGCGCCACCAGCAGCAGTTCTGGCAGTCCCCGTCATCGAGTTCCTCACCGACCCGTTGTTTCCCGCGCCTACCGGCCTCGCTGCAAGCCCCTGGCACCGCCTCCATGCTTCTCCAAGACGCCTTGTTTTCCTTTTCTGTTCGGCCACAATTGCATCGACCCTCATACAGAGCACCGGGGTACTGGTTGTTTTGTTTGCGGGTGCTTCGTTTGTTGCTTCAGGGAAACATCACCAAGTACCTCTACAGTCGCTGTATCACCAAGACCGTCTCGGGTTATGACAAGTACCACTACACCTGGAGATGTAATGAGTACCCCTACGGAAGACCCAAACGTCTATGAATCGTGTACGACGACCGTTGTTCGTCAAGTACCCCTTTGGTTCGCCAAGTTTCGACTACCATCGTCGTGAACCGCTTTCAAAACGTGTATCACTAACGCCAAGTACTAGTTCTATGAGGACCGCCAAGTTCGTCTTCCGCCGTCTCTGAAATCGCCCAAGTACCTCTATGACCCGCGAGAACAGCTACTTTCACTACCGTCGAGGACCGATAGTACCACTACTTCCTCTACTTCCCTCGACGACCCGAACCATCATGATTGCACGCTTTGAAGGTATAACCCCGAGATGACCGCCCGTGAACGAATGCATGTGTGATGTATGAGATGCTTGTGCTTGCTCCGTGCTCAAATTGTCGGTGCAGGTTGTCCCTCTTTTGCCTTGGCACCGTCGTCGAACCGTGGGAACCCGATTACCGGGAGCACCCCACGATCTCTTGCATGTTCCACACGTTCCCGCCACCCTTTCTTTTGCGCCGACATCTCAATGATTTATCGGAACCGGAACTTTGTCGTGGCACCATTTCGTTATCATCGTCGTGGCACCCCTTTTCGTTTCCGCCATGATGACAAATGCTTCATAATATGCTCATGTCAACTTTTAATAAAAAATTGCATAAAACTTGCACATGTCATCCGCATCATGTTAATAACATTTAAATGGTTAAAATTGTTGTTGCATTAAATTGCTAATGCATATGGGGATTACCGGATCTGTTGCTTGTTATATCCGGCCCCATTTAAATTGTTTAGATAGTATAGTTTTATTATGCTTCACCTCTTGCCATGCTAACCAACATTTAATATTGTTGAGTACCTAAATGAGAGAGAACTAAATAAGTCATGTGGTGTTTTCTTCAATATGCAACTCCGTGGCATATTGAGCCCCACTTAATTTGTAGTGTTGTTTGTTGCACTTTGTCATGCCATGCTTCATTAAACCGGTCATGCATCATACTTGGTTGTGCATCATGTCATGTTTATGTGATGGTTGTTTACTATGTTGTTTGCTTCTTTCCGGTGTTGCTCCTTCGGGTTAGTTCCGATAACGTTGTGTTTGTGAGGATCCGCTCGACTACGTCCGTTTGTCTTCGTCATGGACCCGTTCTTCTTCCTTGCGGGATTTCAGGCAAGATGACCATACCCTCGAAATCACTTCTATCTTTGCTTGCTAGTTGCTCGCTCTTTTGCTATGCCGCGATACCTACCACTTGCTATATCATGCCTCCCATATTGCCATGTCAAGCCTCTAACCCACCTTGTCCTAGCAAACTGTTGTTTGGCTATGTTACAGCTTTGCTCAGCGCCTCTTATAGCGTTGTTAGTTGCAGGTGAAGCTCGAGTTTGTTCCATGTTTGGAATATGAATATGTTGGGATATCACAATATCTCTTATTTTAATTAATGCATCTATACACTTGGTAAAGGGTGGAAGGCTCGGCCTTATGCCTGGTGTTTTGTTCCACTCTTGCCGCCCTAGTTTCCGTCATACCGGTGTTATGTTCCTTGATTTTGCATTCCTTACGCGGTTGGGTTATAATGGGAACCCCTTGACAGTTTGCTTTGAATAAAACTCCTCCAGCAAGGCCCAACCTTGGTTTTACCATTTGCCACCTAAGCCTTTTTTTCCTTGGGTTCTGCAGACTCAAGGTTCATCTTTATTTAAACCCTCGGGCAGTGCTCCTCTGAGTGTTGGTCCAAACTAGAGCACCGTGCAGGGCCATCCCTTGGCAACTTGGGTTACGTCGGCTCCTATACGCTTAGCTTATCCGGTGTGCCCTGAGAACGAGATATGTGCAGCTCCTATCGGGATTTATCGGCATAGCGGGTGGTCTTGCTGGTCTTGTTTTACCATTGTCGAGATGTCCTGTAACCGGGATTCTGATTCTGATCGGGTCTTCCTAGGAGAAGGAATATCCTTCGTTGATCATGAGAGCTTGTGATGGACTAAGTTGGGACACCCCTGCAGGGTTTTGAACTTTCGAAAGCCATGCCCGTGGTTATGGGCAGATGGGAATTTGTTAATGTCCGGTTGTAGAGATCTTGACACTCAACTTAATTAAAATGCATCAACCGCGTGTGTAGCCGTGATGGTCTTTTTCCGGCGGAGTCCGGGAAGTGAACACGGTTCTCGTGTTATGCTTGAACATAAGTAGTTTTAGGATCACTTCTTGATCACTTCTAGTTCACGACCGTGCCTTGCTTCTCTTCTCGCTCTTATTTGCGTATGTTAGCCACCATATATGCTAGTGCTTGCTACAGCTCCACCTCACTACCTTTTCCTACCCATAAGCTTAAATAGTCTTGATCGCGAGGGTGTGAGATTGCTGAGTCCCCGTGACTCACAGATTACTTCCAAAACCAGTTGCAGGTGCCGATGATACCAGTGCACGTGACACAACCCAGCTCAGTTGGGAGCTCAATGAAGATCGTGTTCGTTGTGTTGTTTTCGTTTCCAGTTGATCAGTAGTGGAGCCCAGTCGGGGCGATCGGGGACCTATGCATTAGGGGTGGTCTTCTTTTATTTTGGTTCCATAGTCAGACCTTGATTGTACTCTGGATGATGTAATGCTATATTTATGTATTGCTTGAAGTGGCGATTGTAAGCCAACTCTTTATCCCTTTCTTATTCAGTACATGGGATGTGTAAAGATTACCCCTCTTGCGACATGCCTACCATGCGGTTATGCCTCTAAGTCGTGCTCCGACACGTGGGAGATATAGCCGCATCATGGGTGTTACAAGTTGGTATCAGAGCCTTCCCCGACATAGGAGCCCCCTGCTTGATTGAATTGCTGGCGTTGTTGAGTCTAGAAAAATATTTTGAGTCTTTTAGGATTACATATATCAGAGAGTAGGATTCTTTGTACTCCTCAGTCCCTTCGTCGCTCTGGTGAGGCATCCTGACGTAGAGTTTTGACTCTTCTCTTCTCAAATTTCACTCAAAAAAATTTAGGATCATGCGGGTATCTTGGAATCATTCTGATGGTTTTGTGACGAGAACATTGTTCTTGGTGCCTCCTGACATTTAGGGGTTGTGGCAGTGTCCCAGGGAGTTGAGCTCCAAGGTTTTGTCATCACAAATTTATCGTTGCAGTTCTGGAATACCTGAGTTCGCCGACATCGAAAATCCCCTTAACGCAGTTGTTGGTGAGATAACCTCGACGCCACCCAGTACTGGGGTGGGAGTTCGGGAGTATTGCCATAACTCGTATAACAGATGCTTTTCGAAGGTTGAGGTAAACGATTTCTGAAGTTTTCTTGGTTATGTCTTGAAGGATGGATACAACTGGATGTAGGATTTATTAGTTTTAGGTAGATATTATGCTTCCCCTGTATCCCCAACACATGATTGCATAACCGGAAAGTTTCGGGAGTTTATAAGTGGGAATTCAAGTAGCTCGTAGGATATCCTTCCAACAGACACATGATACGATATGGGATCTATCATATGTTTGTTCCGGCTTATTTTGCAAGCCAATCCTTTGTTTTGTTTTTGTTGTGGTATTCGAGTTGCTTCGAAGTCAAGTGTTGATTCCATACTTTTCCTAAGCAGTGTTCTCATGTTCCTATGTGAATACTAATCCCTCTCGATCATCGAGTTTGTCATTTCAATTTCTTTTCAACCGCTGTGCTCCTCTTCAGGTGGATCCAATCTTGTCAACATTCGCAAGATCAACTCTAAGTATTCTCAACGGTGTTTGTTTCATCCGTTCCCAAATTGTTTTTGTTTTCTGATACGTCTCCGTTGTATCTACTTTTCCAAACACTTTTGCCCTTGTTTTGGACTCTAACTTGTATGATTTGAATGGAACTAACCCGGACTGACGCTGTCTTCAGCAGAATTACCATGGTGTTGTTTTATGTGCATAAAACAAATATTCTCGGAATGACCTGAAACTCCACGGAACATCTTAGAAAAAACAATAAAAAATCCTCGCCAAAGATGAAGACCAGGGGGCCCACACCCTTCTCACGAGGGTGAAGGGCGCGCCCCCTACCTCGTGGGCCCCTTGGAAACCCTCCGACGCCAACTCCAACTCTATATATTTGCTTTCGGAGAGAAAAACAGAGAGAAGAAATCATCGCGTTTTACGATGGAGCCGACGCCAAGCCCTAAAACCTCTCAGGAGGGCTGATCTGGAGTCCGTTCGGGGCTCCGGAGAGGGGGATTCGTCGCCGTCGTCATCATCAACCATCCTCCATCACCAATTTCATGATGCTCACCGCCGTGCGTGAGTAATTGCATCATAGGCTTGCTGGACGGTGATGGGTTGGATGAGATTTATTATGTAATCGAGTTAGTTTTGTTAGGGTTTGATCCCTAGTATCCATTATGTTCTGAGATTGATGTTGCTATGACTTTGCTATGCTTAATGCTTGTCACTAGGGTCCGAGTGCCATGATTTCAGATCTGAACCTATTATATTTTCATGAATATATGTGAGTTCTTGATCCTATCTTGCAATTCTATAGTCACCTACTATGTGTTATGATCCGGCAACCCTGAAGTGACAATAATCAGGACCACTCCCGGTGATGACCATAGTTTGAGGAGTTCATGTATTCACTATGTGCTAATGCTTTGTTCCGGTTCTCTATTAAAAGGAGGCCTTAATATCCCTTAGTTTCCAATAGGACCCCACTGCCACGGGGGGTAGGACAAAAGATGTCATGCAAGTTCTTTTCCATAAGCACGTATGACTATATACAGAATACATGCCTACATTACATTGATGAATTGGAGCTAGTTCTGTGTCACCCTATGTTATGACTGTTACATGATGAACCGCATCCGGCATAATTATCCATCACTGATCCGGTGCCTACGAGTTTTCCATATACTGGTTCTTGCTTATTTACTTTCCCGCTGCTACTGTTACAATCACTACAAAATACCAAAAACATTACTTTTGCTGTCTTTACTTTTGTTGTCGCTACCGCCACTATCATATTACTTTGCTACTAAACACTTTGCTGCAGATACTAAGTTTCCAGGTGTAGTTGAATTGACAACTCAGCTGCTAATACTTGAGAATATTCTTTGGCTCCCCTTCTGTCGAATCAATAAATTTGGGTTGAATACTCTAGCCTCGAAAGCTATTGCGATCCCCTATACTTGTGGGTTATCAAGACTAATTTTTGGCGCCGTTGCCGGGGAGCATAGCTCTATTCTTTGAGTCACTTGGATTTATATCTGCTGGACACTATAAAGAACTTGAGAGATCCAAAAACCAAGATCTATCCCTCAACTACGAGGGGAGGTAAGGAACTGCCATCTAGCTCTGCACTTGATTCACCTTCTGTTATGAGTAAGTTAGTGACACCTACACCTGCTTCTGCTATTCGTTCTGATATGTCGCATGTTATTGATGATGCCACTTCTGCTATGCATGATACTTATGATGAAACTGCTTCTATGCCTGATACTACTGTGCCCCTTAGTGAATTTCTTGATGAAAAAATTGCTAGGGCTAGAGTAAAAGAAATTATTGAATCTAAATACGATGATGATAGTGATGATGAAAATATGCCTGTTATTCCTGAGGGTTATCTTTTTGATATGGAATCTTCTGACGCTATTTTTGCTTGCAGAGATAGATATGAGCTTAAGAGGTTATTAATTAAATGGAACAAAGAATCACTTAGAGATAGAATGAGACCTGACCCTGCTTTTGCTACTTCACCTATTTGTGTTCCTGATAAGGATTATGAATTCTCTGTTGATCCTGATATAATTACTTTGGTTGAATCTGATCCGTTTTATGGCTATGAATCTGAAACTGTTGTGGCACATCTTACTAAGTTAAATGATATAGCTGCCCTGTTCACTAATGATGAGAGATCGCTTTACTTCTATATACTCAAAATATTTCCGTTCTCATTAAAGGGTGATGCTAAGACATGGTTTAATTCTCTTGATCCTGGTTGTGTGCGTAGTCCCCAGGATATGATTTATTACTTCTCTGCTAAATATTTCCCTGCTCATAAGAAACAAGTTGCTTTGAGAGAAATATACAACTTTGTGTAAATTAAAGAAGAGAGTCTCCCACAAGCTTGGGGGAGGCTTATCAAGTTACTTAATGCTTTGTCTGATCATCCTCTTAAGAAACCTGAAATACTTGATATATTTTATAATGGACTAACCGATGCTTCCAGAGATTACCTGGATAGTTGTGTTGGTTCTCTTTTCAGGGAAAGAACACCGGATGAAACTAAAATTCTATTGAATAATATGTTGACAAATGAAAATAATTGGGCACCTCCTGAACCAGCTCCTGAGCCATCTCCTGCTCCAATTACTGAGCCTATTCCTAAACCAACTCCGAAGAAGAGAGGTGTTTTATTTCTCAGTCCCGAAGATATGCAAGAGGCAAAGAAATCTATGAGAGAAAAATGTATTAAAGCTGAAGACGTTAAGAATTTACCTCCTATTGAAGAAATACATGGTCTTAATATACCGCCTGTTGAAGAAACATATGATCTCAATTATTTATTTACTGAAGAACCTCCTGATCCCGATATCCCGACACAGGTAGTAAAGGTAAATTCTCTCTATAGATATGATAAAGCCTAAATTCCTCCTACTAAAATTGCTAGTCAGTGCTTGGATGAGTTTGATAACTTTATGTTTAAGCAAGACGACTTCAATGCTTATTTTGGTAGACAATTAAAAGAAAATGCTTATATGATTAGACGCTTGGGTGATTATATGGCTAATATTAAAGGTGAACTTAAACTTGTTAGCAAACATGCTTCTATGGTTACCACTCAAGTAGAACAAGTACTTAAGGCTCAAAAAGAAGTGCTTAATGAAGTGAATAGTAAGAAAAATGATTATGCTGTTAGAGTGGCTACTAGAACTGGTAGAATGACTCAGGAACCTTTGTATCATGAAGGCCACCCTAAGAGAATTGATCAAGATTCTCAAAGAAATAATATTGATGTTCCTAGTTATTCTAAAAAGAAGAAGACGGAAAATGATAGAACTGTGCAAACTTCTAGTGAACCTATTGCTGAACCACCTGATAATCCAAATGATATATCTATGTCTGATGCTGAAACACAATCTGGTAATGAACATGAACCTAATGAAAATATTAATAATGATGTTCATGATGATGCTCAACCTAGTAATCATAATGATGTAGAAATTGAACCTGTTGTTGATCTTGATAACCCACAATCAAAGAATCAGTGTTATGATAAAAGAGACTTTGTTGCTAGGAAACATGGTAAAGAAAGGGAACCTTGGGTTTAGAAACCCATGCCTTTTCCTCCGAAACCATCCAAGAAAAAGGATGATGAGGATTTTGAGCGCTTTGCTGAAATGATTAGGCCTATCTTTTTGCGTATGAGATTAACTCATGTGCTCAAAACAAATCCTTATGCTAAATATATGAAGGATATCATTACTAATAAAAGAAAGATACCGGAAGCTTAGATTTCCACCATGCTTGCTAATTATACTTTTAAGGGTGGAATACCAAAGAAACATGGAGACCCCGAAGTACCTACTATACCTTGCTCCATTAAAAGAAATTATATTAAAACTGCTTTATGTGATCTTGGAGCCGGTGTTAGTGTTATGCCTCTCTCTTTATATCGTAGACTTGACTTGAATAAGCTGACACCTACCGAAATATCTTTGCAAATGGCTGATAAATCAACTGTTATACCTATCGGTATTTGTGAGGATGTGCATGTTGTGGTTGCAAACGTTACTATTTTAACGCACTTTGTTATACTCGATATTCCCGAGGATGATAGTATGTCTATTATTCTTGGAAGACCTTTTCTTAATACTGCAGGGGCTGTTATTGATTGCAACAAAGGCAATGTCACTTTTCATGTTAATGGTAATGAGCATACGGTACACTTTCCGAGGAAACAACCTCAAGTTCATAGTATCAACTCTATTGGAAAAATTCCATCAATTATATTTGGAGATTTTGAATTTCCTCTACCAACTGTCAAGAAGAAATATGATATTCTTATTATTGGGGATGTGCATATCCCCGTTGAAGTAACTTAGTGTTATTCGAAATTTCTCCAGTTTCGTGATTATCGGAATGAGTTTGTTAACAAGACTTGATCAACCTTGTTAGTGGATTCTTTTTGATGAGCATGAGATGGATGAAACTAGAAGCACAACCTTCTGTACCCCACTTTTACTTTCTGTTATTTATATTAAATAAAGTAAAAATAGTATTTTTCTGTCTGTTTCCTGGCTTATCCATGCAATATAAAAATATCCCGAAAATAAAAGTCCTCAGAATGCCATACCAATTTAATATGATTTTTTCGGGAATATTTAAGGATTTACTGTGCAAAAATTACCACGGGAGGAGCTACCACCTGGCCACGAGGGTGGTGGGCGCGTCCCCCCTCTAGGGCGCGCCCCCCTTGAAGAAAATATGCCCTAGAGGCAATAATAATGTTATTATTTATTTCCTTATTTCATGATAAATGTTTATTATTCATGCTAGAATTGTATTAACCGGAAACATGATACATGTGTGAATACATAGACAAACAGAGTGTCACTAGTATGCCTCTACTTGACTAGCTCATTGATCAAAGATGGTTATGTTTCCTAGCCATAGACATGAGTTGTCATTTGATTAACGGGATCACATCATTAGGAGAATGATGTGATTGACTTGACCCATTCCGTTAGCTTAGCACTCGATCGTTTAGTATGTTGCTATTGCTTTCTTCATGACTTATACATGTTCCTATGACTATGAGATTATGCAACTCCCGTTTACCGGAGGAACACTTTGTGTGCTACCAAACGTCACAACATAACTGGGTGATTATAAAGGTGCTCTACAGGTGTCTCCAAAGGTACATGTTGGGTTGGCGTATTTCCAGATTAGGATTTGTCACTCCGATTGTCGGAGAGGTATCTCTGGGCCCTCTCGGTAATGCACATCACTTGAGCCTTGCAAGCAATGCAACTAATGAGTTAGTTGCAAGATGATGTATTATGGAACGAGTAAAGAGACTTGTCGGTAACGAGATTGAACTAGGTATTAAGATACCGACGATCGAATCTCGGGCAAGTAACATACCGATGACAAAGGGAACAAACGTATGTTGTTATGCGGTCTGACCGATAAAGATCTTCGTAGAATATGTAGGAGCCAATATGAGCATCCAGGTTCCGCTATTGGTTATTGTCCAGAGATGTGTCTCGGTCATGTCTACATTGTTCTCGAACCCGTAGGGTCCGCACGCTTAACGTTACGATGACAGTTTCATTATGAGTTTATATATTTTGATGTACCGAAGGTTGTTCGGAGTCCTGGATGTGATCACGGACTTGACGAGGAGTCTCGAAATGGTCGACACATAAAGATCGATATATTGGACGACTATATTTGGACACCGGAAAGGTTCCGAGTGAGATTGGGACAATACTGGATCACCGGGAGGTTATCGGAACCCCCCGGGAGGTATATGGGCCTTATTGGGCCTTAGTGGAAAGGAGGGGAAAGGAGCAAGGGAGGGGGCGCCCCCCCCCAAGCCCAATCCGAATTGGGAGGGGGCCGGCCCCCCTTTCCTTCCTCCCTCCTTCCTCTTCCTTCCCTCTCCTACTCCTAATAGGAAAAAGGGGAGTCCTACTCCCTGTGGGAGTTGGACTCCCCCCTAGGGCACGCCACCCTCCTTGGCCGCCCCCTCCTCCACTCCTTTATATACTGGGGCAAGGGGGCACCCCATAGACACAACAGTTGATCATTGATCTCTTAGCCGTGTGTGGTGCCCCCCTCCACCATAGTCCTCGATAATATTGTAGCAGTGCTTAGGCGAAGCCCTGCACGGTAAAACATCAAGATCTTCACCACGCTGTCATGCTGACAGAACTCATCCCCGACACTTTGCTGGATCGGAGTCCGGGGATCGTCATCGAGCTGAACATGTGCTAGAACTCGGAGGTGCCGTAGTTTCGGTGCTTGATCGGTCGGGCCGTGAAGAAGTACGACTAAATCAACCGCGTTGTGCTAACGCTTCCGCTTCCGGTCTACAAGGGTACGTAGACAACACTCTCCCCTCTCGTTGCTATGCATCACCATGATCTTGCGTATGCGTAGAATGTTTTTTGAAATTACTACGTTCCCCAACAGTGGCATCCGAGCCTAGGTTTTATGCGTTGATGTTATATGCACGAGTAGAACACAAGTGAGTTGTGGGCGATATAAGTCATACTGCTTACCAGCATGTCATACTTTGGTTAGGCGGTATTGTTGGATGAAGCGGCCCGGACCGACATTACGTGTACGCTTACGCGAGGCTGGTTCTACCGACGTGCTTTGCACACAGGTGGCTAGCGGGTGTCAGTTTCTCCAACTTTAGTTGAACCGAGTGTGGCTACGCCCGGTCCTTGCGAAGGTTAAAACAACACCAACTTGACAAACTATCGTTGTGGTTTTGATGCGTAGGTAAGAACGGTTCTTGCTAAGCCCGTAGCAGCCACGTAAAATTGCAACAACAAAGTAGAGGACATCTGACTTGTTTTTGCAGGGCATGTTGTGATGTGATATGGTCAAGACATGATGCTAAATTTTATTGGATGAGATGATCATGTTTTGTAACCGAGTTATCGGCAACTGGCAGGAGCCATATGGTTGTCGCTTTATTGTATTCAATGCAATCGCGCTGTAATGCTTTACTTTATCACTAAGCGGTAGCGATAGTCGTGGAAGCATAAGATTGGCGAGACGACAACGATGCTACGATTGAGATCAAGGTGTCGTGCCGGTGAAGATGGTGATCATGACGATGCTTCGGAGATGGAGATCACAAGCACAAGATGATGATGGCCATATCATATCACTTATATTGATTGCATGTGATGTTTATCTTTTATGCATCTTATCTTGCTTTGATTGACGGTAGCATTATAAGATGATCTCTCACTAAATTTCAAGATAAAAGTGTTCTCCCTGAGTATGCACCGTTGCCAAAGTTCGTCGTGCCCAGACACCACGTGATGATCGGGTGTGATAAGCTATACGTCCATCTACAACGGGTGCAAGCCAGTTTTGCACACGCAGAATACTCAGGTTAAACTTGACGAGCCTAGCATATGTAGATATGGCCTCAGAACACTGAGACCGAAAGGTCGAGCGTGAATCATATAGTAGATATGATCAACATATTGATGTTCACCATTGAAAGCTACTCCATTTCACGTGATGATCAGTTATGGTTTAGTTGATTTGGATCACGTGATCACTTAGAAGATTGAAGGTATGTCTTTCTAAGTGGGAGTTCTTAAGTAATATGATTAATTGAACTTAAATTTATCATGAACTTAGTCCTGGTAGTATTAGCATATCTATGTTGTAGATCAATAGCTCGCGTTGTTGCTTCCCTATGTTTATTTTGATATGTTCCTAGAGAAAAACTAAGTTGAAAGATGTTAGTAGCAATGATGCGGATTGGATCCGTGATCTGAGGTTTATTCTCATTGCTGCACAGAAGAATTATGTCCTTGATGCACCGCTAGGTGACAGACCTATTGCAGGAGCAGATGCAGACATTATGAACATTTAGCTAGCTCAGTATGATGACTACTTGATAGTTTAGTGCACCATGCTTAACGTCTTAGAATCGGGACTTCAAAGACGTTTTGAACGTCATGGACCATATGAGATGTTCCAGGAGTTGAAGTTAATATTTCAAGCAAATACCCGAGTTGAGAGATATGAAATCTCCAACAAGTTCTATAGCTAAAAGATGGAGGAGAATAGCTCAAGCAGTGAGCATGTGCTCAGATTGTCTGGGTGCTACAATCGCTTGAATCAAGTGGGAGTTAATCTTCCAGATAAGATAGTGATTGATAGAATTCTCTAGTCACCATCACCAAGTTAGTAGAACTTCATGATGAACTATAGTATGCAAGGGATGATGAAAATGATTCCCGAGCTTTTCATGATGATGAAATCAATGAAGGTAGAAATCAAGAAAGAGCATCAAGTGTTGATGATTAACAAGACCACCAGTTTCAAGAAAAGGGCAAAGGGAAAGAAAGGGAACTTCAAGAAGAACGGCAAGCAAGTTGCTGCTCAAGTGAAGAAGCCCAAGTCTGGTCCTAAGACTGAGACTAAGTGCTTCTACTGCAAAGGGACTGGTCACTTGAAGCGGAACTGCCCCAAGTATTTGGCGGATAAGAAGGATGGCAAAGTGAACA
The DNA here is from genome assembly GCF_018294505.1 of Triticum aestivum. Lineage (NCBI taxonomy): Eukaryota > Viridiplantae > Streptophyta > Magnoliopsida > Poales > Poaceae > Triticum > Triticum aestivum. The sequence continues at coordinate 547,011,902 of NC_057803.1, read as the reverse complement.
AAGGTATATTTGATATACAGATTATTGATGTGTATTTTACTAGTGTTCGTAGCAACCCCTCGGTATTTGATACTGGTTCAGTTGCTAAGAATAGTAACTCGAAACGGGAGTTGCAGAATGAACATAGACTAGTTAAGGGTGAAGTGACGATGTGTATTGGAAATGGTTCCAAGATTGATATGATCATCATCGCACACTCCCTATACTTTCGAGATTAGTGCCAAACCTAAAATAAATATTATTTAGTGTTTGTGTTGAGCATAAATATGATTGGATCATGTTTATTGCAATACGGTTATTCATGTAAGTTAGAAAATAATTGTTGTTCTGTTTACATGAATAAAACCTTCTATGGTCATACACCCAATGAAAATGGTTTGTTGGATCTCGATAGTAGTGATACACATTTTCATAATATTGAAGCCAAAAGATGCAAAGTTAATAATGATAGTGCAACTTATTTATGGCACTGCCGTTTAGGTCATATTGGTGTAAAGCGCATGAAGAAAATCCATGCTGATGGGCATTTGGAATCACTTGATTATGAATCAGTTGATGCTTGCGAACCATGCCTCATGGGCAAGATGACTAAGACTCTGTTCTTCGGAACAATGGAGCGAGCAAAAGATTTGTTGGAAATCATACATACTGATATATGTGGTCCGATGAATATTGAGGCTCGCGAAAGGTATCATTATTTTCTGATCTTCACAGATGATTTGAGCAGACATGAGTATATCTACTTGATGAAACACAAGTCTGAAACATTTGAAAAGTTCAAAGAATTTCAGAGTGAAGTGGAGAATCATCGTAACAAAATAAAAGTTTCTACGATATGATCGCAGAAGTAAAATATTTGAGTTACGAGATTGTCCTTCAGTTAAAACAATGTGAAATAGTTTCACTACTCACGCCACCTGGAACACCACAGTGTAATGGTGTGTCCGAACGTCATAACTGTACTTTATTAGATATAGTACGATCTATGATGTCTCTTACTGATCTACCACTATCGTTTTGGGGTTATGCATTAGAGATAGCTACATTCACGTTAAATAGGGCACCATCTAAATCCGTGGAGATGACACTGTATGAACTATGGTTTGGCGAGAAACCTAAGCTGTCGTTTCTTAAAGTTTGGGACTGCGATGCTTATGTGAAAAAGTTTCAACATGATAAGCTCGAACCCAAATCGGAGAAGTAAATCTTCATAGGATACCCAGAAGAAACTATTGGGTACACCTTCTATCACAGATCCAAAGGCAAGTTATTCATTGCTGAGAATGGATCCTTTCTAGAGAAGGAGTTTCTCTTGAAAGAAGTGAGTGGGAGGAAAGTAGAACTTGATGAGGTAACTGTACCTGCTCCCTTATTGGAAAGTAGTTCATCACAGAAATCTGTTCCTGTGACTACTGCACTAATTAGTGAGGAAGCTAATGATGATGATCATGTAACTTCAGATCAAGTTACTACCGAACCTCGTAGGTAAACCAAAGTGAGATCCGCACCAGAGTGGTACGGTAATCCTGTTCTGGAGGTCATGTTACTTGACCATGACGAACCTACGAACTATGAGGAAGCGATGATGAGCCCAGATTCTGCGAAATGGCTTGAGGCCATGAAATCTGAGATGAGATCCATGTATGAGAACAAAGTATGGACTTTGATTGACTTGCCCAATGATCGGCGAGCCATTGATATTAAATGGATCTTCAAGAGGAAGACGGACGCTGATAGTAGTGTTACTATCTACAAAGCTAGAATTGTCGCAAAAAGGTTTTCGACAAGTTCAAGGTGTTGACTACGATGAGAGTTTCTCACTCGTATCTATGCTTAAGTCTGTCCGAAACATGTTAGCAATTGCCGCATTTTAAGAAATATGGCAAATGGATAACAAAACTGCAATCCTTAATGGATTTATTAAAGAAGAGTTGTATATGATGCAACCAGAAGGTTTTGTCAATCCTAAAGGTGCTAACAAAATGTGTAAGCTCCAGCGATCCATCTCTGGACTGGTGCAAGCATCTCGGAGTTGGAATATACGCTTTGATGAGTTGATCAAAGCATATAGTTTTATACAGACTTGCGGTGAAGCCTGTATTTACAAGAAAGTGAGTGGGAGCACTACAACATTTCTGATAAGTATATGTTAATGACATATTGTTGATCGGAAATAATGTAGAATTATTCTACAAAGCATAAAGGAGTGTTTGAAAGGAGTTTTTCAAAGAAAGACCTCGGTGAAGCTGCTTACATATTGAGCATCAAGATCTATAGAGATAGATCAAGATGCTTGATAAGTCTTTTCAATGAGTACATACCTTGACAAGATTTTGAAGTAGTTCAAAATGGAACAGTCAAAGAAAGAGTTCTTGCCTGTGTAACAAGGTGTGAAATTGAGTAAGACTCAAAGCCCGACCACGGCAGAAGATAGAAAGAGAGTGAAAGTCATTCCCTATGCCTCAGTCATAGGTTCTATAAAGTATGCCATGCTGTGTACCAGATCTATTGTATACCCTACACTGTTTTTGGCAAGGGAGTACAATAGTGATCTAGGAGTAGATCACTGGACATTGGTCAAAATTATCCTTAGTGGAATAAGGATATTTTTCTCAATTATGGAGGTGACAAAAAGGTTTGTCGTAAAGGGTTATGTCGATGCAAATTTTGACACTGATCCAGATGACTCTAAGTCTCAATCTGGATACATATTCAAAGTGGGAGCAATTATCTAGAGTAGCTCCATGCAGAGCATTATAGACATAGAAATTTGCAAAATACTAACGGATCTGAAAGTGACAGGCCCGTTGACTAAAATTATCTCACAAGCAAAACATGATCACACCTTAGTACTCTTTGGGTGTTAATCACATAGCGATGTGAACTAGATTACTGACTCTAGTAAACCCTTTGGGTGTTGGTTACATTTTGATGTGAACTATGGGTGTTAACCACATAAAGATGTGAACTATTGATGTTAAATCACATGGCGATGTGAACTAGATTATTGACTCTAGTGCAAGTGGGAGACTGAAGGAAATATGCCCTAGAGGCAATAATAAAGTTATTATTTATTTCCTTATTTCATGATAAATGTTTATTATTCATGCTAGAATTGTATTAACCGGAAACATGACACATGCGTGAATACATAGACAAACAGAGTGTCACTAGTATGCCTCTACTTGACTAGCTCGTTGATCAAAGATGGTTATGTTTCCTAGCCATAGACATGAGTTGTCATTTGATTAACGAGATCACATCATTAGGAGAATGATGTGATTGACTTGACCCATTCTATTAGCTTAGCACTCGATCGTTTAGTATGTTGCTATTGCTTTCTTCATGACTTATACATGTTCCTATGACTATGAGATTATGCAACTCCCGTTTACCGGAGGAACACTTTGTGTGCTACCAAACGTCACAACGTAACTGGGTGATTATAAAGGTGCTCTACAGGTGTCTCCAAAGGTATATGTTGGGTTGGCGTATTTTGAGATTAGGATTTGTCACTCCGATTGTCGGAGAGGTATCTCTGGGCCCTCTCGGTAATGCACATCACTTAAGCCTTGCAAGCAATGCAACTAATGAGTTAGTTGCGAGATGATGTATTACAGAACGAGTAAAGAGACTTGCCGGTAACGAGATTGAACTAGGTATTAAGATACCGACGATCGAATCTCGGGCAAGTAACATACCGATGACAAAGGGAACAAACGTATGTTGTTATGCGGTCTGACCGATAAAGATCTTCATAGAATATGTAGGAGCCAATATGAGCACCCAGGTTCCGCTATTGGTTATTGACCAGAGACGTGTCTCGGTCATGTCTACATTGTTCTCGAACCCGTAGGGTCCACACGCTTAACATTACGATGACAGTTTCATTATGAGCTTATATATTTTGATGTACCGAAGGTTGTTCGGAGTCCCGGATGTGATCACGAACTTGACGAGGAGTCTCGAAATGGTCGAGACATAAAGATCGATATATTGGATGACTATATTTGGACACCGGAAAGGTTCCGGGTGAGATTGGGACAATACCGGATCACTGGGAGGTTATCGGAACCCCCCGGGAGGTATATGGGCCTTAGTGGGCCTTAGTGGAAAGGAGGGGAAAGGAGCAAGGGAGGGCCCCCCCCAAGCCCAATCTGAATTGGGAGGGGGGCCGGCCCCCCCTTTCCTTCCTCCCTCCTTCCTATTCCTTCCCTCTCCTACTCCTAATAGGAAAAAGGGGAGTCCTACTCCCGGTGGGAGTTGGACTCCCCCCTAGGGCACGCCACCCTCCTTGGTCGGCCCCCTCCTCCACTCCTTTATATACGGGGGCAAGGGGGCACCCCATAGACACAATAGTTGATCATTGATCTCTTAGCCGTGTGCGGTGCCCCCATCCACCATAGTCCTTGATAATATTGTAGCGGTGCTTAGGCGAAGCCCTGCGACGGTAAAATATCAAGATCGTCACCACGCCGTCGTGCTGACAGAACTCATCCCCGACACTTTGCTGGATCGAAGTCCGGGGATCGTCATCGAGCTGAACGTGTGCTAGAACTCGGAGGTGTCGTAGTTTCGGTGCTTGATCGGTCGGGCCGTGAAGACGTATGACTACATCAACCACATTATGCTAACGCTTCCGCTTCCGGTCTTCGAGGGTACTTAGACAACACTCTCCCCTCTTGTTGCTATGCATCACCATGATTGTCGGTGTCAAAACCGGCGGATCTCGGGTAGGGGGTCCCGAACTATGCGTCTAGGCCGGATGGTAACAGGAGACAAGGGACACAATGTTTTACCCAGGTTCGGGCCCTCTTGATGGAGGTAAAACCCTACGTCCTGCTTGATTAATATTGATGATATGGGTAGGACAAGAGTAGATCTACCACGAGATCAAGGAGGCTAAACCCTAGAAGCTAGCCTATGGTATGATTGTTGTATGATGAAGTTGTCCTACGGACTAAAACCCTCCGGTTTATATAGACACCGGAGAGGGTTAGGGTTACACAAAGTCGGTTACAGGTAGGAGATCTTGAATATCCGCATCGCCAAGCTTGCCTTCCACGCCAAGGAAAGTCCCATCCGGACACGGGACGGAGTCTTCAATCTTGTATCTTCATAGTCCTGGAGTTCGGCTGAAGGTATAGTCTGGCTACCCGAACACCCCCTAATCCAGGACTCTCTCAGTAGCCCCTGAACCAGGCTTCAATGACGACAAGTCCGGCGCGCAGATTGTCTTTGGCATTGCAAGGCGGATTCCTCCTCCAAATTCTTCATAAAAGTTTTGTAAACACCAAGAGTAGTGTCCGGCTTTGCAAAATAATCTTCCACGTATTGCCATAGAGAGAATAATATTAACACCAATCTAATCTGCTGACGTATTCCGCAGCGTGACATCACACTACGGCCAAGCCTTTATTCGAATCGTTTTCACTTCTCCACCTCAGCGTGTTTTGCGAGGCGGTTTCCTTGGCACGTCTTGTCAAAGCAGAGATCGTGTCCCCTTTGTTTACGGGATTCTCGTTAATACGGACGTGGGTAACCCAACCGCGCCACTTATCATGACGCTTCGGAGGCAAGCGAGTTTTACTAGGCTGGTGGGGACGCATAGTCGCATCCGCCCATATAAGGGGATAAGGATCCACCTTTTTACCTACGACTTCTTCCTCCTTTGCCTACCCATCTTCTACGCACCCGAGCTCCAGCGCCCAAGACCGCACTTCCTACCTCAACCCTCTCCAACAATGTCCGGAGTGGGAGGCAAGTGGATGGTCTCCTCCGTCACGGAGGGCCATGTCAAAAGGTTAAGGAAGACCGGATACTTGTCCAAAGACATCGCGCACCGACTTCCTGAGGAGGGGAAGCTTCTCCCCACCCCAAGGCCCCATGAGAGGGTAGTATTTCTTCCCCACTTCCTCCGCGGACTGGGTTTTCCTCTTCACCCATTTGTCCGCGGGCTCATGTTCTACTATGGCCTAGATTTCCACGATCTGACCCGAACTTCATCCTCAATATCTCGGCGTTTATCGTCGTGTGCGAGGCTTTCCTCTGCATTCGCCCCCATTTCGGCCTCTGGCTCAAGACCTTCAACGTCAAGCCAAAGGTGGTGCGTGGCAACCAGGCGGAGTGCGGAGGTGCCATGGCGGGCAAAATCGCCAACGTCCTATGGCTCGAGGGCTCCTTTGTGGAGACCTTGAAGGGGTGGCAGTCAGGGTGGTTTTACATCACCGAGCCACGCGATCCGAAGTGGATCGCAGCCCCTGAATTCCGATCCGGACCCCCTACGCGGCTCACGTCCTGGAAGGAGACGAGCTTGTCGTGGGGCGACGAAGAAGAGTTGACCGGACTGCAAAAATACATCCAGTCCCTGGTGAAAAAGCAGCTCAAGCTTGTCAATGTAATCCAGGTCATGCTCGTCCGCCGGATCCTTCCGTGTCAAGAACGGGACTTCAATTTGTGGGAGCTCAACCCGGTGCAGCACCGCACTCTGAGCAGGCTCTTCGACACGACGTACGAAGATGTCTGGAGGGGGCTAACCAAAGGCGCCGAGGCTCCCACATCCGCCTCCGAAGACCGCGGATTCAGCTTGCAGCGTCCTGCTGGCGAGGTAAGATATTTCCATCCTTTACAGGATGTTAAGTTTTTTCATAGTTTGACTCTATGCGGGATCTAAACTCCCTCACCTTTGACAGGATTGGCAGGAGAAGTCCGGACAGATTAACTGTCCGGCTCCCTTGCCCGAAGACCCAGCCCTTGCTCTCCTAGAGAAGCTGCTGGTTCCGGCACCTTATGTGGTGCCGGAGAAGAAGGCCAAGAAGAAGAAGGCCACGGGGACTCGAAAGAGTTCCCGGCATATGGTGGTGTCGGACTCGTCGTCCGACGAGTCCGAGACACACTCCTCCCGTGAAAATGAGGAGGAGGAGGAAGAAGAAACCTCTCCCCCTCCAGCGGGGGGAGGAGAGAAGAGGAAGGCTGCCCCAGTAGGGGAAGCCGAGGGGTCCAAGAAGAGGAAAACCCCTCCGCCGGACTACGCCCCCGACGCCGACGAGGACGAAGAGGAGTGGCCGAACAGGGCCAAGCGTCCGGTGAGATCGTAAATGTTCGGATACCAGAGTAACTCGTGATATTCCTTTTGTTGCACAGCTTTCCCTAATGTCGGATATAATCATGCAGTCCGCCCAAGGACAGGCTCGACGAGTCGCCGAGCGGCTCCCTGGATTCATCGGACGTGAATTCAGTCCCGGCCGCTGCTTCCCCCTGTGTTGCGGATGATGCCGAAGTGGCGTCGCGACAAGCTCCGGGGCGAGAGGAGGTGGTCCAGGAGGAGCCACGAGGCGACCTCCCGGACTCCAGGAGTGAAGGGGACAAGACCCCCCTGGGCTCCAAGTCCGGCTTTAAGCCGGACACTGCGCCGGAATCATCAACGGTTCCGGACCGCGGTAGGCGAACTCCTACCAAGAGGAGCAAGCCTACTGAGCCGGCGTCCTCCGTCCAACCGGAGGCGCCGGACAATCTGCTGGAGGAGCTTAAGGGCGCCTCCATTGACGAGGAGCACCGTGCCATCATGAGTACGGTGGTCCAGAAGGTTCGGTCCGCCAAAAGCGGACTGAATGAAGCTTATGCTAGCCTTCTAACAGGCTTCGAGGTAAGTAAAAATATGTAAAAAATATTACCGTATAGACAGTAGCCCCTGATGCTCTGTTTGGCGTTCGGAAAGAAAAGCCGAATAGAGGATCTATTAAATATCGCAGGAGTCTAACTAAAAAGGTGTCAATATACGTATGCAGGCTTCGCTGCTGGCCACCGCCGCACTGACTGTGGAGGTGGGTGCCCTGAAGCAGGGCCTCGAGCGGACCGAGCAAGAGCTCGGCCTTGCCAAACAGCAGCTCGAGGAGAAAGAAGGTAAGAAATACCTTATAGAAAAAATGCCTATAGGAAGGCGCAATTGCAAAAAATGACAGGAGTATACTGCTTATTGTAGGGGCCACAACTGAGGTGGCGACCCTCAAGCAGGCGCTGTCCGAGGCCGAGAAGAAAGTGGCCACAGAGCGCGCCGAGCGGGAGAAATTTGAGGCGCAGGTCGGCGAGGTGCGGCAAGAGCTTCAGGTTCTCATGCAAAAACATGAGAGTTTGGAGCTCGACTTGAAGACACGAGCGTCCGAGCTTGCTGCGGCCCTTAAAACTGCCAAATCTGCCAAGGCTGAAGCCCAGAAGGCCCTCCAAGAATTGGATGCGGTGAAAAAGATAGCGGCGGGTAAGGCATTTTATATGCAAAGCAGACATATAAAAGTAAACTACTTGTTACTTACCCGAATCCGGAGCTCTCCAGGGGCATTCGCAGATCTTCCCCGCAGCGTATCCGATGCCGCCGCATTCTACCGAGCCGAGGAAGGCAGCTCGACGGAGAAGGTGTTCTGGTCTCAGTATGCTAAGGCCGGACACCCTGTGCCCTTGAGCGACCAGCTGAAGTAGCTGGTCGAGCTCCACAAGGCGGCCGAACAGGCCCTGAAGGGCTTCATAGTTCGGCTGTGGCCTGGAGAGGCCCTGCCTGGGAGCTACTTCAGACTGGTGCGGCGGCTGGTGGAGGCTTGTCCAAGGCTCGAGGTCATCAAGCGCTCCGTCTGCATCGAAGGTGCCCGTAGGGCCCTTGCCCGTGCAAAGGTGCACTGGGGTAAGCTGGACGGTGAGAAGCTTGTGAAGGACGGGCCGCCGCCGGGGAAGGAGCATCGCAAGCCCGAGAACTATTACAAGGATGTTCTTGCTGGTGCCCGCCTTGTGGCGGATGAATGTACCAAGGATGTAATTTTTGAATGAACTCGCTCATGTTATCCTGTGCGCTGAAAACTTGTTCATATGCGCTAAGCAATGCTTGAATTTAAAATATTACTTTCTGTGCGGCCGTTTATCAAAAAATTGAGAGATGGCCAGTCGTTGGCTTCTGCCCCCATGTTACTAGTGCTGGGGTGTTCGGGATAAACCTGAGTGCTCTTTTTCCCATGATTGGGTCCGTCGAGGGAGGCGGTCAGCACAATGAACAAGGCAATAGGACTATAATGCTTGAACACTCTCACTTAGCCATAGAACTCTATAATTTTAAATTTCGGCGAAGCCCCTAGTATTCGGAAGACCGAGTTCGGGGCGATATACACGCCTTGGCCGGACAAAGCCGGTTCCTCGCTCGAAGCGGCATAAGCCTTTAAGGACTCGAAAAACCTCTCGAACAGCGACCGGTCTCTCGCCTCATCATGACAGTCAGTTTTAGCTTTCTCCACTGAGGTGCTCGGCCCAGCTCAACTGGGGCACAATCGCAGTGGTTCTCCTAGTGCTGCCTTAGCCGATATAGCGGAACGTAAGGCACCAAAACATAGGAGCCGGGCAAACCCAACTATTGACCCAAATCATGACTCGGAGCCGATGCATATAGTGCTATAAGTTCGGGGTGCCGCACTTGTGAAAGTGGACGGACTTCTCACGCCATATTGATGGGTACTGAAGCCCCTAGCGTATTTTGCCATACCATAGTGTACGGATGCAGCATGTTATTAATAAACATATATATAAAAAAAGGGTAATGCAAAAAATAGACAAAAAGCTACGCATTGTTTATAGAAAGGCTGCTATGAAAGCAGAACGATACGAATAGTGCGATAAGCCAAATAAATTGGACTATTTAACATGTCCTGGCCAGGGGCAGGCCGCGGAATTGTATTAAAAAACAGGTATACTGCTCGCAATAGAGACCACCTGGGAGTTCCATGATGCGGCGTGACTTGTCTGCTTCCCTGGATCTTGCATCGTTTGTGCGGCAGTTGAATTGCCAAACGGGTCGTCGGAAGTATGGAGTCCTGAGAGTAAGAGAAAAAGAAAAAGAAGGAATCCGACAGCCCCTGGTGCGGTTTAAGCCGTATTTCGGGCGTGCCGTGATAGTGCCCCTTCCCCTGTGCCCATGGTATTTCAAGAGCGTAGTTATGTACGCGAAGCGCTGGTTTCGCTATATCACGAGGGCTAGGGTTGGGGCCACATTGCTACGCTAGCTCGGAACGTGCCAGGCGGTCTTGTTGTAGGGTACTCCGGGCACGCTTGACAGTGTCCGGCTTTTTGAAGGCCGAACTGGAGAACTGCCTAGAGAGGCTGCTTTGTACTTCTGCTGCGAGCGTTGTCGTGTGCTCCTCCGTTCGGAGGGAGGTTCAGTGTTCCCATTGACCGTCATTACTCCTCTAGGGCCTGGCATCTTGAGCTTGAGGTATGCATAGTGCGGTACCGCGTTGAATTTTGCAAATGCGGTTCGCCCGAGCAGTGCGTGATAGCCAATATGGAACGAGACTATGTCGAAGATTAACTCCTCGCTTCGGAAGTTATCCGGAGATCCGAAGACCACTTCCAGTGTAACTGAGCCTGTACAGTTGGCTTCTACACCTGGTATGACGCCTTTAAAGGTCGTTTTGGTGGGCTTGATCCTCGAGGGATCTATGCCCATCTTTCGCACTGTATCCTGGTAAAGCAGGTTTAGGCTGCTGCCGCCGTCCATGAGGACTCTTGTGAGATGAAATCCGTCAATGATTGGGTCTAGAACCAATGCGGCGAAGCCGCCGTGACAGATGCTAGTGGGGTGGTCCCTTCGATCAAAGGTGATCGGGCAGGAGGACCATGGGTTGAACTTTGGGGCGACCGGCTCCATTGCATATACGTCCCGTAACGCACGCTTCCGCTCCCTCTTGGGGATGTGGGTTGCGTATATCATGTTCACCGTCCGCACTTGCGGGGGAAATCCCTTCTGTCCACTGTTGTTCGGTGGATTGGGCTCCTCCTCGTCGTTGCTATGCAGCCCCTTATCTTTGTTTTCGGCTCTTAACTTGCCTGCCTGCTTGAACACCCAACAATCCCTGTTGGTGTGATTGGCTGGCTTTTCGGGGGTGCCATGTATCTGGCACAAGCGGTCGAGTATTCAGTCCAAACTGGACGGGCCCTGAGTTTTTCTTTTGAATGGTTGTTTCCATTGACCGGATTTGTAGCCTCGGAATCCGGCATTAACTGCCGTATCCTCGTTGTTGTCGCTGTTAACGCGGCGCTTTTGTTTGTTCCACGCGACCTGTCACTTTTGTCCTTGGTTTTCGAATTACCAGTGTTCTTGGTTAAGTTGTTACTGCGAGCTAGCCAGCTGTCTTCTCCCGCGCAAAAGCGGGTCATGAGTGTCGTGAGGGCTGCCATAGATTTCGGCTTTTCTGTCCCAGGTGCCGGGCCAGCCACTCGTCACGGATATTATGCTTGAAGGCCGCTAAGGCCTCTGCATCCGGACAGTCGACTATCTGTTTTTTCTTTGTTAGGAACCGTGTTCATAATTGCCTGGCCGATTCTTCTGGTTGCTGAATTATGTGGCTTAGGTCATCGGCGTCCGGTGGTCGCACATAAGTGCCCTGGAAGTTGTCAAGGAATGCGGCTTCCAGGTCCTCCCAAGAACGGATTGAGTTTGCTGGCAAGCTGTTAAGCCAATGCCGGGCCGGTCCCTTAAGTTTGAGTGGGAGGTATTTGATGGCGTGTAGATCATCGCCGCGGGCCATGTGGATATGAAGGAGATAATCCTCGATCCATACCGTAGGATCTGTTGTGCCATCGTACGATTCGATTTTTATGGGTTTGAAGCCCTTAGGGATTTTATGATCCATTACTTCATCTGTGAAGCATAGTGGGTGTGCGGCGCCTCTGTATTGGGCTATATCACGACGCAGCTCGAAGGAGCTTTGTCTGTTGAGTTCGGCCCGGCCGGATTCATTGCGTCCGGAGTGACGATCACTGTCACGTGCCGTGGGGCGCCTGCGTGATCCGTAGATCGATCTTGTTTGCCTTGCCTTGTCCTCCAGGATATCGCGCAGGTCGGGCGCATTTTCCCGTGCCTTAGTATGCTTGACGCGGTGTCGGGGCATGGCTTGAGTGGAGGGCCAAGAGGCCTCTCTGTCGCAGCCACGAGGTGGCCGGTCGGCCATGTCATGCGCTGGTGATGTAGGTGCTTCCTCCTCTAGTCGGGGTAGTAGCCTGCGCTTTGGGTAACTCTTGGAGGGGCGTTCGAGTTCACACTCTTCGACCGCAAGGACTTCAGTCCATCTGTCAGCTAGCAAATCCTGATCAGCTCTAAGTTGTTGCTGCTTTTTCTTGAGGCTGCTTGCTGTGGCCATGAGCCTGCGTTTAAAATGCTCTTGTTCGGCAAGATCCTCTGGCACGACGAACTCGTCGTCGTCGAGGCTTGCCTCGTCTTCGGAGGGAGGCGTATAATTATCGTCCTCAACCTCTTGGTCCGCCGCCCTCTCGTGAGGGCTGGCTTCTCTGTCCTCCTGTGCCGAATTTTGCTGGAGGGGGTGTTCTTCGGCGCTATCCGGAGTAGTATTATCTCCCGTGCCGGAATCACCGTTTTTGCTTTGGTGGGATTTAGAGCGGCGCCGCTAACGCCGGCGCTTGGGCTGTTTTTTAGAGGTATCGTCCACCACTGTTCCATCGCCATCTCCATCCTTTGGAGTGTCCACCATATATATGTCATATGACGAGGTGGCCTTCCAACGCCCTACAGGTGCTGGTTCTTGTTCGTCTCCTGCATCGTCGTCCATGCCGTCGATGTCTTCGGAGTCGAAGTCAAGCATGTCGGTTAAGTCGTCGATAGTGGCTACGAAGTGGGTGGTGGGTGGGTTTTGAATTTCTTCATCGTCCGTATCCCAAGCTTGCTGACCGTGGTCCGGCCAGGGCTCTCCTGATAAAGATAGAGACTTTAGAGAATTCAGGATGTTGCCGAAGGGCGAGTGCTGAAAGATGTTCGCGGCGGTGAACTCCATTATTGGCGCCCAATCGGATTCGATCGGCGGGGGCGCGGGGGGCTTGGAGTTCGGAGAGGAATCCGGCTCCTCGGAGTCACGGGCCATGCGGAGCGCGGGGCTGGAGTTCGGCTCGATCGCCTCTGAGATCGCAGCCCCTAAGGCAGTGTCCAACCGCTGATCCTTGATTGGCGTAGTGGGCTTCGAATCAATGGTCAGAACCGATGCGTGTGCGGCCTCCAAGGCGCTGTTCGGCGACAGAGCTATATCATGCCCATCGAGACAGTGCGGCACGCTTGGCTGTGGCTCGAATCCGTCGAAGATCAAGTCCCCGCGGATGTCAGCCGTGTAGTTTAGGCTTCCAAACCTGACCTGATGGCCAGGGGCGTAACTTTCGATCTGCTCAAGGTGACCAAGCGAGTTGGCCCGCAGTGCGAAGCCGCCGAAGACGAAGATCTGTCCGGGGAGAAAAGTCTCACCCTGGACTGCATCGTGGTTGATGATCGAAGAAGCCATCGGGCCTGAAAGCGACGACACAGAGGAACTCTCAATGAAAGCACCAATGTCGGTGTCAAAACCGGCGGATCTCGGGTAGGGGTCCCAAACTGTGCGTCTAGGCCGGATGGTAACAGGAGACAAGGGACACAATGTTTTACCCAGGTTCGGGCCCTCTTGATGGAGGTAAAACCCTACGTCCTGCTTGATTAATATTGATGATATGGGTAGTACAAGAGTAGATCTACCACGAGATCAAGGAGGCTAAACCCTAGAAGCTAGCCTATGGTATGATTGTTGTATGATGAAGTTGTCCTACGGGCTAAAACCCTTCGGTTTATATAGACACCGGAGAGGGTTAGGGTTACACAAAGTCGGTTACAATGGTAGGAGATCTTGAATATCCGCATCGCCAAGCTTGCCTTCCACGCCAAGGAAAGTCCCATCCGGACACGGGACGGAGTCTTCAATCTTGTATCTTCATAGTCCTGGAGTTCGGCTGAAGGTATAGTCCGGCTACCCGAACACCCCCTAATCCAGGACTCCCTCAATGATCTTGCGTGTGCATAGGAATTTTTTTGAAATTACTACGTTCCCCAACACCCCTGCCTCGTGGGCCCACGGTTGCCCTCCTCCACTTATCCCAGCACCCATCTTCTTCCTCTATCTCACACAAACCCGAAAAACCAACTCAAGCACAAGTTCCAGCCACTTTTGCTGTGATTTTCGATCTCCTTGCTCAAAGCACCTCTCGCAAAACTGCTTGGGGAGATTGTTCCTTGGTATGTGACTCCTCCATTGGTCCAATTAGTTTTTGTTCTAGTGCTTTATTCTTTGCAAATTTGTGTTGCATAGGTGACCATGTTCTTGAGCTTGCATGTCAAATTTATATGGTTCTAAGTAGTTCTAATGTTTGATATAGGCTCTAGGCACTTGTAGGAGTAGTTGCTATCAGTTTTATTGAAGTTGGTTCACTTTTGTTTGAAGTTACTAAAAATTTCAGATTGTTTCAGAAAAATAATGAGGAGATTTTTGAGGGGCTCGTCGAGCCAAAGCTCGAAGGAAAAGGCACTGAAGCCTAAGTATAATTTGCTGCGCACCGCGGAGATTCGGGCGTGTGAATGGCCTTCTGAAGATTTCTTGAGAGCAGCCGGTATCTACGAAGATTTTCATGAATTGGATCATAATGCAGGCCTCACCGCTTTCCTCCACGACAATTGCGATCAGTATGTCTTACTCACAAATACTTTTGTGCAAAACTTTCATTTTCATTCTAGGAACTCACCACCTACGGTGGAGTTTCATTTATATGATGAGCATAAGGAGATGTCACTTTATGATTTATGTTGGATTTGTTTAATCCCTTTTGGGGGCAAGACAGAAGAACCACATCATGATGATGTGGCTGGGTTTATTGATACTATCACTGTAGAAGAAACTAGAAAGGTTTCCGATGCACGAATCACCAGCATACATTTTCCTGTTTTACGTTACTTTGCATTATTTGCTAGTCGTTGTTTAATTGGACGCGGAAACAGTGGAAACCTGAGTATCCCTGATATATTTATTTTGCACCACGGTTTATACAGTGATAACACTTTTAGTATGGGCGGTATTATTGCTAGACGGTTAAGTATGAACCGTACTAAGGGTCCCATCTTTGGAGGCGTCTATGCCACACGCCTAGGTGCACATTTTAACATACCTATTAGGCATGCTGAGAAGGAAGAAAAAGTGATGCCCCGTGTTTATCTAGATCATAAAAGTATGGTGGCACATGATTTTATTGTTAAGAATAGGGAAGGAGAGCTTAAATAGCAATTGTTCTTTAACAAACATCATCCTGAAACTATTACGTTGCATGCTCCTTCTTTGTTTAATTTTGTAGGACCCTACCTCGTTACGTGGGCTGTCGTTCAAGCTTACAAGAATCCTGCACCAGCCCCGGAACAGGAACCACAAGATGAGCCTCCACGACAATTTGTTTATTCTTGGGATCCAGAGATGACTGTCAGCCAGTGGCAGTCAAAGTCTTCATCTTCATCACAGTATGATCCCAACTATCCTTCCTCATCACAATACGACCCCAACAACTATTATTATGGATATCCGCCAGGCCAGCCGTGGCCATAGACCAACTTAGGCCAAAAGCCTAAGCTTGGGGGAGTACGTATTTCTCACCGACATTACATTTATGTTCACACACACTCATTGCTAGATGTTGGTGCTCATACTTTTTCGCTGTAATATCCATGCTAGTTTATTTTCTTTTTCCTGCTTTCTTCTTGTGTGTTTGTTAAACCTTAAGAAAAAACCAAAAAATTAGTAGTAGTTTATTTTTTCTCCTGTAGTAGTAATAATTAAAAAGAAAACCCAAAAATATTTCCCGTACTTCTATTGCTTGTTGGGAGCTTTCCCGTGTAAATAGTTTTATTTCTTTTATTTTCTTTGGGGGTCAGTAGGAGAAGACCATAATTAAATTGTTGAAGTAGCTCTTATATGCATTATTGTTGATTTAACCAAGAGCCCATATTGCCTTGTCTTCTCCTTTTTATTGAATGCTTGCAGATTCCAGCTTAGTCCAATGCACGTACACTCTTATTATTCACACCATTCGGTCGTGCAAGTGAAAGGCAATTATGATGATATATGATGGACTAACTGAGATGAGAAAAGCTGGTATGAACTTGATCTCTTTTGTTTTTGTAAATATGATGAGTCCCTCGTTCTTGATTTAGCTTATTATGAATAAACATGTTTGCAATGACAATTAGAGATCAGAGTTGCTTGTGCCATGCTTGATTAGCTATGAGTTATAATGGTTTACCTTGTGTGCCAACATGCTATTGAGATGATTATGATGTGGTATGATGGGGTGGT
This sequence comes from Triticum aestivum, assembly GCF_018294505.1. Classification (NCBI taxonomy): domain Eukaryota; kingdom Viridiplantae; phylum Streptophyta; class Magnoliopsida; order Poales; family Poaceae; genus Triticum; species Triticum aestivum. The sequence continues at coordinate 546,995,730 of NC_057803.1, read as the reverse complement.
ACCCTCCTTTGAATGATTTAAGTGACTTGACTTGGCACATGTTCACGCATGTAGTTGAAATAAAATCAACATAGCCTTCACGATATTTATGTTCATGGTGTATTATATCCTACTCATGCTTGCATCCAATGTTTATTAATTTTAATGCATGTACATGGCTGTTGTCGCTCTCTAGTTGGTCGCTTCCCAGTCTTTTGCTAGCCTTCACTTGTACTAAGCGGGATTACTGCTTGTGCATCCAATCCCTTAAACCCAAAAGTTAATCCAGATGAGTCCACCATACCTTCCTATATGCGGTATCTACCTGCCGTTCCAAGTAAATTTGTATGTGCCAAACTCTAAACCTTCAAATAAATATTCTGTTTTGTATGCTCGAATAGCTCATGTATCAACAAAGGATGTCCTTATCTTCCGTGTTAGGCGGGTTATTCTCAAGAGGAGTGGACTCCGCTCCTCACTCACGAGAAAATGGCTGGTCACCGGGATGCCCAGTTCCATGCTTTATGCAAACTAAATCAAAATTAATTGCAAACAAAACTCCCCCAGGGACCTGATGTATGTTGGAGGCACTCATTATTTCGAGGAAGCCATGGATTGATGCTTGTTGGTGGAGGGGGAGTATAAACTTTACCATTCTGTTTGGGAACCGCCTATAATGTGTTTAGCATGGAAGATATCGCCATCTCTTAGTTGTTACGTTGACAATGAAATTATACCGCTCAAAATACAATTTATCTCTATTTCAAAACCGAGCTCTGGCACCTCTACAAATCCCTGTTTCCCTTTGCGAAGGGCCTATCCATTTACTTTTATGTTGAGTCATCACCCTCTTATTAAAAAGCACTAGCTGGAGAGCACAGCCGTCATTTGCATTCATCACTATTAATTTATATTGGGTATGACTATGATTGGATCTCTTTTACCATGAATTACAATGTCTAGTCAGTCCTTGATCTTTAAAAGTGCTCTGCATTTATGTTTTGCGGTCTCAGAAAGGGCTAGCGAGATACCATCTTGTTATATCATATTATGATTGTTTTGAGAAAGTGTTGTCATCCGAGATTTATTATTATGACTTGCTAGTTGATTATGCTATTGATATGAGTAATTGTGAGACCTGCGAATTATTGCAAATGTGGTTAGTTATGATCTATGCTGAAAACTTGAATGTTGTCTTGACATAGTTACAACAACAAGAGCAAACAGAGTTTGTAAAAGTTTTTCTTTCTTTCTTTCAGTTTGTCAACTGAATTGCTTGAGGACAAGCAAGGGTTTAAGCTTGGGGGAGTTGATACGTCTCCGTCATATCTACTTTTCCAAACACTTTTGCCCTTCTTTTGGACTCTAACTTGTATGATTTGAATGGAACTAACCCAGACTGATGCTGTTTTCAGCAGAATTACCATGGTGTTGCTTTATGTGCAGAAAACAAATATTCTCGGAATGACCTGAAACTCCACGGAACATCTTAGAAAAAACAATAAAAAATCCTCGCCAAAGATGAAGACCAGGGGCCCACACCCTTCTCACGAGGGTGCCCCCCCTAGGGCGCGCCCCCCTACCTCGTGGGCCCCCTAGAAACCCTCCGACGCCAACTCCAACTCTATATATTTGCTTTCGGAGAGAAAATATCAGAGATAAGAAATCATCGCGTTTTACGATACGGAGCCGCCGCCAAGCCCTAAAACCTCTCGGGGGGGGGGGGGCTGATCTGGAGTCCGTTCGGGGCTCCGGAGAGGGGGATTCGTTGCCGCCGTCATCATCAACCATCCTCCATCACCAATTTCATGATGCTCACCGCCGTGCGTGAGTAATTGCATCATAGGCTTGCTGGACGGTGATGGGTTGGATGAGATTTATCATGTAATCGAGTTAGTTTTGTTAGGGTTTGATCCCTAGTATCCATTATGTTCTGATATTGATGTTGCTATGACTTTGCTATGCTTAATGCTTTTCACTAGGGCCCGAGTGCCATGATTTCAGATCTGAACCTATTACGTTCTCATGAATATATGTGAGTTCTTGATCCTATCTTGCAAGTCTATAGTCACCTACTATGTGTTATGATCCGGCAATCCCGAAGTGACAATAATCGGGACCACTCCCGGTGATGACCATAGTTTGAGGAGTTCATGTATTCACTATGTGCTAATGCTTTGTTCCGGTTCTCTATTAAAAGGAGGCCTTAATATCCCTTAGTTTCCAATAGGACCCTTCTGCCACAGGAGGGTAGGACAAAAGATGTCATGCAAGTTCTTTTCCATAAGCACGTATGACTATATATGGAGTACATGCCTACATTACATTGATGAATTGGAGCTAGTTCTGTGTCACCCTATGTTATGACTGTTACATGATGAACCGCATTCGGCATAATTATCCATCACTAATCCAGTGCCTACGAGTTTTCCATATACTGATTCTCGCTTATTTACTTTCCCGCTGCTACTGTTACAATCACTACAAAATACCAAAAACATTACTTTTGATGTCTTTACTTTTGTTGCCGCTACCGCCACTATCATATTACTTTGCTACTAAACACTTTGCTGCAGATACTAAGTTTCCAGGTGTGGTTGAATTGACAACTCAGCTGCTAATACTTGAGAATATTCTTTGGCTCCCCTTGTGTCGAATCAATAAATTTGGGTTGAATACTCTACCCTCGAAAGCTGTTGCGATCCCCTATACCTGTGGGTTATCATTTTCCCACCCTCCCACCCTTCTTCTTCAAGGACTCATATTTCTCAATCAAGTATCCATCTTATGCTTGTGAAGTCTCTTCTTTCTTTTCTTTCAATGGTCTTATCCGGTGATTCTCATGAAGATGTTCTACAAGTTAATCATTCTTTGTTCTTTTTCTTCTCCGGTGGATTCAATTCAAGCTTTGTTGATCATATCTTTTGCTCGGTTCTAATGCTTTCTCATGCCAGTGCACCTCTTAATGATTCACCTCTCACTATTCATTTTTTCCGAAGTGTGAAGATATCTCAGAAGATTCGTTTCCATTTTCATTTGTTCAAGCTATTTCGAGGTCTTACCTTTTGCAAGCCATTTAATTCAACCGGTGTAATCTCTTTTCAAAATCGCTCAGTGGTGTTTATCTTGAGTGGGCCTAACCCACAGATTTTCCCCAGGATCTTACCTGACTCTTCTTATTTTCCCGAAGCTACCCTCAAATTTCTTTTCGAAGTTTGACGTAAGAATGAGTTATCATCAGTCTAATGCCTTCTCCAAGGTCTTTCACATTCTTTTCATCATTGGTTCAACCTTTCTAATTTCCATTCCGGAGTGCCTCAACAATTCATGGTGGTGTTTGTCGTCATCATTCTCGGATTTTGAAGACCAAAGAAGAGTTTCCCTCCAAATCTTATCTGTACTCTTGAAGATTCATGGTTCAAGCTTGATGCCATCCTCTCATAATCATTTCCGATTGTGAGAATTCTTTTCACCCTTCCGGAGCAAATCAAGAGACTTTTCAGTTTGTTTCTCAAGAGCCCATCATCTCAGAAGTATTCATTCCAGCTTTCAGCTCTCGTTCTCCAAATCTTACCGGTGCATCATTCAAGTTTTCTCTAATCAATTCACGATCTCTTCATTTTTCTTGCATCTTGATTCACCCTTTTACTTTGTTTGTTTTCAATTCTTACGGTGGTTTGCTCAAGATTCTCTTCAATGGTGATCATATTAATTTATTCATTGTTTCAATCCTACCAGTGGTCCATTGAGTATATGATTTATCTCTCTTAATCCTTTCAACGAGAATAAGTAGTTTGCCAAATCCGTTTGCTCGTCATCAATTTAATTGGTGAAGGATATGCATAATGTAATTCTTATTCTTGTTTCATCGAGTAAATTCAATTCCTACTTTCCGGAGTGGTTCATCATATCACATTCTCGGTTCGAGATGCTTTATCTTTTTTTTTCCAAGAGTTCCAAGCTCTCGCAATTATATCACCACGGAGATTCATCTAAATCATTGCAAGGATTCACCTTGTGTTTTCAACTTCTCTTTCCTTTCGTTTGATCATTCTTTTATGACCGGAGTTCTTCATGGAGGCTCTACATGATGGTTCATCAAGGATGTAATTCCTTCTCGAAGTGCTCATCAAGATTCTTTCACAGGAGCTCAAGTTTTCTTCATGTTGCATTCCGAAGTGCTATTCTTTCTACCTTATCTTTTGAGGTGGTGTTAAGTCATTTTTGACAATTGCTTGGTGTTTCATGATTCACAAGTTGTCCAGAATGACATATTGTAAACCCATCATTTTCAATTCATTCATGAGATCCTTTGCAACCCATCAATCTCTTCTTTGGAGTTATCTTAGGTTATATTTCACCTTAAGACTTCCCTAAGGATTGTTGCTATTATGGTGCTTATAAATGACCCAAGTTCTTCATTTATCCTCCCAGTGAGATAAGCTTCTCGTCTCCTTATTCATATCAGTCCAATCTAGTGTTTCCGCTAGTGGCAGAATTTCACCTCAAATTTCGAGATGTTTTCCATAAGCCCACAACAAGCTTACTCCTTTCGTTGTGGTTTTTTTCCAACAACTCTGTTCGACCCTTCTCCTAAAGATGCTTTTCAAGCTCATTTGAGGTAGAAGATATTGTTTTCTCCTCCGTTCATGTCATTCCATTCTCTCATTTCTTCCGGACGCATTGTGATGTTGCTCTCTTCGACCCATCATCTTGTTTTGTCAAGATCATGTTCTTTCCTTTGCTTATCCATTTAACCGGAGTGTTGTGCCCTCTTCTCAAGTTCTTTCATCTTACCAAGTCTTGCATCTCTTTTCAACCAGAGTGCTGCTCGGATTTGTTCTTCCTTGTTCCTCTTTCCTAACAGAGTGTTTTCTACTTCGATCATCTCCGTTGTATTCTTTTCTCGAGATGGTTTAACCTTTCAAGGTTCATTGGTTTCACTCGTCTGCCAAAGAAGCAACTTTGTTTTACCTATTGATCTTCCGTTTCTCTCCGTTGTCATCCTAGATCTCGGGACGAGATCCTCTCGTAGTGGTGGAGTGTTGTGACGCCCCAAGACTGATGCTCGAGAAGACTTCCATAGGTTCCGGGTTTCTCCGTGTGTTTCATTTTTGGTTGCTCCTTTTAGTTTTGCATTGGATCATGTCATCATGCCATCATGTCATAAATCTTTTGCATCTCAACTAAATAAATTGTGTCGATCTTCGATCCATTTAAATCGAGGGAAGAGTGACTTCTCTTTATAACATTATCCTCCTAATATTTAGGGAGCTATTATAAATATTCCATTAATTTGGAATCATCATAACACACGTGCAAAATAATTCCCATGTCTATTCCTCTTTGAATTTGACCTCAAACCTTGCCATTTATTCTTTCATCATTTTCCGGAGCTCCACCAAAAATCCGAATATTTTTTGGACTCTTCATTACCTTGAACTTGTTCAAACAATTTGAATTAAATTCAAATGGATTTGAATTTAGATCTCTCAATCATGACCTTTTCTATTTTCTCGGAACAAGCACATATTTGTGAGTTCGGGAAATTTACCCGCATGCTCAAAAATTCGTTCCCAAAACTCCTCTTCCTTTTTCCCCTTCTCTCTATTGTTTCTGTTGAAGAAGAATTAAGCGGGAAGAGAGAAGCCTAGCCCAGTCGGCAACTTGGGCCTCCAGCAGCCCCGTCTAGCCGCGCCCCCGCTGTAACCCTATCCTCCCCTGCTTGTTCCCTTCATCGCCATCGATCTCTCCCTCCTGCGCCGCCACACACAACACGCATTGCCAGAGAGAGGAAATACCTCACATCGCTCCTCCCTCCTCTCGATCCTTTTCCTTCTCCCCGCGCCTCCTCCATCTGCAGAGCGCCACAACGCCGCCGCGGCCCTGCCGGCCCGGAGCGCTGCGCGACGCGCCCAGTCTCCATGGCCGCGCCTCCTCGCGCCCGGACCCGTCGTCCTCAACGCCGCCTCTCCTGCTCGTTGACCGCGCCGCCGGAGCCCTACATCACGCCAAGCGTCGCCGGCGCCCCCAAGTCCGCGTCGCCAAGTTCCTCAAGCAGCTGGAGCTCGCCGCATCCCCGCGCCCTGCTCCTTCATGCCCGAGCCTCCCCTCGAGCTCCTCTGCCTCCGCGCCCGCAAGTCCCCGCCGTTCCCCGTCGACCTCGCCGGAGCACAGGACCTCCTCGGCCGCCGCTTCGCCAGGGACGTCGAGCGCCACCAGTAGTAGTTCTGGCAGTCCTCGTCGCCAAGTTCCTCGCCGACCCGATGTTTCCCGCGCCTACCAGCCTCGCCGCAAGCCCCTGGTGCCGCCTCCATGCTTCTCCAAGACGCATTGTTTTCCTTTTCTGTTCGGCCACAATTGCATCGACCCTCATACAAAGCACCGGGGTACTGGTTGTTTTGTTTCCGGGTGCTTCGTTTGTTGCTTCAGGGAAACATCGCCAAGTACCTCTATGGTCGCTGCATCGCCAAGACCGTCTCGGGTTATGACAAGTACCACTACACCTGGAGATGTAACGAGTACCCCTATGGAAGACCCGAACGTCTACGAATCGTGTACGACGACCGTTGTTCGCCAAGTACCCCTTCGGTTCGCCAAGTTTCGACTACCATCGTCGTGAACCGCTTTCAAAGCGTGTATCACTAACGCCAAGTACTAGTTCTACGAGGACCACCAAGTTCGTCTTCCGCCGTCTTCGAAATCGCCCAAGTACCTCTACGACCCGCAAGAACCGCTACTTTCACTACTGTCGAGGACCGATAGTACCGCTACTTTCAAAGCGTGTATCACGGTTGCATGCTTTGAAGGTATAACCCCGAGATGACCGCCCGTGAACGAATGCATGTGTGATGTATGAGATGCTCGTGCTTGCTCCGTGCTCGAATTGTTGGTGCAGGTTGTCCCTCTTTTGCCTTGGCACCATCGTCGAACTGTGGGAACCCGATTACCGGGAGCACCCCATGATCTCTTGCGTGTTCCACACGTTCCCGCCACCCTTTCTTTTGCACCGACGTCTCAATGATTTATCGGAATCGGAACGTTGCCGTGGCACCGTTTCGTTATCGTCGCCGTGGCACCCCTTTTCGTTTCCGCCACGATGACAAATGCTTCATAATATGCTGACGTCAACTTTTAATAAAAAATTGCATAAAACTTGCACATGTCATCCGCATCATGTTAATAACATTTAAATGGTTAAAATTGTTGTTGCACTAAATTGCTAATGCATATGGGGATTACCGGATTTGTTGCTTGTTATATCCGGCCCCATTTAAATTGTTTAGATAGTATAGTTTTGTTATGCTTCACCTCTTGCCATGCTAACCAACATTTAATAATGTTGAGTACCTAAATGAGAGAGAACTAAATAAGTCATGTGGTGTTTTCTTCAATATGCCACTCCGTGGCATATTGAGCTCCACTTAATTTGTAGTGTTGTTTGTTGCACTTTGCCATGCCATGCTTCATTAAACCGGTCATGCATCATACTTGGTTGTGCATCATGCCATGTTTATGTGATGGTTGTTTACTATGTTGTTTGCTTATTTCCGGTGTTGCTCCTTCGGGTTAGTTCCGATAACGTCGCATTTGTGAGGATCCGTTCGACTACGTCTGTTTGTCTTCGTCATGGACCCGTTCTTCTTCCTTGCGGGATTTCAGGCAAGATGACCATACCCTCGAAATCACTTCTATCTTTGCTTGCTAGTTGCTCGCTCTTTTGCTATGCCGCGATACCTACCACTTGCTATATCATGCCTCCCATATTGCCATGTCAAGCCTCTAACCCACCTTGTCCTAGCAAACCGTTGTTTGGCTATGTTACCGCTTTGCTCAGCCCCTCTTATACCGTTGTTAGTTGCAGGTGAAGCTCAAGTTTGTTCCATGTTTGGAACATGAATATGTTGGGATATCACAATATATCTTATTTTAATTAATGCATCTATACACTTGGTAAAGGGTGGAAGGCTCGGCCTTATGCCTGGTGTTTTGTTCCACTCTTGCCGCCCTAGTTTCCGTCATACCGGTGTTATGTTCCTTGATTTTGCGTTCCTTACGCAGTTGGGTTATAATGGGAACCCCTTGACAGTTCGCTTTGAATAAAACTCCTCCAGCAAGGCCCAACCTTGGTTTTACCATTTGCCACCTAAGCCTTTTTCCCTTGGGTTCTGCAGACTCAAGGGTCATCTTTATTTAAACCCCCGGGCTAGTGCTCCTCTGAGTGTTGGTGCAAACTAGAGCACCGTGCAGGGCCATCCCTTGGCAACTTGGGTTACGTCGTCTCCTGTACGCTTAGCTTATTCGATGTGCCCTGAGAATGAGATATGTGTAGCTCCTATCGGGATTTGTCGGCACAGCGGGTGGTCTTGCTGGTCTTGTTTTACCATTATCAAGATGTCTTGTAACCGGGATTCCGAGTCTGATCGGGTCTTCCTGGGAGAAGGAATATCCTTCGTTGACCGTGAGAGCTTGTGATGGGCTAAGTTGGGACACCCCTGCAGGGTTTTGAACTTTCGAAAGTCGTGCCCACGGTTATGGGCAGATGAGAATTTGTTAATGTCCAGTTGTAGAGAACTTGACACTTAACTTAATTAAAATGCATCAACCGCGTGTGTAGCCGTGATGGTCTCTTTCCGGCGGAGTCCGGGAAGTGAACACGGTTCTTGTGTTATGCTTGAACGTAAGTAGTTTCAGGATCACTTCTTGATCACTTCTAGTTCGCGAACGTGCCTTGCTTCTCTTCCCGCTCTTATTTGCATATGTTAGCCACCATATATGCTAGTGCTTGCTGCAGCTCCACCTCACTACCTTTTCCTACCCATAAGCTTAAATAGTCTTGATCGCGAGGGTGTGAGATTGCTGAGTCCCCGTGACTCACAGATTACTTCCAAAACTAGTTGCAGGTGCCGATGATACCAGTGCACGTGACGCAACCCAGCTCAGTTGGGAGCTCGATGAAGATCGTGTTCGTTGTGTTGTTTTCGTTTCCAGTTGATCAGTAGTGGAGCCCAGTCGGGGCGATCGGGGACCTATGCATTAGGGGTGGTCTTCTTTTATTTTGGTTCCATAGTCAGACCTTGATTGTATTCTGGATGATGTAATGCTATATTTATGTATTGCTTGAAGTGGCAATTGTAAGCCAACTCTTTATCCCTTTCTTATTCAGTACATGGGATGTGTAAAGATTACCCCTCTTGCGACATGCCTACCATGCGGTTATGCCTCTAAGTCGTGCTCCGACACGTGGGAGATATAGTCGCATCGTGGGTGTTACAGCACTCAAGGAAAATTCTGCAATGTTATCCATTCGATTTGCTTGAAATCGATGTCAGGATAATGAGCCAATGGTTTCGTGTGAATAAAGCACACACTTAAGACCATCATGTAGATATGTCTTTGAGAACCATGAAATACCTGAATAGTCTAGTCAATGGATGGGAAGAGCCACTTACCTCAACTTGATGCATTCAAGGAGTTTGAGTGTTTCAGTGTAGACTTTAAGGTGTGTGAGCCTTAAAATTAGCTTCCCCGTGTCACTTGTAGCGCACATAAAATCTAAATGTTGTTAGAATTTAGCATCATAATTAAACTAATGGAATTGCTGATAGTTTCAGTTTCAACTCAATGTCTCGATGACCAAGGCGAGTATGCCAAGTTTGTCATGTACAAGACACTCTGGAAAACTATCTCGTACGCAACATGTGCTACGGGTTGCGTCGTATGTGTAGTACAATCCATATGATACACAGAGAATGTGCTCGCCATATCCGTGGCATATGGTAAAGAGAAATTATTTATCTTTGTTGTCATCATAAATTTCGCTATGGAAACTGTTTTGACGGATACCTCTATAGTTTAGTAGGGTACGAGTTAAACCGGGAAACAATAAAGCATCCTGACATTACTTGAGTACCCACAAAGATAGTAAATATGACTCGAGTTGAGCCAACAAATACCTCATCGCGTCTAGCGATTTTAAAATATCTCCTTTGTCTCAACGAGAGTGGAAACATTTCACTTCCCTGAGTATAGAGTTTGTGGTGCATATGTCCATAAGGCACATATCATCTTTCATCAGATTGACCCCCGTAGAAATCAATGTCTTCAAACATGTTAGTTGAGTCATATTCAACCACACGTTCTCCGTGTCCATAGGATCCCGTCATCATTGGTGATGTCGGGTTGAAAGTTGAAGTGGTCTTCAAACCTTTGCCCTTGAGTTCATTGTGTCCCAAGAATTGCTGATACAGAATAACCAGATGCTGAGATTTGAATTTAATGCCTTATAATGTATAAGATAACATTTTTCTCTCAGTGGTGTGATCCTGACTAGAGGTGAATCCAAGATTGCACACATTATTCCACGAGACACAAGAGCGATCATGATGTCCATGGCCCAGATAGGGCAGTGGTGTCCATTGAGGGTGAATGCCTCAAAATCTCTAGTCATCGGTTACTAGAGATAATTAATTTACAACAAGTAAATTAAAGACCATCATGGTTAATGTTGTAATGAAATTTGCAAAATTGATATAGTTTCAAGAAGTTGGCTTGAAATCATTAGTGTGAATCTCAAATTGTTAATTATGACACCTTGAAGATAATCTCCAAACTGGAGTAGATCTCGCCGCATTAGAGAGTATAATCTGATGAAATCAGTAGATACTCACTCCTAATGCCTTATGTCACGACTTAGTAAAAATATATGGGAGAGCACTTTGTAAAGCAATCATAATGTCAAATGACAAAATGTTGGCTTAAAGAGTAGTGGTGATAATCTGCAAAGCAGTAGATCTACACACTACCTTGTGATCCCAATACATCAATTTGAAGTAATCACTTTGAATTTTGCATCCATATTTGCAAGAAATTGAAATCTCAATTGCAAATAGACGTATTAATTTCGACATGTGGCGAACATGGGAATATATGCATCATAGAAATATTCCGGAATACCTCGTACTCAACGGAAAAACAGTACCACAGAGGTACTGAATTTATCTTTGCAAGAGATTAAAAATCTCTATTGCAAATGGACGTAATTAATCTCAACACGTGATAAACGTGGAAATGTATTACATCAATTTAAGATCTGAAATACATCTTGGTACTCAACAGAAAAATACTACTAATGTAATGAATAATAATGATGTTGCAAACTTGATCCTCAAGTGAAAAGCTTGAATTATATAGATATCAAATTAAATGAGATCTTGTATCAAATTGCAAGATAATTCAGCAGAGTGAATTAATATTTTGCGAGAGAAAACTGATCTCAACCGCAATGAGATTATTTTGCAAGAAAAATAAAATTTCTCAATCGCAAATGTTGTGCGAGAAAACTTAATCTCAATCGCAAAACAATGTCATTGTACTAATGGAACATATTATAGGAATTGCTAAAAAGCAAACACATTGAACATGCCACATACCATATATTTTCTGGAATGTTAAAACTCAACAGAAAAATAGGCTATCATGCGTGAAAGAATTGTAGGCAGTCATTTGTGATTATAGGAAACCACAAGGTCTGAAGTGAAAACTGCCGAAGAGATAAGGTTCTCTTTTTTTTCTCGTGCAGTCCCTGATAACCGCCACCGCCGGGAGACGGTCACACTGTGCGCCGCCGTGCCATGCGCTAGCAGCGCCGCATCGCCAGTATATACGAAACCGCTCTGTCGACGCCGCAGAAGGTACCGCGCTGGAGAGCCAGGTCACGTCGCGCGCGCCTGAGGGCATCGCTATCTGGCCGTCCCATCTCCTTCACGGGAGGGGCCGTGGCCCCGAGCAGCCACGCCGAAGGGCGCCGCTCGTCGGGGAGTTGAAGCCCTACAACCGCGCCATGGTCCACTACTCCGCGCCTCTCTACAGATCGAGGGTGCATGTAAGACAATAAGTTTTGGGAACCAGCACAACCCTCTAGGGGTGGCTTATCTCATTATATATAATGGTTCTGTTACAATACGTACATAGGTACAGAAGCTATACATAGTCTAACACCCTCCCTCAATCTTAGCCACTTTCTAAAGAACTGAGAAGGGTAAGATTGCGCCTACCAGCCTCAAACTGTGGCAGTGGTAAAGGCTTAGTGAAGATGTCTGCAAGTTGATCCTTAGATGAGATAAACTTGATCTAGAGTTGCTTCTGTGATACACATTCCCGTACAAAGTGATAGTCAACTTCAATGTGTTTCGTTCGGGCATGAAATACTGGATTTGCAGAAAGGTATGTAGCACCGATGTTATCACACCAAAGAATAGGAGGCTGTGGTTGAGACAAACCCAACTCCTGAAGCAAAGACTGCACCCAAATAATCTCTGCAGTAGCATTAGCCACAGCCTTGTACTCAGCTTCAGTACTGCTACGTGACACAGTAGCATGTTTCCGAGCACTCCAGGCGATCAAATTAGGGCCAAAGAATACTGCATAACCCCCCGTGGATCGCCTGTCATCTGGGCTACCAGCCCAATCTGCATCAGAGAAGGCCGAAAGGACCCGAGAGGAAGTCGGCCGAATATGCATACCAAATGTCAGGGTGAACTGAACATAACGAAGAATGCGTTTAACAGCAGCCCAATGAGTATCTCTGGGAGCCTGAAGATACTGACAAACCCTGTTAACAGCATAAGAGATATCTGGTCTCGTGATCGTCAAGTACTGAAGTCCACCAACAATGCTCCTGTACTCTGTGGCATCCGCAGGAGACAAAAGCTCACCATCAACAGCTGTTATCTTGTTAGTAGACGACATGGGTGTGGTGGTCGGTTTGCACTTCAGCATGCCCGCTCTTTGTAACAACTCCAAGGAGTACTTCTTCTGTGTAAGGACAAGGCCAGTAGCACGAGAAGTGACCTCAACTCCAAGAAAGTAGTGAAGCTTCCCAAGATCTTTGACCGCAAAATCAGCACCAAGAGAGAAGACAAGAGCATCAGCAGCATACTGAGAAGAGCTGACAAGGATAATATCATCGACATATACCAAAAGATACATAGTGACTTCTGGCTTCTGTAGAAGAAATAATGAAGTGTCAGCAGTGGACGGCACAAACCCATGAGCACGAAGGGCAGAGGCAAGGCGGGCATGCCAGGCACGAGGAGCTTGCTTCAAACCATATAGTGCTTTGGAGAGACGACAGATATAGTCAGGACGATCAGGATCAGAGAAACCAGGCGGCTGTTTCATATAAACCTCTTCCTCCAAAAAACCATGTAGAAAAGCATTCTGCACATCAAGTTGACGAAGTGACCAACCACGAGAAACAGCAATGGAGAGAAGAAGCCGAATAGTGGTAGGCTTGACGACAGGACTGAAGGTGTCCTCATAGTCAAGACCATGGCGTTGCCGAAAACCGCGAGCAACAAGTCGCGCTTTGTAACGCTCAATAGATCCATCCGAATGCTTCTTCACTTTGAATACCCATTTTGAGTCAATAATATTTACCCGTGGTGGTGGAGGAACGAGAGTCCATGTCTTGTTACGAAGGAGAGCATGAAACTCCTGCTCCATAGCCTCTCGCCAATGTGGAATGCGCAGGGCAGCCTGATATGAGCGAGGCTCAGAAGATGGATCCGCAACAGCGGCAGCCAAACAAGCAGCCAACCAAGCAACCGTACCATCCTTACGTTCCTTAGGTTTGAAAATGCCACTGCGACTGCGTGTATGTGGTCGGGACACAGGAACCACCGAGGTCGACGGAGCAGCCTGCAACGGGCTGGAGGACGGCGACGTTGACGAGTCAGCCGGTGACGAGGAGCCAGACACAGTAGCCTCGGGCTCGGTCGGCGAAGAAGGTCGGCCCACCGGCGAAACCGGCAGAGCAGACGAAGCAGCTGGCGACGCCGGCGTCACAGACCGGGCCGATGGCAAGCCCGGCATAGTGGGCCGTGGCGCGGCCGATGTCGCGGGCCGATCCGCGGATGAAGGCGACGTGAGGACAGCGTCGCGGACCCGAGCTGCAGGCGAAGACGGCGTGACGGGCCGAGCCGCGGGCGAAGACGGCGTGACAGGCCGAGCCGCTGAAGACTCGGCGGCCGCTGGCGAAGAGGGCCGAGCCGCGGAGATGCTCGGCGCGACGGGCTCTTCGGGTGACCATGCATGGGCACGCAAATCGATGCCATGCAACATAGGGCGATCAACGTGCCCATCAAAAGGCGGTGATGATGATGGTGAATCCTCCAAAAGCTCCAAACGAGCCCCACGTCCGGTTCCTGCACCATGGTTAGGTAACAGCAAAGGAGAGTATGCAACATCATCAAATTGGTCAGAAGCAACAGAGGATGAATGCAGAGATGGTGGTTCGACAGTGGACACAGGAAGTTTGGCAAAGGGAAAAACATGCTCATCAAACACGACGTCCCGAGATATATAGACACGATTAGTGGGAACATGAAGACATTTGTAACCTTTATGAAGAGAGCTATAACCAATAAAAACACACTTCTTAGAACGAAACTCAAGCTTGCGCTTATTATATGGACGAAGATGCGGCCAGCAAGCACACCCAAATACCTTGAAAAAGGTATAATCAGGTTGTTCATTAAGGAGAACCTCAATGGGAGTCTTCATGTTTAAAACACGAGTGGAAGTACGGTTGATGAGAAAGCATGCAGTGGTGAAAGCATCACTCCAAAACCGAAACGGAACAGATGCATGGGCCAAAAGAGTAAGACCAGCTTCAACAATATGACGATGCTTACGTTCGACTGAACCATTCTGCTGATGTGTATGTGGACATGCTAAACGATGAGCTATCCCAAGCGACTGAAAGAAGGAGTTGAGGTTGCGATACTCGCCCCCCCAGTCCGACTAGACATGAACAATTTTGTGCTTGAGAAGACGTTCAACATGTTTTTGAAACTGAACAAAAATATCAAACACATCAGATTTGCGTTTAATAAGGTAAAGCCAGGTAAAGCGACTATAAGCATCAACGAAACTGATATAGTAATTATGACCACTGACAGAAGTCTGAGCAGGACCCCATACATCTGAAAACACAAGTTCTAAAGGATGTTTCACCTCACGACTGGACTCCGAAAAAGGAAGTTGATGACTCTTCCCCTGCTGACAAGCATCACACACTGCTACATCTTTATTACTAGACAAACTAGGAAGCTCATGACGACGCAAAATATGACGGACAATAGGTGTGGCCGGGTGACCAAGACGAGCATGCCACTGTGACGGAGAGACCCGAACTCCACTGAAAACACGGGCGACGCCAGGATGCTCCAGACGGTAGAGGCCCTGGCACAATCGCCCACTAAGAAGAATGTCCCTCGTGCCCCGATCCTTAATAAAAAGATCAAAAGGGTGAAATTCACAAAGCACATTATTATCACGTGTGAGTTTAGGAACTGAAAGAAGATTACTGGTCACAGATGGAACTCGAAGAACATTGCGAAGCTGAAGACTCCTATTGGCATGTCTAGTGAGAAGAGATGCTTGACCAATATGAGAGATGTGCATACCTGCTCCATTGGCGGTGTGGATCTTGTCGGAGCCATGATAGGGTTCACGAGTGTGAAGCTTCCCCATCTCGCTGGTCAGATGCTCTGTCGCCTCAGAGTCCATGTACCAGTGTGGATCGATGGAGTAGGACTGAGTGTGTCCCTGTTGCTTCTGCGGCGAGGGACGATCAGCCATGGCGACCTGACGGGCATTGTTGCGTGTATCTTTGCCGTCATTGCCAAGACCAAGGAAGCTTCGCTGGAAGCGCTTATGACACTTGGAGGCCCAGTGCCCATCGCGGCCACAAAGCTGGCACACACGTGGACCACCAGCCCCCGGTAAGGTCGCAGTAGGTGGGGGGGCCGAGGCGGGCGACGGTGGCAGCCCCAAGGGAGACCGGGGTGATGAAGAAGAGCGGCCACCCTTGGTGGCAGCGTTGGCCGAGAGGGAGCCAGTGCCCCTGGTGCGGCGAGTCTCGACCCGTTGCTCGGTGAGAAGGAGCCGAGAGAAAACCTCGTGTGCCAGCATGGGTGTCGAGTTGCCCCGCTCGTTGATGATCTCGACTAAGGCATCATACTCCTCATCAAGACCATTGACAATAAACGAGTTGAACTCGGAGTCGGTTAGGGACTGTCCAATGGAGGCCAATGTGTCGGCGAGGCCCTTGACCTTGTTGTAGAACTCAGTGGCAGTGGAGTCAAGCTTCTGACACTCTCCAAGCTGACGACGGAGTGCAGAGACACGAGCCTGGGACTGCGCTGCAAAGGTGCGCTCAAGGATGGTCCAGGCCTCATGAGACGTCTTCGCGAAGACAACAAGGCCGGCAACTGCCGGTGAGAGCGACCCCTGGATGGAGGAGAGGTTCGCCTGGTCCTGCCCCGTCCAGACGTGATGGGCCGGATTGTAGACCGGACCGTGCACGCTGTCTACCAGCGCGGGTGGGCAGGGAAGCGATCCGTCGACGTAGCCTAGCAGGTAGTGATTCCCCAAGAGTGGGAGAACCTGCGCACGCCAGAAGATGTAGTTGTCGGCGGAGAGCTTGATGGTGATGAGATGACCGAAGTGAAACGGCGGCGGCGAAGACGATCCCATCGAGGAGGCTGCCTGGGGTGCAAACACCATGGAGGCAGCCGGAGGCACCGAAGCCGATGCGGGAGGAGGCGGGACCGCAGCCAAGGCGGGCGCCGCAAAGCTCACGGCCGGTGCGGACGCCGCAAGGCCCGCAGCCGGGGCGGACGCCGCCAACCCCGCCAGCGGGGCGGTGTGATCCGCTTGCGGCAGGAGCGGCGGGACGACGCCTGCGGAGTCCGCAGCGGACGGCGGCGCCGCGGTGTGGACCACGAGATCACGCCCGAGCGAGGGCGCCGGCGGCGTGGAGAAGACGGAGCCGATGCTCCTTGTCCCGATCGGAGCGGGAACGGAGACGGCATCGAGCGGGAGGTTGAGCAGAGCCGCAAGAGAGGCCGGGAGGAAGCCCGCAGCAGTGGAATCGGTGGTGGCGGCGCTCGACATGGCGGCGGCGCGATCGGTGGCGCGGCGGCGGCGGTGAAGGCGGCGGCGGCTGCGGCGGCGGTGCGGGTATTAGGGTTTAGAAGCGGAAGCGATCGTAACCTAGCGTGATACCATGTAAGACAATAAGTTTTGGAAACCAGCACAACCCTCTAGGGGTGGCTTATCTCATTATATATAATGGTTCTGTTACAATACGTACATAGGTACAGAAGCTATACATAGTCTAACAGTGCAGCGGCGTGTGCCATAAGCCGTGGTCGCGGCCACCGCCATGCGCAGGTTCCGTCGATTGGAGCCGCGCCGACGGGAGCGTCGCCATGCCTAGCGTTGGAGGGACGAGAAGCATCACCGGGCTGGGTGCCACGCGCCGGAGGGCGCTGCCCCGCAGGGAGCCGCCTCCGACGTCGTGCGCCAAGGCGACGCCGACCGGTGCCGTTGGCAGTGGACTCGAGCACCAGGCATGGGGCCTCGCCGGGGTAAGACTTGCTTCATGGCTTCCTGTTCATGGGAAAGCAATTATTTTGTATGACGAAGACGCTGATGTTTGCGTGGTGCTTGACTCCGATTCAGTTCTTCTTTCCCTCTGGATTTTCCTCTCTTGGAGTTCGTTCGAGTTGAAAATCGCTGGAGTTGCTGGGGCGTCGTGGCATGGAGTCGGGGTGGAGGGCCGGTCGCAGGCACTGTCGTCGATGCGGGGCTGCGCGCCGCACCGGGATTGGTCATGGCCGTGGCTGCCGCTGAGTAAGGCAGGCCCCGCGCGTGGGAAGGGCCTCGCGCGGGGGTAGCGACGGGATCACGGGACCAAGGGCATCGCTGTGGAGGACTGGCCGAGGCCTGTCGATATGCGCCAGATGCAAGACAAGGGCCGTGTCGTCTGCCGGGGAGCGTCGCTGCTGCTCTTCGAGACGTCGCCGGCCTCGGTCTTCCGCCGTTCCGTGTCGCCCCGTGAGGCCGGTAGTCGCGGGGTAGTGACGGGATCACGGGACCAAGGGTATCGCTGTGGAGGACTGGCCGAGGCATGTCGATATGCGCCAGATGCAAGACAAGGGCCGCGTCGTCTGCCGGGGAGCGTCGCTGCTGCTCTTCGAGACGTCGCCGGCCTCGGTCTTCCGCCGTTCCATGTCGCCCCGTGAGGCCGGTAGTCGCTCTGCCGAGAGCGTGCTGGTAACGTATTGAAAAGAAACGAGAGAGAGGGAGACACAAAAGTAAAAGTGAATCGTTGTTTTCATTGATGATGGGACTACATATATATATATAGCCCATATAGCCCTCGAAAGAGTGAAGGGGCATTCCCTAAACGGCGCCCGATACAGGCATCGGTGCAAACGGGCGCACACCCCTCCCTCCTTCGTGGGCCGGCGCATTTTTACATGTTTTCGTTCTTTTCTGTTAATTTCCCGAAAAGATTGCGACATGAAGATTCGAACTCGGGACCTTCCGCTGGTAAGACGGAAACCACTTGGACTACTTCACTACTTGTGTCAATATACCGCGTTTTAGCTCTCTTATTATTCACTTCGCTGAAGTAGGTTTTTTGTTTTCGATTCTTTTTCTGCTCCGGTTTAGTTTGGTTTTTATTTACTTTTTCTTTTCTTTTCTTTTTATTGTTTACTTTTATGAACTTTTCTTCAACTTGATGAACTTTTTATCATTTTTTGTGAACTTTTTTCGAAGTTGATGAACTTTCTTTGAAATCCAATGAATTTTTTTTCAAATTCGATGAACTTTTTTCAGAATCAATGAACATTTTTTAAAATCGATAAACTTTTTTTCAAATTTGTTGAACTTTTTCCTTATTCAATGAACTTTTGTTCAAAGTCGATGAACTTTTTTTTTCAAATTTGATGAACCTTTTCCTATTTCGATGAACCTTTTCCTATTTCGATGAACTTTTTTCAAAATCGGTGAACTTTTTTTCAAATCAATGAACCTTTTTTCAATTTCTGAACTTTTTTGAAGTTTGTGAACGTTTTTTTAAACCGTGAACTTTTTCAATTCACTATTTTTTATATTTTTGCGAATTTTTCTCTCTTTTGTTTTTCTTTTTTGGAAAAGTCACCGTTGAGGGGGGACTGGGCGACCGGTCAGCTGCACTCGAGCGGGGGGCAGGGGGAACCGAGCGACCAGGGGGAACCAAAAGGCTTACCTTACATGGGCCGGCCCAGCGCAGAAACTCAGTGTGCGCCAGTTCCTCAAGTGGCGCTGAAGGCGCCACTTAGGAGCTCCCGTCCGAAAGGACACGAGACAACCGCCTCAATTAGAAAAAGCATGAATTAATAAAATTAATTAAATCCTAACAGAAATCAAGCTAGCTAATGCTGACCCGTCACCACTAATGCTTTATTTTATTTTATTTTTACGTGTAACCACTAATGCTTTCATGTCACTAAACATCATGACGATTTATATTATAAACGGACACGCTTGTGTGGTTTAAAGGGGTTGCTGTCTATGCGGGCATGTTGCACTTGTTAGCTTTTTATTATCTTTGTAGTGTTTGTAAAAACTATGTAAATTATGATGATAGTAATAAAAATAACGTTTAAACATTTGTGTGTTATAAATACTATGCATACAAAAATTAACTTATTTAGCAAAATTTTCAAGTACTTTTAAAAAGTATTGATGCCGTATTTTAGAAAAATATCTTATAAATAAAATAGTATTTCTGATTATCAAAATGTTTGTACAATATATAATAATACAAACATTTTCCAAATCATACATAATAATTATTATTTTAATTCCACAAATATTTGTATAACTATATGCACATTTTTATATTTCATAAATTTGTATTTTAAGAATTTTTCCATGTAAAATAGAAATTAAGAATATATGCCACAAGTGAAAGTTATCACAAATGAATATTAATAAAAAAAAAGTTTGTATCCATAATTTTGTACAATTTAAATATAAGCCACGAGGTATAATATTTATACATTTACTAAATGATTAATAGTTTTGTACTCCCTCCGTTCCTTAATAGAAGACTTTTTAGCTATTTCAAAATATTGACTACATATATACTAAAATGAGTGAACATACATATTAAATTGTGTCTAGATGCATACAAATCAAAAAAAAACTAAAAGATCTTATATTAGAGAACGGAGGGAGTATTAACTAAATGTTTTCAATATAATCCGCATGTAGATAAGTGAATATTTTTAAACTTACATGAACATCTTTTAAATAAGTTATTTTATTTGTACGTATAATATTTCTACCATGTTAATACTCGAAATTTATTTACTGTGATATTAGTTTACAAACTGTTTACTACTGCTAAAAAAATATAACATGTGCGAAATGGGCTGCACTAACTACAACCCGTTTAAAAGCGACAAAGGTATTCCTACACACGGGAGCAACTAGTTAACGAGCGCTTCTCCTGGAGCCTCGCAACGATCAGCACCATTTGGCGCGCTCTCAGTCATTTGCCACGTGTCGCGCTCCGAACGCTCCCTTCGAATTTTGTTTTTTTTATTTTTCCGCACGCGTTTTCGGCTTTTTAAACGGTTTTTCCCGGGTTTTTTTCGATGTTTTGGTTTCCCCCGGTCTTTCGTAGCTTTTCGACAAATAAAATCAAAAAAAATTTGCGTGAAAAAACGCGTTTTTTTCCTTCCACAAAAATTACGGTTTTTCTTCCGCGAGAGGCACGTTTGTGTTTTAGCAAGAGTCACGGCCATGCGTTTCAGAACGAAAAAAACGCGTTTTCTGTTTTTTTTTCTTTCGCGAGAGTCACGGTTTTGCTTCCGCGGGAGGCACGGTTGTTCTTTCACGAGAGTCACGGCCGTGCCTTTCGGAAAGGGAAAAACAAAACATGTTTTTTTTCTTTCGTGAGAGTCACGGTTTTGCCTCCGCGAGAGGCACGATTGTGCTTTCGCAAAAGTCACGGCCGTGCCTCTAGGAAAGGGGAAAAATACGCGTTTTCTGTTTTTTTCTTTCGCGAGAGTCATGGTTTTGCTTTCGTGAGAGGCACGATTGTGCTTTCGCGAGAGTCACGGCCGTGCCTCTCGGAAACGGAAAAACGCATTTTCTATTTTTTTTCCTTCCATGAGAGTCACGGTTTTGCTTCCACGAGAGGCACGGTTGTGATTTCGCGAGAGGCATGGGCGTGCCTCTTTCGGAAAAGGAAAAAATCGTGCGCCCGGTTTGGTTTTTTCGCCCGTTTTTTTTCATCTGTTTTTTTCGTGAAAAAAAAATTCGTCAAAATCTATCAACATGGGATCTAGTTTTGAAGATCTCGACGCGAAGAATCCAATGGTGAAAACGGTTCTATATTTGGACGCACGGTTTAAGAGATAAAATGTTTTGAATAAACGAATCTACGAAAAAAGGGAAAACTCCTAGGTTGCGACAAGTGGCGCGCTGCATGTGCGCCACTTGTCGCAACATAGGAAAGTGGAGTGTTCTTTGCAACGAGTACTCCTTAATTAGTGATTTCGCCTACACACCACATTAATCAAGTTATTGTAAGGGCGCTTATAGGCGCCGGCGCACCGGCCCAACAGTTCGGCCGGTCGCGCCCCGATCGCCCGATGTAACTAGCCCGAGCCGTTTGATTTGGGCGCGTTGACTTCCCCCATCTCCTTCTTCCTCTCCCCGCGCATCCCCTGTCGCCCCTCGGCCGCCCCACGCTGATCATCCCTCCCGGCCGCCGGCCACCACTCCCTCACCTGGACCTCCTCCCTCTGTCGCCCTGCGCTGCTGGATGCGCTCGCCATCCTTGTAGTCGTCGGTTGTCGTCCTCGTCGCCGCCGGTCCAACAGGAAGCCGTCACCCTGAAGGAAATATGCCCTAGAGGCAATAATAAAGTTATTATTTATTTCCTTGTATCATGATAAATGTTTATTATTCATGCTAGAATTGTATTAACCGGAAACATAATACATAGTATGCCTCTACTTGACTAGCTCGTTGATCAAAGATGGTTATGTTTCCTAACCATAGACATGAGTTGTTATTTGGTTAACGGGATCACATCATTAGGATAATGATGTGATTGACTTGACCCATTTCATTAGCTTAGCACTTGATCATTTAGTTTGTTGCTATTGCTTTCTTCATAACTTATATATGTTCCTATGACTATGAGATTATGCAACTCCCATTTACCGGAGGAACACTTTGTGTGCTACCAAACGTCACAACGTAACTGGGTGATTATAAATGTGCTCTACAGGTGTCTTCGAAGGTATTTGTTGGGTTGGCGTATTTCGAGGTTAGGATTTGTCACTCCGATTGTCGGAGAGGTATCTCTGGACCCTCTCGGTAATGCACATCACTCAAGCCTTGCAAGCATTGCAACTAATAAGTTAGTTGCGGGATGATGTATTACGGAACGAGTAAAGAGACTTGCCGGTAATGAGATTGAACTAGGTATTGAGACACCGACGATCAAATCTCGGGCAAGTAACATACCGATGACAAAGGGAACAACGTATATTGTTATGCGGTCTGACCGATGATCTTCGTAGAATATGTAGGAGCCAATATGAGCATCCAGGTTCCGCTATTGGTTATTGACCGGAGACGTGTCTCGGTCATGTCTACATAGTTCTCGAACCCGTAGGGTCCGCACACTTGAAAGTTCGGTGACGATCGTAATTAGGGTTTTTGTGTTTTGATGTACCGAAGTACCGGGGGTTGCCGGAACCCCCCCCCCCCCCGGGGGGGGGGGGGGTTATTCGGCCTACATGGGCCATAAGGGAGAAGAGGAGGGCCGGGCAGGGCAGGCCGCACGCCCCCTCCCCCCTAGTCCGAATAGGACAACGAAGGGGGGGGGTGGCGCCCCCTTTCCTCTTTCTCCCTTCCCCTTCCTTTTCCAACAAGGCAAGAGGGGGGAATCCTACTCCCGATGGGAGTAGGACTCCTCCAGGCGCACCCCTTGGGCCGGCCGCACCTCCCCCTCTCCCTCCTTTATATACGGGGGCAAGGGGGCACCCCATGACACACAAGTTGATCTTCGTGATCGTTCCTTAGCCGTGTGCGGTGCCCCCTTCCACCATATTCCACCTCGGTCATATCATAGCGGTGCTTAGGCGAAGCCCTGCGTCGGTAGAACATCATCACCGTCATCACGCCGTCGTGCTGACGAAACTCTCCCTCAACACTTTGCTGGATCGGAACTCGAGGGACGTCACCGAGTTGAACGTGTGCAGAACTCGGAGGTGACGTACGTTCGGTACTTGGATCGGTCGGATCGGGAAGACGTACGACTACTTCCTCTATGTTGTGTCAATGTTTCCGTTGCCGGTATATGAGGGTGCGTAGACAAACACTCTCCTCTCTCGTTGCTATGCATCACCATGATCTTGCGTGTGCGTAGGATTTTTTTTTGAAATTACTACGTTCCCTAACAGTGGCATCAGAGCCTAGGTTTTATGCGTTGATGTTATGCACGAGTAGAACACAAGTGAGTTGTGGACGATATAAGTCATACTGCTTACCAGCATGTCATACATTGGTTTGGCGGTATTGTTGGATGAAGCGGCCCGGACCAACATTACGCGTACGCTTACGCGAGACTGGTTCTACCGACGTGCTTTGCACACAGGTGGCTGGCGGGTGTCAGTTTCTCCAACTTTAGTTGAACCAAGTGTGGCTACGCCCGGTCCTTGCGACACGGCATGTTATCTGTCGGTGCAGCGGCTTTGAGTTGTCGGAAAAAAAGCCAGGAGCTTAAGTAATTCCTCAGTTTAGTATAGGGTGTCCAGGGAGGGTTAAAACAGCGCCAACTTGACAAACTATCGTTGTGGTTTTGATGCGTAGGTAAGAACGGTTCTTGCTAAGCCCGTAGCAGCCACGTAAAACTTGCAACAACAAAGTAGAGGATGTCTAACTTGTTTTTGCAGGGCATGTTGTGATGTGATATGGTCAAGACATGATGCTAAATTTTATTGTATGAGATGATCATGTTTTGTAACCGAGTTATCGGCAACTGGCAGGAGCCATATGGTTGTCGCTTTATTGTATGCAATACGATCGCGCTGATGCTTTACTTTATCACTAAGCGGTAGCGATAGTCGTGGAAGCATAAGATTGGTGAGACGACAACGATACTACGATGGATATCAACGTGTCGCGCCGGTGACGATGGTGATCATGACGGTACTTCAGAGATGAAGATCACAAGTACAAGATGATGATGGCCATATCATATCACTTATATTGATTGCATGTGATGTTTATCTTTTATGCATCTTATCTTGCTTTGATTGACGGTAGCATTATAAGATGATCCCTCACTAAATTATCAAAGTATAAGTGTTCTCCCTGAGTATGCACCGTTGTGAAAGTTCTTCGTGCTGAGACACCACGTGATGATCGGGTGTGATAGGCTCTACGTTCAAATACAACGGGTGCAAAACAGTTGCACACGCGGAATACTCATGTTAAACTTGACGAGCCTAGCATATAACAGATATGGCCTCGGAACACGGAGACCGAAAGGTTGAGCGTGAATCATATAGTAGATATGATCAACATATTGATGTTCACCATTAATACTACTCCATCTCACGTGATGATCAGACATGGTTTAGTTGATTTGGATCACGTGATCACTTAGAGGATTAGAGGGATATCTTTCTAAGTGGGAGTTCTTAAGTAATATGATTAATTGAACTTAAATTTATCATGAACTTAGTACCTGATAGTATCTTGCTTCTCTATGTTTGATTGTAGATAGATGGCTCGTGTTGTTGTTCCATTGAATTTTAATGCGTTCCTTGAGAAAGCAAAGTTGAAAGATGATGGTAGCAATTACATGGACTGGGTCCGTAACTTGAGGATTATCCTCATTGCTGCACAGAAGAATTACGTCCTGGAAGCACCGCTAAGTGCCAAGCCCACTGCAGGAGCAACACCGGATGTTATGAACGTCTGGCAGAGCAAAGCTGATGACTACTCGATAGTTCAATGTGCCATGCTTTACGGCCTAGAATCGGGTCCTCAACGACGTTTTGAACGTCATGGAGCATATGAGATGTTCCAAGAGTTGAAGTTAATATTTCAAGCAAATGCCCGGATTGAGAAATATGAAGTCGCCAATAAGTTCTATAGCTGCAAGATGGAGGAGAATAATTCTGTCAGTGAACATATACTCAAAATGTCTGGGTATCATAATCACTTGACTCAACTGGGGGTAAATCTTCCTGTTGATAGTGTCATTGACAGAGTTCTTCAATCACTGCCACTAAGCTACAAAAGCTTCATGATGAACTATAATATGCAAGGGATGAATAAGACTATTCCTGAGCTCTTCGCGATGCTAAAAGCCGCGGAGGTAGAAATCAAGAAGGAGCATCAAGTGTTGATGGTCAATAAGACCACCAGTTTCAAGAAAAAGGGCAAAGGGAAGAAGAAAGGGAACTTCAAGAAGAACAACAAACAAGTTGCTGCTCAGGAGAAGAAACCGAAGTCTGGACCTAAGCCTGAGACTGAGTGCTTCTACTACAAGCAGACTGGTCACTGGAAGCGGAACTGCTCCAAGTATTTGGCGGATAAGAAGGATGGCAAAGTGAACAAAGGTATATGTGATATACATGTTATTGATGTGTACCTTACTAATGCTCGCAGTAGCACCTGGGTATTTGATACTGGTTCTGTTGCTAACATTTGCAACTCGAAACAGGGGCTACGGATTAAGCGAAGATTGGCTAAGGACGAGGTGACAATGCGCGTGGGAAATGGTTCCAAAGTCGATGTGACCGCGGTCGGCAAGCTACCTCTACATCTACCTTCGGGATTAGTATTAGACCTAAATAATTGTTATTTGGTGCCATCGTTGAGCATGAACATTATATCTGGATCTTGTTTGATGCGAGACGGTTATTCATTTAAATCAGAGAATAATGGTTGTTCTACTTATATGAGTAATATCTTTTATGGTCATGCACCCTTGAAGAGTGGTCTATTTTTGATGAATCTCGATAGTAGTGATACACATATTCATAATGTTGAAATCAAAAGATGCAGAGTTGATAATGATAGTGCAACTTATTTGTGGCACTGCCGTTTAGGTCATATCGGTGTAAAGCGCATGAAGAAACTCCATACTGATGGACTTTTGGAACCACTTGATTATGAATCACTTGGTACTTGCGAACCGTGCCTCATGGGCAAGATGACTAAAACGCCGTTCTCCGGTACTATGGAGAGAGCAACGGATTTGTTGGAAATCATACATATAGATGTATGTGGTCCAATGAATGTTGAGGCTCGTGGCGGATATCGTTATTTTCTCACCTTCATAGATGATTTAAGCAGATATGGGTATATCTACTTAATGAAACATAAGTCTGAAACATTTGAAAAGTTTAAAGAATTTTAGAGTGAAGTTGAAAATCATCGTAACAAGAAAATAAAGTTTCTACGATCTGATCGTGGAGGAGAATATTTGAGTTACGAGTTTGGTCTACATTTGAAACAATGCGAAATAGTTTCGCAACTCACGCCACCCGGAACACCACAGCGTAATGGTGTGTCCGAACATCGTAATCATACTTTATTAGATATGGTGCGATCTATGATGTCTCTTACTGATTTATCGCTATCGTTTTGGGGTTATGCTTTAGAGACGACTGCATTCACATTAAATAGGACATCATCGAAATCCGTTGAGACGACGCCTTATGAACTGTGGTTTGGCAAGAAACCAAAGTTGTTGTTTCTGAAAGTTTGGGGTTGCGATGCTTATGTGAAAAAGCTTCAACCTGATAAGTTCGAACCCAAATCGGAGAAATGTGTCTTCATAGGATACCCAAAGGAGACTGTTGGGTACACCTTCTATCACAGATCCGAAGGCAAGACTTTTGTTGCTAAATTCGGAGTTTTTCTAGAGAAGGAGTTTCTCTCGAAAGAAGTGAGTGGGAGAAAAGTAGAACTTGATGAGGTAACTGTACCTGCTCCCTTATTGGAACGTAGTACATCACAGAAACCGGTTTCTGTGACACCTACACCAATTAGTGAGGAAGCTAATGATAATGATCATGAAACTTCAGATCAAGTTACTACCGAACCTCATAGATCAACCAGAGTAAGATCCGCACCAGAGTGGTACGGTAATCCTGTTCTGGAAGTCATGCTACTAGATCATGATGAACCTACAAACTATGAAGAAGTGATGGTGAGCCCAGATTCCACAAAATGGCTAGAAGCCATGAAATCTGAGATGGGATCCATGTATGAGAACAAAGTGTGGACTTTGGTTGACCTGCCTGTTGATCGGCAGGCAATTGAGAATAAATGGATCTTCAAGAAGAAGACTGATGCTGACGGTAATGTTACTGTCTACAAAGCTCGACTTGTTGCGAAAGGTTTTCGACAAGTTCAAGGGATTGACTACGATGAGACCTTCTCACCCGTAGCGATGGTTAAGTCTGTCCGAATCATGTTAGCAATTGCCGCATTTTATGATTATGAAATTTGGCAAGTGGATGTCAAAACTGCATTCCTGAATGAATTTCTGGAAGAAGAGTTGTATATGATGCAACCAGAAGATTTTGTCGATCCAAAGGGAGCTAACAAAGTGTGCAAGCTCCAGCGATCCATTTATGGACTAGTGCAAGCCTCTCGGAGTTGGAATAAACGCTTTGATAGTGTGATCAAAGCATTTGGTTTTATACAGACCTTTGGAGAAGCCTGTATTTACAAGAAAGTGAGTGGGAGCTCTGTAGCATTTCTAATATTATATGTGGATGACTTATTATTGATTGGAAATGATATATAATTTCTGGATAGCATAAAGGGATACTTGAATAAGAGTTTTTCAATGAAAGACCTCGGTGAAGCTGCTTATATATTGGGCATCAAGATCTATAGAGATAGATCAATACGCTTAATTGGACTTTCACAAAGCACATACCTTGACAAAGTTTTGAAGAAGTTCAAAATGGATCAAGCAAAGAAAGGGTTCTTGCCTGTGTTACAAGGTGTGAAGTTGAGTAAGACTCAATGTCCGACCACTGCAAAAGATAGAGAGAAAATGAAAGACGTTCCCTATGCTTCAGCCATAGGCTCTATCATGTATGCAATGCTGTGTACCAGACCTGATGTGTGCCTTGCTATAAGTTTAGCAGGGAGGTACCAAAGTAATCCAGGAGTGGATCACTGGACATCGGTCAAGAACATCCTGAAATACCTGAAAAGGACTAAGGATATGTTTCTCGTTTATGGAGATGACAAAGAGCTCATCGTAAACGGTTACGTTGATGCAAGCTTTGACACTGATCCGGACGATTATAAATCGCAAACCGGATACGTGTTTACATTGAATGGTGGAGCTGTCAGTTGGTGCAGCTCTAAACAAAGCGTTGTGGCAGGATCTACGTGTGAAGCAGAGTACATAGCTGCTTCGGAAGCAGCAAATGAAGGAGTCTGGATGAAGGAGTTCATATCCGACCTAGGTGTAATACCTAGTGCATCGGGTCCAATGAAAATCTTTTGTGACAATATTGGTGCAATTGCCTTGGCGAAGGAATCCAGATTTCACAAGAGAACCAAGCACATCAAGAGACGCTTCAATTCCATCTGGGATTTAGTCCAGGTGGGAGACATAGAAATTTGCAAGATACATACGGATCTGAATGTTGCAGACCCGTTGACTAAGCCTCTTTCACGAGCAAAATATGAGTGTTAGAACCATTACTGTGTAATCTAGATTATTGACTCTAGTGCAAGTGGGAGACTGAAGGAAATATGCCCTAGAGGCAATAATAAAGTTATTATTTATTTCCTTATATCATGATAAATATTTATTATTCATGCTAGAATTGTATTAACCGGAAACATAATACATGTGTGAATACATAGACAAACAGAGTGTCACTAGTATGCCTCTACTTGACTAGCTCATTGATCAAAGATGGTTAAGTTTTCTAACCATTGACTTGGGTTGTCATTTGATTAACGGGGTCACACCATTAGGAGAATGATGTGATTGACTTGACCCATTCCGTTAGCTTAGCACCCGATCATTTAGTATGTTGCTATTGCTTTCTTCATGACTTATACATGTTCCTATGACTATGAGATTATGCAACTCCCATTTACCGGAGGAACACTTTGTGTGCTACCAAACGTCACAACGTAACTGGGTGATTATAAAGGTGCTCTACAGGTGTCTCCGAAGGTACTTGTTGGGTTGGCGTATTTCGAGATTAAGACTTGTCACTATGATTGTCGGAGAGGTATCTCTGGGCCCTCTTGGTAATGCACATCATTTAAGCCTTGCAAGCATTGCAACTGATGAGTTAGTTGCGGGATGATGTATTACGGAACGAGTAAAGAGACTTGCCAGTAACGAGATTGAACTAGGTATTGATATACCGACGATCGAATCTCGGGCAACTAACATACCGATGACAAAGGGAACAACGTATGTTATTATGCGGTCTGACCGATAAAGATCTTCGTAGAATATGTGGGAGCCAACATGAACATCCAGGTTTCTCTATTGGTTATTGATCGGAGACGTGTCTCGGTCATGTCTACATAGTTCTCGAACCCGTAGGGTCCGCACGCTTAACGTTTCGATGACAGTTATATTATGAGTTTATATGTTTTGATGTACCGAAGGTTGTTCGGAGTCCCGGATATGATCACAGACATGAAAAGGAGTCTCGAAATGGTCGAGGCATGAAGATTGATATATTGGAAGCCTATGTTTGGATATCGAAAGTGTTCCGGGTGAAATCGGGATTTTACCGGAGTACCGGGAGGTTACCGGAACCCCCCGGGGACTTAATGGGCCTTAGTGAGCCTTGGTGGAAAGATAGGAGAGGCGGCCAGGGCATGGGCCGCGCCCCCTCCCCCCTAGTCCGAATAGGACAAGGAGAGGGGGGCGCCCCCCCCTTCCTTCTTCTCGTCCACCTCTTTCCCCTCTCTCTCCTAGTCCAACAAGGAAAAAGGGGGAGTCCTACTCCCGGTAGGAGTAGGACTCCTCCTGGCGCGCCCCTCTCTAGGTCGGCCGCACCCCCCTTGCTCCTTTATACACGGGGGCAGGGGGCACCCCATAGACACAACAATTGATCGTTTGATCTTTTAGCTGTGTGCGGTGCCCCCCTCCACCATAGTCCACCTCGATAATACTGTAGCGGTGCTTAGGCGAAGCCCTGTGTCGGTAGAACATCATCATCGTCACCACGCCGTCGTGCTGACGAAACTCTCCCTCAACGCTCGGCTGGATCGGAGTTCGAGGGACGTCATCGGGCTGAACATGTGCTGAACTCGGAGGTGTCGTACGTTCGGTACTTGATCGGTCGGATCGTGAAGACGTACGACTACATCAACCGCGTTGTGCTAACGCTTCCGCTTTCGGTCTACGAGGGTACGTGGACAACACTCTCCCCTCTCGTTGCTATACATCACCATGATCTTGCGTGTGCGTAGGAATTTTTTTGAAATTACTATGTTCCCCAACAATTGGCTCCTGTACTTGTGAGACCACTATTCATGGTATGCGCTTCGGACCATGAATCTACCGTGTTTTGTAAGGTGCCACGCTATGAAATCATCAAAGGCCTGAAAGTTAAGTGGAATCTGCAAAATCCTAGTAGTGTCCACAGGATAAAAGATATCCCGAATTAGTTCCTCAACCCACTGTGTAGTGACCGGATCAATGAGTTCTACCACTCTAGATATCACTGTATGACCTCGAGGTGTTATAACTCTCCTATCTGGACTCGAAGGAATCCAAGGGTCTCTCCAAATATCAACATTCTCCCGTGATCCGATTCGCCAAATGTATCCTCTTTTGAAAGTATTAAGGTCAGCCACAATACTCTGCCAAGTAAGCGACGAACCAGTCTTCGGCCTAGCATGTAAAAGATCAGTGCTCGGAAAGTATTTAGCCTTTAGGACCCGAGCACAGCCTAGTTAGTGTTCGCTTTCCTCGCCTAGCTCGCCCTCGCCCGACATGGTCACCTTGCTCAATTGATCTATTTAGAAGAAAATCAGAAGGTGCTGGTTCAGGAAAATATTTACGCCCTGTTTTCTAAATAAAATTCAAAAAATTCTAAGGTCAAAAATAGTTTGAAGATTTTTTAAAATAAAATAAAATTTAAAAATGTTCGTGAATTTGAAAATATTCCCCAATTTGGAAAAATGTTCTGTAGTTTGAAAAACGTTCATGGGTTTATTCTTTTTAGTATGTAAAAATCTTCAAAAATTTGTAAAACTTCGTTAATTCAAGAATTGTTCACGAATTTGAAAAGAATCAAATATTTGAAAATGTTCATGATTTTTAAATAATCACTACATTTTTGATGAATTTTAAAAGTTCATGAATTTGGAAAATGTTCACAAATTTGAAAAACATTCACGTTTGGAAAAATAATTACAAATTTGGAAATATTCTCACGAATATTAAAAGAAGTGTTGAGTTTGAAAAATATTTCATGTTTTTATTAAAAGTGAAACAAAGAGAAGGAGAAAAAAGAGTTCATGTCTTTTTCTTTTCTCGGATTTGTTCTGTTGTATACTGAATCATTTTTTTCATTTCATGTGTTATTTTCGCAGAGGTTTAACCCAAGTGTGGTGACATGTACAACATGTTGTCAACCCTATAAAAATCTGCACGAGCTGCTCAGTTGCTTTTCGATTTGACAAAAAAAATCAACTATAAGTGCCGGTATTATCTTTCATTTTGAACCTTGTCCGATAAAAGTTGTACTAGTAAGTTTCTTGCCTTACGTGAGATCTCCTTTTCAATTAAGCACGTTCGAGGCTACACACTCGTGTTTCATATCTTGCCTGACATGCACGCCACTTTTGATTTGAGAGTATACATGATGCTCTCTGTTAAGTTTGTTAATTTGGGCGTGGTGCTTTGCTTCATGAACCGACCTAGACAGATATTTTCATCACTTTTGAGCTAACCATTTGTGCTTTTTTTTTGAAAAACTTCAAAAGGAATAAAGTATTTTGCTTTCTTTTTAGTTTTGTTTCCAACAGGTTCTACTGGAAGACAGCCACCGGGCCACATCAATGAAAATTCATCGATGCAATGATCCATGTCCATTAAAGGAGAAGCCGGGGAGTCGAGGAGGACGACGGGGAGGTCAGCGGGCAGCGTGCCGGCGGTGGAGGATACCGCGAAGGCGACGGACGCGCCGGAGAGGGAGACGAGGCGTGACACCTCGCGGGCGGTGAGGGCCGGGTTGTCCGGGGACACGGCGACGCCGACGGCGAGGAGCGCGAAGTAGAGCACGGGCACGTCGAGCCGCGAGGGGGCGAGGACGAAGGCCACGTCGCCGCGGCCGAGCGGGAGCGGGAGCGCGCGCGAGCGCAGGGCGGCCGCGAGCGCGCGCGCCTGGGAGAGGAACGCCGGGTAGGAGACGGCCTCGCCGGTGGCGGCGTCGAGGAGCGCGGGGTGGGCGGGGAGAGGGGACGGCAGCATCGACAGCGCGAAGGCCGGGAATGTGAGCGGGACGTCCGCCGGCGGCAGCGGCAGCGGCGGGCGGAGGCTGCGGAATGACTTGGTTGTGGCGCAGTAGCCGCTGCGGACGTCTATGGCTCCGCCATGGGCGCTGGACATCTTCGACTGGGAAACTCGTGAGTGGGGCGAGGAGTGAGGGAGGCTGCCGCAATTGACAAGGAAGCCCGCAGCAATAAACGTGGGTTGTTCCACGGATTACTGAGTAGTAGTCGTAATCAAGCCTACGGGATGCTTAGATGTGAGTGAAGTCTGATTTAAACCTTAAGTTTGTAGAGCTCGTTTGAGATGAACTCTCACCTTCAAATTCCTGAATTCCGTACCATGTACTTTGTAATTCCGGTCATTTTTAACCTTAAGGTCGTATCCAAACAGACAGGACGTCGGCCTCGGATGCGGTGTTGAGCCCGTGTGCAGGACACTGGCCTTGAAAGCAACGGTCTCGGAGGCGAGAGCGTGCTGGTCGTCGCTCCGGCGTCCCGTCCCCGCCCAGCTGCGCACGCCGTCCACGAACTCCCGTTCAACCAGAGAATCCATGTTTCGGTACCTAGACAAATTGTGGGACGAACTGGGCCGCCTAGGGCGCGATGACTCTGAGGGCATCTCCAACGGGACCCTAAGGCTAGTCATAGTGGGAGTAACTTAGATAGTAACATAGCGCACTTCAAGAATATTTTGCTTATGTGGCATATATTTAATGAGGAGAGAGATGTTTAGAGTAACATAATATGTTACTGTAACATAGCGCTTCCCGAAAAAGAATGAGTCTATAAGCTAATAAATGAAGTCATCTATAACACTACTACTCCCTCCGTTCCAAAATAGATGACTCAACTTTGTAATAACTTTAGTACGAAGTTAGTACAATGTTGGGTCATCTATTTTGGAACGAAGGGAGTACCATGTTACTTTACACTATAAAGATAGTAACTTAGACTAGTGTCATATGCATGACACTAATATAAGTTACTTCCCACTATGATCAGGCTAAGAGAGGACGCTAGGAATCTAATCCTGATAGATCGGCAGTTACCATATTAATTCCCAGCGCACGGTCCGGCATCGACGCCAACTTGGGCACCGAGCGCTCCGCTCTTTTCTCTCTATACGAGATGGCTGGGCGTTCGTTTCTAATCTGTGGAAAGCCCATTAT
This sequence comes from Triticum aestivum, assembly GCF_018294505.1. NCBI lineage: Eukaryota > Viridiplantae > Streptophyta > Magnoliopsida > Poales > Poaceae > Triticum > Triticum aestivum. The sequence continues at coordinate 546,962,194 of NC_057803.1, read as the reverse complement.
TAACGCTCGTTATTAGCGCTTGCCATTGGAAGTGTTAGCGCTAGAGACCTTTTACCTTTCTTTAACTAGTAAGCATGCACGTGCAACGCACGTCTCGACTTATGATCATTATGTGAAAAGATATTTGCATCTTCACCTGCCCCAACAATAGTCAACATCAGTTTATTCAGTGACCATGAGCTGATGTATTTTGACAAAAAACATAGAAGAAAATTTAATGGAATTGTATATATTTTATATACAACATGGGCAGGTTTACTGAACACTGTTAAGAAAAAACTTGCTGCCAACTAAGATTGTTCAAACACAAGAGCAGAACATTTAGTCTTCGCCTTCGACGGCAACACACCTTTGAGAATGGGTCGAAAAAGGGGCAGAAACAAAACATTAAATCAAAAAAATACATATGTTGATCCTTGTAACCATAATAATTCAACAAAAGTAGAACCAGCTACATCTGCTTTGTTTATGATATGGAACCTAATCAGTTTGAAGGTTTGATCATACGCAAAGCAAGCTGTTTGCCAGTTAAAAAAGATGAAATAAAATAAAGTTTCAGCAGGCTCTCTCACCTGCTGATGAAATACATTGAAAGAAAACAGTGACATAAAAGTTCTTGCGACATTATGCTTCTTGGCATCATCAGAGTACTTGTTCTTTGTGACACAATAGCAGTGCCATCAGATGAAATAGTTACCGTTAGTAAACATATACATGGGTTATTATGAATTCCAAGTTCAAAACTTCCACCAACCGAAGCGGTGTGCTCAACTACATTTGATGTTGTGTTTTGAAAAGCAATCATGTAATCCATGGCTCTATCCTTACTTAAAAGTAATCTTAGTTTTCTGGCCAGTTTACCTCAAACTATGCTTGTATTTCTTTGAACCAGTCATATGGGACATGCATTATATTCTATGCACACAAAAAAGTGCAGACACAATGCAGCATTGTCCTCAAAAAAGTACTCCCTCTGTCCGGAAATACTTGTCGGAGAAATGGATGTATCTAGATGTATTCTAGTTCTAGATACACCCATTTTTATCCATTTTAGCGACAAGTATTCCTGGTTAAATGAATACATATATTCCTCCCAAGTCACAGTACGGTGTCGGAGAAATGATCACAGTTCACTCTCCTGCAATGTAACAACAGTGCATACACATATATTCCTCCCAAGTCACAGTACCTTAATTTCAGAAACTAATGACCAGTCCAAAAAGACATACGTACAAATTATTAGAAAGTCATCACCAGACTGGCAATCAGATAGAAGGGAGAAATGAATTGGTCATGCAGCAGGCCCTCATATGGAGAAAAGAATATACAACACAGTTGGATATGATTATGCTGAATAGAAAACATAAATGGGAGGTACTGCTATCAAGAATCATTCTGTGGCGAAGATAGTTTGAAAAAAGTAATGACCAAGGAAGATAAAGTACCCATCACTGTACCTTCCTGATTCCCTATGACGAGCGTTACATCGTACTCCTCTGTGGAGCTGCTCATTGTTGTGTTGCTTGTTGTCATCTACCTGCGCTTGACCATGATGAAGCACTTTTTCAGCCACGCGCGCTTGGATGGCATCTCCAGGCAATCGGCCAGGGGAACAGCAGGGTGATGCGAGGAGGACGACTGGATTACGGCTGAATAATGATGGTCAGTGACGGCAGAATGATGCGAGGAGGACGCCGGGATTACAGGCGAAGAAAAAAGTATCACTGCACCACCAAGAAAATTAGAAAACTCTCAGAAAAAGGCCATCAGGCAGACAACAAAGTAGACGTAAACATATTTTGATTATAAATAATGGAGTTTGAGTAGCATTAACATATAGTGCAGTACTTAAATGTTTTGAATTGTAGTTAAATAAATATAGCAAACCTTTCCACTTGTAGTGAAGGTGAAAATGTATGGATACAAATAGGTGATTTCCCAGAATGTTGTGCAGAAATTCACCTTTGGGAAGGCTAACCATTTTTATGTTGCTTCACTTTTAGCTTGTCTCACGATGGCAGGTGGGCTGGTCGAGTATGTAATGGTCTTCCTAGAATCCCAATCATCAAGAAAGTCTGAATGTTCATCCTATCGCTTAATTTCGTCGATTGTTGAGGCATGGATAAAAAATATAACTGAATAATTATAAACATCATGATTGTCTTCTGATATGCTTATGAGCTAACACATGTACCTCTCACATACATCCAATTATGGGTCATCATCAGGTTCATGTTCCTGCAAAGGAATAGGAAAAACAATGAGAAATTTAAGCCGAACAAGGAGAAGATCAACAAAAGCTACAGAAAATCAAAAACAGCTAGGTGCCATGTCAAGATCCTTAATCAAAAGCAAACTATATTAGTTCAATAAACGGCAATATGAAAAGCATACTGATTAGGAAGAATTAATTAAGCCAACATATGATTTCTCCTTCCTGACTCCTTTATCCTTTCACACTCAGCTCCCTGAGCTCCTCCTCTTTGTTACATGTATCTTGAAAAAATAGTCATCATGCAAATGTATGTACAAGGGAATTCCATTAGCTTTAGGAAAACTCTAGTACAAGGGAGCTTTTCAATAGAAGCAGTTTAGTTTTGGAATCCACACCATACACAAATTAAAATCTATTTCTAATATATAACTTACAATCTATGTCAGAGAAATTATCAACAAACTAAAAGGACTACAACCTGCAGCATCCCATGTGTATCCACGCTGCATCGCCTTCCTCTAAGCCTCTGCTGCTGCATGAGATGAAAGAGAGTTATTTACAGGGTCGTACACACACCAGAAATCCTGAAAGCAAAACTTTCTTTCCATCCAGCAATCTTTTCAAGGGAACATGAGAAGCACAACATCGGATGCAGTCGATTGATACATATATACAATTTCTGAATTAATGTGAACACACAGCAGAACCTTACTGAAATCTACAATTTCATAGAAACATGTTAACCAAACACAACAAGAAGCTAAAAAGGAGGTGTCCAATCTGGGTGTTGACCCAAAAGTTGCGGAAGGCATCGGCGACCTCCGATCGAGTATGGCGGGGCTGTGGCTTGCCGATGCGGTGACGCTGCGCTCGTGCGGGGATGTGGCGGCGGGGTTGCCGCTCGGTGATGCGGCTGCAGGGCGCTAGCACGGGGCTGCCAACATGGGGCTAGCAGCAGCAACAGCCTCTGCGCGCCATGCTCGTGGCCAAGCTCCGCCTTCGGCGCTGCCCGGCCTCCCTTCTCCTGCCCTCAGCCGCACCACCTACTCGCCTGTTGTGGCCCTACGGCCGCTGCCGCTGTGTGCCGCACATGCACTGCTGTCCGCCATTGCGCCGCTGCTGTCCACCGCCGTCGCCCCCCTTGAACACCTCTCGATGGCAAAGACGAAAACTGGCGAGGAGGGGGAGGAGGATCACGCCACTGGGAGGGCATGCGATGGCAAGCCGGAGGTGCAGCGCCCGGTTGAGGATGAGGTGATCCGATTGTGATCTCTTTCCTTTTTTCGTGCGTGATAGTTGGGTCGCGGCCTCCTTTTTTCGTGCGTGATAGTTGGGTCGTGGCCGCGCGTCGTAGCGGGACGGCAGAGTTTTCGTCCGCACTCTAAAATCGCTAAACGCACTCTTGGCTGGCGGTTAGTGTAATCTGGTGGCTAGATGAAATCAAGTGATTTGGATCGTGAGGCTATAATTGATCAGGGATGTTATGTGTAGATTAGGCTGGGTGCGTTTAGCGATGAATATGTTTGCTTGTTTAATAGTAGTAGAGATTTAGTTTTTTTTTCGTTGTAAGCGCCTGTGCAGGCGTCTAGCATTGAACATGCCCTGAGTTGGCCTTGCAGCCGACGCCGGTGGCGCACCGCTACAGAGAACTCTTTTAGTTGTATTCATAATTTTACAGCTCGCCTAGCATCCATTAACCCATGCAACTAAAAAAAACATGCATGCATGCGGAGTATGCAATCAAAATGACATTCATGAAAATCTAGGCAAAAAAGGGGAAAAAATCTAGGCACTCAAACAAAGAAGGTGATGAAGAGAGGAAATGCATACTGAAGCAAAGAAAATGTTTTGTTATGCCACACTTGGTTAAAAACAAGCATCCATCCTGTATCCTGTATGTGGAACTGATGTCATGCAGATGCACATGTTTAGTTGAAGCAATCTGGTGAAAGTATAATCTCTGTGCAATATCGCTTCCAGTGATGAGCAAGAGGCGAGTGTTAATGTGAGTGTTTCTGTAGCACATGAGGTGGACTATTTTGGTATCTGCAAGAATTATCGTGTGTGGGTGAAAGACACGTAACGCAGGGGTGAAACAAATGATTTGGAACAAATTCAATTAATAAAGGACATAAAAGATGACGGGAGGAATGTAAATGTTATTTATGATGCAATTGATAGGTCTTCGAGAGGATGCGGCCGAGGAGATTACACAAACAACCCAGGGAAAAGCATTGCCAACAGGTCTGCGATGGACAGTCGGCGCTGCCGGGAACTACGCCGCCACCGCGGTGTTTCTTTCCAGCGGGAGCTGCCCTCTGCTGGAGGGGCAACTGGGCGACGACGCGACGGTGCCATTGGCGATAGGGGGAGAAGGCGAGATAAGGGGAGGAAACAAATGCATATGCTCTTTCCTTATGACGTGACATGTGTAACCCTAACGTCTCATCTCCAAAGCAAACTCTTAGAACCTTCAACCTGGTGTCCCGAACACCATCATTTGGAAGCTCTCCAGTGATGGATCTTACTCTGCCAAGACGGCCTATTTAGCCCAATTTGCTGGACTTGTTCAATCCAACTTGCAAACCATTGTCTGGAAGGCTTGGGCCCCCCCAAAATGTAAATTCTTTGCATGGTTGGTCACACAAAATCGGGTCTGGACGGCGGACAGGTTGCAACGTCGTGGGTGGCCAAACTGTGATCGTTGCCCGCTTTGCAATCAAGTGCGAGAGTCCGCGGCACATCTACTGTTCAAGTGCCGCTTCTCCATTCGGGTCTGGAAGGAGGTCCTTGCATGGCTGCACCTTGATGTTGATACCACCCACTGGCTGAACTTTGACACAGTAAGGTTTTGATGGGATGGAGTCCTCGCCAACAATGCGCACCCGAGGAGAGCCTTGGCCTCCGTACTACACCTTGTAAGCTGGGAGCTCTGGAAGGAGCGGAATGCACGCGTGTTCAGGACCAGGGCGGCGCCTGTGGCGGTCATAGTGCGAGCTATTAAGGAGGAGGCATCTATCTGGGCTATGGCGGGCGCCAAACATTTGTGTAATTTGATGCCGCGAGAGTAGGCCTTTGTCCTTTCGCTTTGGCGGGGCTGTGATGTACTAATCCATACTCTTCTCCTTATTCAATGAAAATGGCAAATCTTTTGCCTCGTTTCAAAAAAAAAAAGCCCCTTTACGGCAACGGCCTTACGCATCACACATACCAATCCTTTTCCCTCCATGAACAGAAAATAAATAAAAGAGCCTCGACATATGATATGATTATCTCAAATGTGGCATGCAGAAACTGATCAACTAGATCCACGCCAACACCAGAGTGCTCTGCTTGGCCAGTTCGCGTTCCACTCCAACACTCCTGCACTGCATCCACCAATCTGAAAGCCTTCCTTTCCATTTATTCCGCGGCTTATCCCTAGCTATCCTCCAAAAGTTCATGGCTTCCTTCCCGCCACAGCTCACCTCCGTCCCATCCCATCATCTAGCCGCCATCCACCATGCAAAACCGTAACCAACTCAACTGAAGCCTCTCGATCACCCCTCCAACGTCTATATAAGCCGCGCTTCGCTCTGTATTTCTTACACCGGTCTCAGTCTCACACATACAGTAGGTTGTAAGCCAGAGCGACGGTCACGATGTGGAGGTCCATCTTGCTCGCGGCGGTGGTCGCGCTGGCGCTGGCGCCGGCGCCGGCGCTGGGGATCCCGTTCAGGGAGGAAGACCTGGCCTCGGAGGAGAGCCTGCGGGGGCTCTACGAGAGGTGGAGGAGCCACTACACGGTGTCGCGGGGGGGCCTCGGCGCCGACGCGGAGGAGCGCCGGTTCAACGTGTTCAAGGAGAACGCGCGGTACGTCCACGAGGGCAACAAGAAGGACAGGCCCTTCAGGCTGGCGCTCAACAAGTTCGCCGACATGACCACGGACGAGTTCCGGCGTACGTACGCCGGGTCCAGGGTGCGGCACCACCTCTCCCTCAGCGGCGGCCGCCGGGGCGACGGCAGCTTCAGGTACGAAGACGCCAACAACCTGCCGCCGGCGGTGGACTGGCGGCAGAAGGGCGCCGTCACCGGCATCAAGGACCAAGGGCAGTGCGGTACGTGCATACACTCATGAGTTTCTTTCTTTTCGGCCGTTGGATGTGTCAAAAACTATGTGATTCATTCTGCTGTGGGAGGCCATAAACTGTTCAAATAAGGGAGCTGCTGGGCGTTCTCGACGATCGTGGCGGTGGAGGGCATCAACAAGATCAGGACGGGGAAGCTGGTGTCGCTGTCGGAGCAGGAGCTCATGGACTGCGACAACGTCAACAACCAGGGCTGCGACGGCGGCCTCATGGACTACGCCTTCCAGTTCATCCACAAGAACGGGATCACCACCGAGTCCAACTACCCGTACCAAGGCGAGCAGGGCAGCTGCGACCAGGCAAAGGTGAGTGACAATAATCCCCGGCTTCCGGCCGTTAGCCGAGAATCTTGTCTCAAAATTTTAAAAATCGCATGCCAAATGTTGCAGGAAAAGGCTCATGCCGTGACGATCGACGGCTACGAGGACGTCCCCGCCAACGACGAGTCCGCTCTACAGAAAGCCGTCGCCGGCCAGCCCGTGTCCGTGGCAATAGACGCCAGCGGCAACGACTTCCAGTTCTACTCAGAGGTACGTGATCCGATCCAACTCCGTGCAGTTGATACACAATCACAAATGCCTTGTTCTTGTCTATGCTATGTTCAGTGATGAGTGACAACTCTGATCACCCTCAACGAACGCAGGGCGTCTTCACCGGAGAATGCAGCACGGATCTCGACCACGGCGTCGCCGCCGTCGGGTACGGCACTACCAGGGATGGCACCAAATACTGGATCGTCAAGAACTCGTGGGGAGAGGACTGGGGTGAGAAAGGCTACATCAGGATGCAGCGCGGGGTGTCGCAGGCAGAGGGGCAGTGTGGCATCGCCATGCAGGCGTCCTACCCAACGAAGTCGGCACCACATGCTAGCACAGTCAGGGACGGGTCTCATACGGATGAGCTCTAGATGACATGCATACATGCGATCATTCCGAGTGCGAGCTCTGCGTTGAGGAGAACTGAATCTCCCACTGTTGTGTTATTTACTTTATGCAAGATGTTACCATACGAATGTAATAAGCGTAAGCAAAGGGCATTATAGCAAAAGAATTGCAACTAATTTGTCAAATGATTCAATGAAATTCAAGATTGGGTTGTATTCAGATATTTCCCTGAACCAACACCTGCTGGTTTTCCCCTGAATAGATCGATTGAGCAAGGTGACCATGTCGGGCGAGGGCGAGCTAGGCGATGAAAGCGAATAGTACTAAGAGCATCTCCAACAAACGCCGGTCGCGCCGCGCGCAAAAAATAAATATGCCGCACGCGCATCGTCTGATTTGGCACGGCGCGCAGTGCTAGCTCCAGCAGCCACGTTAAAATGCAGAGCGCGCGTGCCGCTCCAGCAGCGCGCAAAAATACAGCGCGCGCGACTCGCACAAACAACATATGCATTCGAAAACAGAAGCAAAAAGATCAAAACAAACAAAAATAAATAGTTCAATTTCGTTTATTACAACTTAAACAAACAGTTTATCGTTCAATACAACAAATAGTGCAATTAAACACAACAAATAGTTCAATAATACAATAACGAACGCACAAATCATGATGCTCTTTGCCGTCCATTCCATGCCCACCACTCCTCAATGAGATCCTTCTGAAGATCATTATGCGCCGCGGGACGTCGAATGGCATGATAGGAGGCAACAAAACGGGCAACCCTTTCAGCCCTCCGTCGCACTCGCGCGTGATATCCCAAGAGCTCATACTGAGAGTAGTCTACATCTTGGCCACGCTCATTCTCGATTGTAACGCCCGAATAATTATGCTACAGTAAAACTCTCCTAATGATGCCATGTCATCTGTGATTACTGTTGCTAAACTTTCGTTAGTTCAAACCGATTCAAAAAAATGGCAAACAACAAAAGTTTTTAAAAGTTGAAACAAAAATGTTCGGTTAGTGCCAAATATTGCACTGGTATTTATGGTGTAGTAAACACAATTTTACAATATACTTAAATGCCCTAAATTAAATAAAACAGAAAAGGAAAATAAATAAAAGAAAGAAATTACAAAAAACAAAAAAGGAAGCCCCCCTGGACCAGGCGGCCCAGCTCACAGGCCGGCCGGCCCACCTGGCCCATAGCCATCAGCCGGCCCAACCCCCCTGCCTCGTCTCCCTTCTCTGTTCCCCCGACCCGGGTCGGAACAGGGGCGAGTCCCCGCCCGACCGCCTCGCTGGCACCAACGCCGGGAGGAGATAAGGCCGCCACGCCCTCGCCTCCTCGATCCCTCCTCCCACTCGCCCCGCTCTCTCCCTCGGTTCATGTGCCCTCCCACCAGATCCTCCTCGCCCAGATCCACCACGGCCACCATCAACGTGCTCTCCGCCGTCCCCTTCACCTAGGACCGCGCCAAGGGCTCCGTTGCCAACCTCTCCTTCACCCACGACCAGCCCCTCGAGCTCGGTGCCCCTGCATCGACTCCGACGCCAACTTCTTCTTCCTCGGCAGCCACCGGCGTTCCTCTGCGATTCCGGCGCCCTGCTGCTCCTAACCTTCCAACGAGCCACCGTGTGCTCCTACGTAAGCTCCTCGACCTTTCCCCTATGCTAGCGCCATCGATCTCGCCCCCTAGTTGCCGTCGCCATTGGTGCTGCCCCGCCGCCATGGTGAAGCTCGTCGCAGTGGCCACCGTTGCCGCAGCTCGCGTTCGAGCTCGTCGTCGAGCTCGTGAGGTTCCCAGGAGCCCAACGCGCGCGCACGCGAGCCTTCCCGTGCCCCCTAGCGCAGTGCTCGTCGAGAACCCGAACGCGTCGTCGCACGCGCTCGTCGCCGGCACCCATCCGGTGACCCTTTTGGTCCCTGGCTTGTGCAGTTGTGCTCGCATGCGCACGCAGGCCTCGCCCCGCCCTTCTGTTTGCCAAATAGCGCGCCGCATCGCCCATCCCTCTCACGGCCGAACTCCGGCGTCCGCCTCTCTGTTCGCCGTCGCCGCTCCGGTGCGTCTCCGGCCACACCACTAGATGCGGCTCACTGCACTCTTTCGAACGCCACCTCCTGCGCTCGAAACGGACCACCACCGCGGATTTCCGGCCACCTCCCGAGCCGCGCCACCGCGTTTTGCCTCGTCGGCGTCGTTCCGGCGCCGTCCGCCGACGTGGCTAGGCGGGCCCCACCCCTGGGTCGCTGCCTGTGGGCCTGGGGGCCCCAACTGGCCATGTTGACCGAAGTCAACTTCGCTGACGTGGCAGCTACTGCCACTGACATGCGGGCCCCATGCCATAAAACAAATAAAAACAAATATATAAACTGCTAATTAATCAAGTTAATTAACTAAAACCTAATTAGACACTGACTGCTAGGGCCCACCCACTAATTAACCTATTTAGTTAGTCTAAACCACCCTATTATTGCCCCCTGACAATGACATGTGGGTCCCACTGGACCCACCTGTCTGGTTTGACTGGTCAACCGACCAGTTGACCTGCTGACATCACTCTGATGTCATGCCTATGTCATCATTCACTGTTTTGGATAATGTTAGAATTAAATAACTAATTAAAATCAGAAAATGATTTAAATCTTTAGAAAATCATATCTTTTAATCCGTAACTCGGATGAAAATACTTTATACATGAAAGTTGCTCAGAACGACGAGACGAATACGGTTACGCAGCCCATTCATCCGTCACGCATCCCTAGCATAGCGAACACACAACTTTCCCCCTCCGATTCATCTGTCCGAAAACGCAAAACACCGGGGATATTTTCCCGGATGTTTCCCCCCTTCACTGGTATCACCTCATACCACGTTAGGGCACCCCTAGCACCGCTACTTGCCATGTCATGCATCGCCATGCATTTGTTTGCATTATATTTATTGTTTCTTCCCCCTCTTCTCTCGCTAGACACCGAGACCGACGCCGCTGCTACCCAGTACGACTACGGAGTTGACGACCCCTCTCTCTTGCCAGAGCAACCAGGCAAGCCCCCCCTTGATCACCAGATATCGCCTACTCTACTCTCTATACTTCTTGCATTAGAGTAGTGTAGCATGTTACTGCTTTCCGTAAATCCTATCCTGATGCATAGCCTGTCCTTCCTACTACTGTTGTTACCTTTACCTGCAATCCTAATGCTTAGTATAGGATGCTAGTTTATCATCAGTGGCCCTACATTCTTGTCCATCTGCCATGCTATACTATCGGGCCGTGATCACTCGGGAGGTGATCACGGGTATTTGCTATATACTTTATACATGATACATGTGATGACTAAAAGACGGGTCGGCTCATAGGAGTAGCCGCGAGTGGATCTTTGTGGCGAAGCGACAGGGTAGGTTGAGACCACCTAGGAGAGAGGTGGGCCTGTCCCTGGTCGGCGTTCGCGGTTATTTCAAGATAACTTGTTTAACGAGATCTTGGTATTTGATCTGAGTCTGGCCACTGGCCTATACGCACTAACCATCTACGTGGGGACAGTTATGAGCACTCGATGTTGTGGTATCAACCGAAGCCTTCGTGACGTCAGCGACTGAGTGGCGCGCACCGGGTTGGACTGGAACGCCTACTCTTGTATAAGGGAGGCTAGGTCTGCTCACCGGCCGTGTTCGCAACGTGCAGGTGTGCAAAGGGCGATGGGCCCAGACCCCTGCGCCATAGGATTTAGACCGGCGTGCTGACCTCTCTGTTGTGCCTAGGTAGGGCTGCGACGTGTTGATCTTCCGAGGCCGGGCATGACCCAGGAAAGTGTGCCCGGCCAAATGGGATCGAGCGTGTTGGGTTATGTGGTGCACCCCTTCAAGGAAGTTAATCTATTCGAATAGTCGTGATCTTCGGTAACGGGACGACTTGGAGTTGTACCTTGACCTTATGACAACTAGAACCGGATACTTAATAAAACACACCCTTCCAAGTGCCAGATACAACCCGGTGATCGCTCTCTCATAGGGCGACGAGGGGAGGATCATCGGTTAGGGTTATGCTATGTGATGTTACTTGGTGAACTTACCATCTACTCTCTTCTCCTGCTGCAAGATGGAGGTTACCAGAAGCGTAGTCTTTGATAGGACTAGCTATCCCCCTCTTATTCCGGCATTCTGCAGTTCAGTCCACATATGATAGCCTTATTCCATTTGATACCAATGCATACATATGTAGTGTAGCTCCTTGCTTGCGAGTACTTTGGATGAGTACTCATGGTTGCTTTGCTCCCCCTTTTCCCCCTTTCTATTCTCGATTGTTGTGACCAGACGTTGGAGCCCAGGAGCCAGACGCCACCATCGACGAAGACTACTACTACTCAGGAGGTGCCTACTACTACGTGCAGCCCGCTGACGACGACCAGGAGTAGTTTAGGAGGATCCCAGGCAGGAGGCCTGCGCCTCTTTCGATCTGTATCCCAGTTTGTGCTAGCCTTCTTAAGGCAAACTTGTTTAACTTATGTCTGTACTCAGATATTGTTGCTTTCGCTGACTCGTCTATGATCGAGCTCTTGTATTCAAGCCCTCGAGGCCCCTGGCTTGTAATATGATGCTTGTATGACTTATTTTATTTGTAGAGTTGTATTGTGATATCTTCCTGTGAGTCCCTGATCTTGATCGTACACGTTTGCGTGTATGATTAGTGTATGATTGAATCGGGGGCGTCACAAGTTGGTATCAGAGCCGACTGCCTGTAGGAATCCCCCTTCCACACTCCTTGGCCGAAGTTGAGTCTAGACATTACAAAAACTTTTACTAACATGGTTGTGTGCCTTACGGGCCCACGTCGCCATCTGGGTGGTATTAGGATCTTTTACTCCTCGATCCTTACTCTAGGACTCTGAACTCTCTCCTACTGGGGTTAAACGATTTTACTAACTATAATATTAGGATCCCGTGACCACGTTCACCCCAAAGTTGGATAAGCCCTAGTTATTCTTTAGAGTAGTATTTGAACATTATCCACATTGTCATTTGACTCCTGTGAAACATCTTTGTTTTCAGATGGAACCCACGAGGCAGGTCGTGCGCCACACGACGGCCATTGGTGCCTCAGGATCACCTGCTGTGTTGGTTGAGATGATGACCTATCTGGGTTATCGCTGGCACCCTGAGTACACCGTCTATGAGGAGTATCAGGACTTCAACCAGGAGCAGTACCGTGCCATCGTCCACCTCTACTCTCGGGAGTATGACTCCACTACCGTGCTGCACACTGCTCATGGTGTTGGAGTGACTATCGATATGGCGGTCCATGATGCTGCTTATGCTGCTCTGACACGTCTTCGTGGAGAGTATCAGAAGTTGGACACCTCCCCCTTCAGGCACATTGCTATCGCATCCGATGTTGGTGCGGAGGGTTACTACACTGCGGCCTACTCCACTGTCACCCGAGAGCCCTTCTACCATCAGAACCTGGTTCTGCATGCTGATGGGCTGGATAGAGCTAACCAAGCTCTTCGCCACGAGTTGTACACCACCCGTCAGCACCTGTATTGTGCTCTGACGCTGTTGCACCCCTCTGTCCGATCTGGTGATCTGTCGCGTTATGCGATCTACCCTGCTAGGACCGTGATGCCCCAGGGCGTCGGCTGGCCAGATGTGGGAGGCTACTCTCCCGCGCTTGGTCCTCTCCTTCCACCCGCGCATCGGGTTCCGCACTAGAGTATCCGCGGACCCCAGGCTACTCGCGTAGAGGTCTTCCCTTCGCATCACTACCAGCTGTCGGGCTACACCTACCTCCGCAGTACCGCGTGGGACTGATGTAGACTTGCTTGTTAGTGTTAGATGCATTTGCCGTGAGCCTGCGTGCCGCCTATGATGTCTTAGTCTATGTACTGAACTCTATGCATGATCTCTTTTGTAAGATATGTCGACTACTATGTACTATCTATCGTGCTACTTTCGTTGTGCATGTTTCATCATGAATGATTCTTGTCTTTGCAAATTTCTCAATGCTGAACTACCCCTGTTATATATTAGCAGGATGGTTAGACCAGGTGGTCATGGTCGTGGTGGCAACGCCCCACCACCGCCTGAGTACATGGCTGGGATGATGCAACAGTTTGAGCTGAATCGCCAGTTCATGGAGAATATTATGGCTCAGTTTCCTCGCCCCAATATGAACCAGCAGCCAACCCAAGTGACTCTGCAGGATTTCATGCGCCTCAACCCAACCGTGTACCGCAGCTCAACTCAGCCTCTGGATGCTGATGACTGGCTCCGTGACATCACCTATGAGATGGAGTCTGCTGATGTAGCCCCTGCCAGCTATGTCACCTTTGCTTCCTTCTTCTTGAAAGGACCCGCAGCTCAATGGTGGGACAGCCACAGGCGTACTCTGCCAGCTGGAACAATCATCACCTGGCCAGACTTCCAAGCTTCCTTCCGTGCTCACTTCATTCCTCAGGGAGTCATGGACCGGAAGAAGCATGAGTTCCGCAACCTCACCCAAGGCAACAAAACTGTGGAAGCTTATCAGTGGGAGTTTCTGGACTTGTCCCGCTATGCTGAAGAGGACATTGCAACTGATGCACGCAGACAGGAGAAGTTCCGTGATGGCCTTCAAGCTGACATCAAGCTCGCACTTCTAGTGCATGACTTTGCTGATTTCGCCACCCTGGTGAATAAGGCCATCAATGTTGAAACTGGTCTACAGGAATACCAGGGCTCTCACAGGCGCAACCGTGACACGGGCTCATCTCCGGGCCCGTCCTCGCAGAAGCGTAAGATATGGATTCCCAACAGCATGTACCAGCCAACTGCACCTGCCCCAAGGCAGTCCTATGCTGCACCTCGTCTGCCTGCTCCACCAACTAGGCAGCCAAGACTTCCAGCTCCACCACCACAAGCTCCTGTTCCCACTCCCAATAATGGTCTGTGCTTCAGGTGTGGTCAACCAGGACACCGTGCTAGGGAATGCAACTAGAACCAGAATCAACTGGCCCTCCCAGCAACTGGTCGTGGAAGCAACCATCCCCACAATAACAATGCCAAGTCTTATGGTCGTGTTCATGCCAACCAAGTTGATCTCAATCAAGTTCTAGACCAGCCTGCTACCGTGATGGGTACACTCCTCGTAAATTCAGTACCAGCATCTATTTTATTTGATACAGGAGCATCACACTCATTTATATCAGCTGAGTTTGCATTCATGCATGGCATTAAATACGAAGAGATGAACACAGCGATTGTGGTACACACTCCTGCCGGCCAGTGTCAAACCTCTATGGTTAGTCACAACGTTCCCATTGAAATTGAAGGACTGTAATTCCTTACCTCTCCCATCATACTGAAGTCCTGTATCATCGACCTCATTCCGGGAATGGATTGGTTGAAAGCGCATACTTCTTCTATAGTTTGCGCCACTAAGATCGTCCATCTGCTACACCCTTCTGATGAAATAATTGCTTATCAAAGTCATCTAGTTCAGAACGCCGAGGCACGTCTTTATGCCTTGAATGCGTTGAACGCTGCACCACTCGAGGGTATTGAAAACATTCCCGTCGTTCGTAAATTCCAAGACGTCTTCCTAGAAGAACTTCCAGGGATTCCCCCTGCTAGAGCTGTCGAATTCATCATCGACTTGAAACCCGACACCACCCCTATAGCTAAACGACCCTACAAGATGCCGCCGCATGAACTCATTGAGCTTAAGGAGGAAATTGACAAATCTCTTGTCAAAGGTTTCATTCGCCCAAGTTGCTCTCCTTGGGGAGCACCTTCCCTCTTTGTTAAGAAGAAGGATGGGACAAACCGATTAGTCCAAGACTACCGTCCTATAAACCAAGCTACCATTCAGAATAAATATCCTCTTCCTCGGATCAATGATCTTTATGATCAACTGGCTGGCTCATCAGTGTTCTCCAAACTCGACTTGAGGTTGGGTTACCACCAGATCCGTGTTCATGAAGAGGATATCCGAAAGACCGCCTTTGTGACTCGGTATGGATCATACGAGTACACCGTCATGTCATTCGGCTTAACGAATGCTCCAGCCACCTTCTCTCGTCTGATGAACTATATATTCATGGATTACCTCGACAAGTTCGTCGTGGTTTATTTGGACGATATCCTTGTATTTTCCAAGAACAAGGAAGAACATGCTGAACATCTTCGTCTTGTGCTGGAAAAGCTTCGAGAGCATCAACTGTATGCTAAGTATTCCAAGTGTGAATTCTGGCTCCCCGAAGTAACCTATCTTGGGCATGTCATCTCCAAGGATGGTATTGCCGTCAACCCTGAACGAGTTCAGGCTATTCTCGATTGGACTCCTCCGAAGAATGTCAAGCAAGTCCGAAGTTTTCTCGGTCTCGCCAGCTATTGCCGTCGATTCGTCGAGAACTTCTCCAAGATTGCCAGGCCTCTGACTAATCTGTTGCATAAGGGTGTCAAGTTCGAATGGACAGACAAGTGTCAGGAAAGTTTCCAGGCGCTCAAAGACAAGTTGACTTCTGCCCCAGTGCTTGCTCCACCTGATACTAAGAAGGACTTCGTCATTTACTGCGACGCTTCCCGTCAAGGATTAGGCTGTGTCCTAATGCAAGAGCGCAGAGTGATTGCTTATGCCTCTCGTCAACTGCGCCCTCACGAAGAAAACTACCCAGTTCACGACCTCGAGCTTGCTGCTGTCATTCATGCACTGAAGCAGTGGCGACATTACCTTCTCGGTAATCGTTGCGAGATCTTCACCGACCACCAAAGTCTGAAGTATCTGTTTACTCAGCCAGATCTGAACCTCCGTCAGCAGAGATGGATGGAGACTGTTGCAGACTTTGACGTGGGTATATCCTATACCCCCGACAAGGCTAATGTAATGGCTGATGCCTTGAGCCGCAAGTCTTACTGCAATCACCTCCAGGTTCACAAAGTTCAGCCCTCGCTTGTCGAAGAATTTAGAAAGCTGAACCTTCATATTGTTCCTCCTGGAGCACTCGCTCCCCCTCCCCTAGAGTTCCGAAAGATGAATCTTCTTGTTGTTACTAAGGGTTCTCTAAATACCCTGGCTGTCGTACCAGATCTCGTAGCTGGTATAAAGACTATTCAAGGTTATGACTCTGAAGTCCATAAGATTAAACGCCATCTAGCAGAAGGAAAGCCCTCGTTCTTCACTATCGCCGATGATGGCGCCCTGTACTTCAAAGGCCGCCTAGTGGTACCATGTTTGAATAAAAACCTGGATAAGACTAAAAGGGTTATGAAAGAAGCTCATGATACGCCTCTGTCTATTCATCCTGGTAGTACAAAGATGTACCAAGACATCCGTCAAAGATTCTGGTGGTCTAATATGAAGCAGGATATTGCTCGTTATGTTGCTGAGTGTGACGTTTGCCGCCGTATCAAAGCAGAGCATCAAAGGCCTGCTGGAACTCTGCAACCTATCTCTATTCCTGAATGGAAATGGGACCATGTTGAAATGGACTTCGTCACTGGATTTCCCAAATCGCAGAAAGGTAATGATGCTATTCTTGTCGTCATTGACCGGCTTTCTAAAGTTGCACATTTTCTGGCGGTCAAAGAGACAATCACTGCTAGTCAGCTTGCTACTCTCTACATGTCCAGAATTGTTTCACTTCACGGTATTCCACTGGTTATCAGTTCAGACCGTGGCAGCTTATTCACTTCAAGATTTTGGGCAAGTTTCCAAGAAGCTATGGGAACTCATCTGTCGTTCAGTACGGCGTTTCATCCTCAGTCGCAAGGACAGGTTGAACGTGTCAACCAAGTTCTCGAAGACATGCTTCGAGCTTGTGTAATTTCCTTCGGCAAGAAATGGGAGGAATCTCTTCCATATGCCGAGTTCTCTTATAATAATAGCTATCAAGCTAGTCTGAAGATGTCCCCCTTCGAAGTGCTATATGGACGAAAGTGTCGAACCCCTCTGAACTGGTCAAAAACTGGGGAACGTCCACTCTTCGGTCCAGATATTATCCAACAGGCCGAAGAACAAGTTCGCATTATTCGCGAGAATCTCAAGACTGCTCAGTCACGTCAGAAAAGTCAGTATGACCGTCATCACAAAGACATGGTCTATCAACCTGGCGAAAAGGCTTATCTTCGAGTTACACCAATGAAGGGTGCTCACCGCTACGGGATCAAGGGCAAGCTAGCTCCTCGCTATATCGGTCCCTTCACTATTCTCGAAAGGCGTGGAAAAGTGGCATATCAACTGGAGCTTCCTCCGAACCTTTCTCAGGTTCACGATGTGTTCCATGTGTCACAACTCCGCCGTTGCTTCAAGGATCCAATCCGAGCAGTGGATCATGAAGTGCTCGAATTGCAACAGGACCTCTCCTATAAAGAGCATCGGTCCGCATTCTCGACCAAGCTGAACGCCGCACACGTCAGAAGGCGATCAAGTTCCTCAAAGTCCAGTGGTCGAATCACTCTGAAGACGAAGCCACTTGGGAACGCGAGGACCGCCTGCGTGATGAATACCCCGCACTGTTTCCTTCTACCTCCTAAAATCTCGGGACGAGATTTCTTGTAGTGGAGGAGATTTGTAACGCCCGGATAATTCGGCTACAGTAAAACTCTCCTAATGATGCCATGTCATCTGTGATTACTGTTGCTAAACTTTCGTTAGTTCAAACCGATTCAAAAATCAATTCAGAAAAATGGCAAACAACAAAAGTTTTTAAAAGTTGAAACAAAAATGTTTGGTCAGTGCCAAATATTGCACTGGTATTTATGGTGTAGTAAACACAATTTTACAATATACTTAAATGCCCTAAATTAAATAAAACAGAAAAGGAAAATGAATAAAAGAAAGAAATTACAAAAAACAAAAAAAGGAAGCCCCCTGGACCAGGCGGCCCAGCTCACAGGCCGGCCGGCCCACCTGGCCCATAGCCATCAGCCGGACCAACCCCCCTGCCTCGTCTCCCTTCTCTGTTCCCCCGACCCGGGTCGGAACAGGGGCGAGTCCTCGCCCGATCGCCTCGCCGGCACCGACGCCGGGAGGAGATAAGGCCGCCACGCCCTCACCTCCTTGATCCCTCCTCCCACTCGCCCCGCTCTCTCCCTCGGTTCATGTGCCCTCCCACCAGATCCTCCTCGCCCAGATCCACCACGGCCACCACCGCAGTCGCCATGGCCGACACCGTCAACGCGCTCTCCGCCGTCCCCTTCACCTAGGACCGCGCCAAGGGCTCCGTCGCCAACCTCTCCTTCGCCCACGACCAGCCCCTCGAGCTCGGCGCCCCTGCATCGACTCCGACGCCATCTTCTTCTTCCTCGGCAGCCACCGGCGTTCCTCTGCGATTCCGGCGCCCTGCTGCTCCTAACCTTCCAACGAGCCACCGTGTGCTCCTACGTAAGCTCCCCGACCTTTCCCCTGTGCTAGCGCCGTCGATCTCGCCCCCCTAGTTGCCGTCGCCATTGGTGCTGCCCTGCCGCCATGGTGAAGCTCATCGCAGTGGCCACCGTTGCCGCAGCTCGCGTCCGAGCTCGTCGTCGAGCTCGTGAGGTTCCCAAGAGCCCAACGCAAGCGCGCGCGAGCATTCCGTGCCCCCTAGCGCCGTGCTCGTCGAGAACCCGAATGCGTCGTCGCATGCGCTCGTCGCCGATAGCCGTCCGGTGACCCTTTTGGTCCCGGGCTTGTGCAGTTGTGCTCGCATGCGCACGTAGGCCTCGCCCCGCCCTTCTGTTTGCCAAATAGTGTGCCGCATCGCCCATCCCTCTCACGGTCGAACTCCGGCGTCCGCCTCTCTGTTCGCCGTTGTCGCTCCGGTGTGTCTCCGGCCACACCACCGCCACCACTAGATGCGGCTCACCGCACTCATTCGAATGCTACCTCCCGCGCTCGAAACGGACCACCACCGCGGATTTCCGGCCACCTCCCGAGCCGCGCCGCCGCATTTTGCCTCGTCGGTGTCGTTCGGGCGCCGTCCGCCGACGTGGCTAGGCGGGCCCCACCCTTGGGTCGCTGCCTGTGGGCTTGGGGGCCCCAACTGGCCATGTTGACCGAAGTCAACTTCGCTGACGTGGCAGCTACTGCCACTGACATGCGGGCCCCATGCCATAAAACAAATAAAAACAAATATATAAACTGCTAATTAATCAAGTTAATTAACTAAAACCTAATTAGACACTGACTGCTAGGGCCCACCCACTAATTAACCTATTTAATTAGTCTAAACATCCCCTATTATTGCCCCCTGACAATGACATGTGGGTCCCACTGGACCCACCTGTCTGGTTTGACTGGTCAACCGAGAAGTAGACCTGCTGACATCACTCTGATGTCATGCCTGCGTCATCATTCACTGTTTTGGATAATGTTAGAATTAAATAACTAATTAAAATCAGAAAATGATTTAATCTTTAGAAAATCATATCTTTTAATCCGTAACTCGGATGAAAATACTTTATACATGAAAGTTGCTCAGAAGACGAGACGAATCCGATTACGCAGCCCGTTCGTCCGCCACGCATCCATAGCATAGCGAACACGCAACTTTCCCCCTCTGATTCATCTGTCTGAAAACACAAAACAGCAGGGATATTTTCCCGGATGTTTCCCCCCTTCACCGGTGTCACACCCTAGCTAGTTCAAGAATTAGAGTGTGCATCATGTTTAAATTCCTCTTAAATTTGAAATGGGGAAGGCAGAAACCCCCAACACCCCCTGGAAACAACTAGGGTTTACTAAAATTATTTTCAATGAACCTGAAATGCCCTTCTAAAAAGTTCACCCTCTTTGTCTTGGGTTAGAACCTCTGGCAAAATTGGTGCACAATTTTCTAGGTCAACAGAAGGTCATTGAATTAAATCATAAGTATTTGAATTTGGGTATTTAAATGCTATAAAATAATTTAAATGCTCAAATAATTCTGGAAATAAATGTTTGCTGTTGGATATATTCTAACCAGAGCCCACAATTATTTTTAGGATTTTTGGAAACGTTTTAGTATTTTTAATAAAGCCCAACAGTTGCAGTTAAATAGAAAAACAGAAACAATAAGAAAAAAGAGAGAGAGAGGGAAGCCACCTGGGCCTTACCAGTGCTGGCCCAGCCCACCTGGCTCGGCTCAGCCGACTGGGTTGCCAGTCATCGTCCTCCTCCCGCCAGAAGGACGAGGAGCGCGTGGCCGGCGCCCACGGCCACACGCCGACCACCTCCTGCTTCTGCCGATGCCCTGGAGACGTCCAGGGATGCCACGCGACCCCCACGTCCCCCTCTCATCCTCCCTCACTCTCCCCCTCATCTCCCTCACCCTCTCCC
Organism: Triticum aestivum; assembly: GCF_018294505.1. Taxonomy (NCBI): domain Eukaryota; kingdom Viridiplantae; phylum Streptophyta; class Magnoliopsida; order Poales; family Poaceae; genus Triticum; species Triticum aestivum. The sequence goes on along the minus strand of NC_057803.1, from coordinate 546,941,699 downwards.
GCGATGGCCAAGCGCGAGCCTCGCCGCCGTTCGCTGTAGATGCCACCAGAGCCACCCCCTCGCCCCTCCAACGAGCCCAATAGCTCTGCCTCGTCGCCCTGGACCTCTCCGCTGACCCACGCGACTCCAAACGCCGCCGAACGCCATCTTCGCCCTCGTCTTCAACCTCGGGCACCCGATCCATCTCCGGTTGATTCGCCGCTGCCAGGACCTCCCCGAGCTCGCTGACCCCCTCTCTGACCCCGCTGTGAGCTCCTCTTCCTCTTCCCCTAGCTCCCGTGATCATTTAGCCTCTGTAGTCGCCACTTCCACCGCACCCAAAAGCTCCCCGCCGCCGGCCATGGCGCCGTCGTGGCTAGAGCCATAGTGGCTCGAAGCCAATCTCACCGTTGTGCTCAGTGCAGCACCAGGAGCCCGTAGCCACCACCAGCTCCTTCTCCCGTGCACCATAGCGTCGAACCCAACCCCGTCCGAACTCCGGCCGCTGCCACGAGCTCGATTCCGGCGAGCTCGCTCCACCCCAGCTCCTCCCACTTGCCCAACTAGATGCGCGCGAGCCCCAGCTACGCGTAGGACCAAACCGCGGTCGATTTGGTCGCCTACGGGCGATTTCCGAAGCCCTCCGCCGTCTCGGCCTTGCCGGCGACTCAACACCGGCGGGATTAGCCCCGCTGACCAGGGGTTTGACCCCAGTTTGACTCCCCTGAGTCAATGACAAGTGGGCCCCCTCTGCTAACTAAATCAAATTAGTCTTAACTAAAAATAATTAGTTAATTTAACTACTGACACGCGGGACCCACCAGTAAGGTTTGACCTGGACGTCCCCGTTGACCACTGACGTCACCCTGACGTAATGCTGATGTAGTAATTAAATTACTGGAATTATTCTTATACAGGAAATTCCAGAAAATAGTTAAAACTTTTAAAAATCATAGAAAATCAACCATAGCTCCAAATGTAAAGATTTATATATGAAAAATGATCAGAAAAATTCAATCTATCCATCTGTAATGGTTTCATGCATGAAAAAACAAGTTAACCTTGCTGTTTAAGCAGAATAAGGTAATGCACTAATGTGGCTATGTTAAATGAACTAACATTTGAACCTTTGGTTCAAATAAGCACATTCCTTTCTGTTATAGCTTGCATTAGGCCAAGACACATTCATATTGCCATGTCATAGCATGCATCATATTGTTGCATATCGTCATGTGTTGATTGTGTTCCGATGTGTTCTTCGTGGTAGGTTCTGCCCCCGAGGATATTCACGAGTATCCAACTGAAGGGCACTATCCCACTACCACTCCATCAGGCAAGCAACCCATTGATCATTCCGATACAAACCCATGTTCTCGCTTCTGCTCTTGTTTACTGCATTAAGACAACGCGATTCAAACTGCTGTGTGCTACGGTAGCTGAACCCTTATCCTCTGCATGACCTATCATTGCCACAGTAACTAGATGAAACCCACTAGCATGTGTAGGAGTTGATTGAGCCATGTATGTGATTCCTACCTTGTTATGCCTGCTATGCTTAGAGTTGTGTCAGGTCTGGTTCATCTGGGTGATGGGCTAGAGTGAAATGCTTATGCCGGTAATGTGAGGGATGTGTTGAACATGTTTTGGTAAAGGTATCGATGAGAGGCCATGTAGGAGTACGTGGTGGGTTGTTTCATTGAGGCCGTCCATAAGAACTGAGATCTGTATGTGTGATTTAAGATGCAGTTACTACCGTACATTGGGCCCAAAACCAATGGACCCTCTCGGCTTCTTAATCACCCTAGTACTCTGTCCAGGAGTTGCAAATAGTTTCTGGTGTTTGTAGGTTATGTGTTGGCGGCCGTGCGTAGCGCTGACCCTAGGGGTGGGCTATGTTGCGGTAAATACACCGTGGCTGGGTATGCCGGGCGCCTGTTAGGCGTCTCGGGACCCTGTTCACATCGTTCGGGGCCGTATGTGGAAACCTCGGCCGGACTCCCTGCGGATGGAACCTGGATAGGCGATAAACCTGGACTAGAGACTTAAGTGTTTAGGTAGGCTGTGGCCGACACCCTCGCTGGGCTTTCGCTTGAAGGTTGCCGAGTACATGTCGTGTAAACGGCGGTAAGTGGTGAAAGCGTGTATGAAGAAGTACACCCCTGCAGGGTATAAAACTATTCGAATAGCCGCGTCCGCGGTAAACGACTACTTGGTTGCCTATACAGTTCATAGACAAGTTAATGGATACTACTAAAAGACTCAAGATAAGTGTGAGTACCGAGGATGGCCCTCTCGTAGGATGACGAGGGAGGATCCCCGGTGGAGTATTGTGTTGGTGAGTAGTGGACTCGTGTGCGAAAACTATTCTACTAGTGAAGTTCCGTAGGATAGCTTAGCCAAGAGTCAAAGCTGGCTTGCTGCGTTAACCCCACCACCTTCTTGAGAATAAGCATGTATAGTAGGTTTTGATGTAAGACTTGCTGAGTACCTTTGTACTCATGTTTGCTTAATTACTGTTTTCAGACGACAACACTGCCCCCTCCGATGGGTTCTACGTAGACCTTGACGTCGACGAGTGACTAGCCACCCAGGTGGTGATCCTGGCCATGGAGGGCCCTATGTAGATAGACAGGCTTCGAGAAGCCTTCTTTCTTTCTAGAGTCTGTACTCAGACTAGTTGCTTCCGCATGTGCTTGTATGATTGTATGACTTGAGTGTCGGGTCATGTGACCCCTATCTGTATGAACATGTTATGTACGGCTCTCTGGAGCCTTTAAATAAAGTACTTGAGTTGTAGAGTTTTGTTGTGATGCCATGTTGTATGTACTCATATCGGGCATATTGTGTGTATGATTGAAATGCTTGGTATGAGTGGGATCTGACAATCTAGTTGTTTATCCTTGGCAGCCTTTCTTATGGGGAAATGTAGTCTAGTGTTCCTCGAGCCATAGTAGTCCGCTACAGCCCGGTTCACCGGAGTCCTGCTAGCCCAGCACTACTGTTCAGGACACTTGACTGGCCGGCATGTGTTTCACTTCGTTCCTATGTCTGTCCCTTCGGGGAAATGTCACGCGGTGATATCCGGAGTCCTGTTAGCCTAGTGCTACAGCCCGGAATCACTCGCTGATGACCGACATGCTCGATGTGATGCATGTATGCCTGTCTCCATAGGTCTGTGCCGCTTTGCGTTCACGACTAGCCATGTCGGCCCGGGTTCTCTGTCATATGGATGCTAGCGACACTATCATATACGTGAGCCAAAAGGCGCAAACGGTCCCGGGCCATGGTAAGGCGACACCCGTGGGATACCATGCGTGAGGCCGCAAAGTGATATGAGGTGTTACTGGCTAGATCGATGTGACTTAGAATCGGGGTCCTGACAACCGGTATCACCTCATACCGCGTTAGGGCATCCCTAGCACCGCTACTTGCCATGTCATGCATCGCCATGCATTTGTTTGCATTATATTTATTGTTTCTTCCCCCTCTTCTCTCGCTAGACACCGAGACCGACGCCACTGCTACCCAGTACGACTACGGAGTTGACGACCCCTCTCTCTTGCCAAAGCAACCAGGCAAGCCCCCCCCCCCTTGATCACCAGATATCTCCTACTCTACTCTCTATACTGCTTGCATTAGAGTAGTGTAGCATGTTACTGCTTTCCGTTAATCCTATCCTGATGCATAGCCTGTCCTTGCTACTACTGTTGTTACCTTTACCTGCAATCCTAATGCTTAGTATAGGATGCTAGTTTATCATCAGTGGCCCTACATTCTTGTCTGTCTGCCATGCTATACTATCGGGCCGTGATCATTCGGGAGGTGATCAAGGGAATTTGCTATATACTTTATATGTGATACATGTGATAACTAAAAGACGGGTCGGCTCGTAGGAGTACCCGCGAGTGGATCTTTGTGGCAAAGTGACAGGGCAGGTTGAGACCACCTAGGAGAGAGGTGGGCCTGTCCCTGGTCGGCGTTCGCGGTTATTTCAAGATAACATGTTTAACGAGATCTTGGTATTGTTGGGGATCGTAGCAGAAATTTAAAATTTTCTACGCATCACCAAGATCAATCTATGGAGTAATCTAGCAACAAGGGGAAGGAGAGTGCATCTACATACCCTTGTAGATCGCTAAGCGGAAGCATTCAAGTGAACGGGGTTGATGGAGTCGTACTCGTCGTGATCCAAATCACCAATGATCCTAGTGCCGAACGGACGGCACCTCCGCGTTCAACACACGTACAGCCCGGTGACGTCTCCTACGCCTTGATCCAGCAAGGGGAGAAGGAGAGGTTGGGGAAGACTCCACCCAGCAGCACGACGACATGGTGGTGAAGGAGGAGCGTGGTAATCCTGCAGGGCTTCGCCAAGCACCGCGGGAGAAGAGGAGGACTTGGGAGAGGGGGAGGGCTGCGCCAGAACTTGGGTGCGGCTGCCCTCCCACCCTCCACATATATATAGGGGCAAGGGAGAGGGGCGGGCGGCCCCCTCAGATCCAATCTGAGGAGGGGGCGGCGGCCAGGGGGGTTTCCTTGCCCCCCAAGGCAAGGGGGCGCCCCCCCTTTAGGGTTCCCCCAAACCCTAGGCGCATGGGCCCTAGGGGGGGGAGGCGCCCAGCCCACTAAGGGGCTGGTCCCTCTCCACACACAGCCCATAGGGCCCTCCGGGGCAGGTGGACCCCCGGAACCCCTCCAGTGGTCCCGGTACAAAACCGGTAAACCCCCGAATTATTCCGGTGACCGTATGATGACTTCCCATATATAAATCTTTACCTCCGGACCATTTCAGAACTCCTCATCATGTCCGGGATCTCATCCGGGACTCTGAACAACCTTCGGTAACCACATACTATTTCCCATAACAACTCTAGCGTCACCGAACCTTAAGTGTGTAGACCCTACGGGTTCGGGAACCATGCAGACATGACCGAGACAACTCTCTGGCCAATAACCAACAGCGAGATCTACATACCCATGTTGGCTCCCACATGTTCCACGATGATCTCATCGGATGAACCACGATGTCGAGGATTCAATCAATCCCGTATACAATTCCCTTTGTCCAGCGGTATTGTACTTGCCCGAGATTCGATCGTCGGTATCCCGATACCTTATTCAATCTCGTTACCGGCAAGTCTCTTTACTTGTTCCGTAACACATCATCCCGTGATCAACTCCTTGGTCACATTGTGCACATTATGATGATGTCCTACCGAGTGGGCCCAGAGATACCTCTCCGTTTACACGGAGTGACAAATCCCAGTCTCGATTCGTGCCAACCCAATAGACACTTTTGGAGATACCTATAGTGTACCTTTATAGCCACCCAGTTACGTTGTGACGTTTGGCACACCCAAAGCACTCCTACGGTATCCGGGAGTTGCACAATCTCATGGTCTAAGGAAATGATACTTGACATTAGAAAAGCTTTAGCATACGAACTACACGATCTTGTGCTAGGCTTAGGATTGGGTCTTGTCCATCACATCATTCTCCTAACGATGTGATCCCGTTATCAACGACATCCAGTGTCCATGGTCAGGAAACCGTAACCATCTATTGATCAACGAGCTAGTCAACTAGAGGCTTACTAGGGACATGGTGTTGTCTATGTATCCACACATGTATCTGAGTTTCCTATCAATACAATTCTAGCATGGATAATGAACGACTATCATGAACAATGAAATATAATATAATAATAACCAATTTATTATTGCCTCTAGGGCATATTTCCAACAGTCTCCCACTTGCACTAGAGTCAGTAATCTAGTTCACATCGCCATGTGATTAACACTCACAGGTCACATCGCCATGTGACCAACATCCAAGAGTCTACTAGACTCAATGATCTAGTTCACATCACTATGTGATAAACACTCAAAGAGTTCTGGGTTTGATCATGTTATGCTTGTGAGAGAGGTTGTACTCAACGGGTCTTGCCATATTCAGATCCCTATGTATTTCGCAAAACTTTATATCATAGATGCTGCTACCATGTTCCACTTGGAGCTATTCCAAATTATTGCTCCATTATACGTATCTGGTATCTCTACTCAGAGCTATCCGGATAGGTGTTAAGCTTGCATCGATGTAACTCTTTATGTCGAACTCTTTATCACCTCGATAACCAAGAAACATTTCCTTATTCCTCTAAGGATAATTTTGACTGCTATCTGGTGATCTACTCCTAGATCACCTTTGTACCCTCTTGCCAGACATGTGGCAGGGCACACATCAGGTGCAGTACTTAGCATGGCCTACCGTATAGAGCCTATGACAAAAGCATAGGGGAGGACCTTCGTCCTTCCTCTTTCTTCTGCCGTGTTCAAGCTTTGAGTCTTACTCAACTTCACACCTTACAACTCAGGTAAGAACCCCTTCGATCTATTTTGAACTCCTTCAAAAACATGTCAAGGTGTGCGTTCTTTAAAAGTATCATCAGGCGTCTTGATCTATCTCTATAGATCTTGATGCCCAATTTGTAAGCAGCTTTATCCAGGTCTTCCTTTAAAAAACACTCTTCAAACAACTGTTTATGCTTTCCAAAAATTCTACATTATTTCAAATCAACAATATGTCATCCACATATACTTATCAGAAATGTTGTAGTTCTCCCACTCACTTTCTTGTAAATACAAGTTTCTAGCAAACATTGTATAAACCTAAAAGCTTTGATCACTCCATCAAAACATATATTCCGATTCCGAGATGCTTGCTCTAGTCCATAGAAGGATTGCTGGAGCCACCATACCTTTTAGCATCCTTAGGATCGACAAAACCTTTTATTGTATCACATACAACTTTTCTTACGAAAACTGGTAAGAAACTTGTTTTGACATCCATCTGTAAGATTTCATAATCGAAAAATACAGCTAATGCTAACATGATTCCGACGGACTTAAGCATCGCTACGGGTGAGAAATTCTCATCGTAGTCAACTCCTTGAACTTGTGAAAAGACTCTTTCCCACAAGTTGAGCTTCATAGACGGTAACATTACCGCCCACGTCCGTCTTCTTCTTAAAGACCCATTTATCTCAATGGCTTGCCGATCGTCGGGCAAGTCCACCAAAGTCCATACTTTGTTCTGATATATGGATCCTATCTCGGATTTCATGGCTTCTAACCATTTGTCGGAATGCGGGCCCACCATCGCTTCTCCATAGCTCGTAGGTTCATTATTGTCTAACAACATGATATCTAAGATAGGACTACCGTACCACTTAGGAATAGTACATATCATTGTCGACCTACGAGGTTCGATAGCAACTTGATCCGAAGCTTCATGATCACTATCATTAACTTCCTATTCAACAGACGTAGGCGCCATAGAAAACATCTTTCTGTGTTGCGTCACTCTCTGGTTGAAGTAAAGGTTCGACAACCTCATCAAGTTCTATCTTCCTCCCACTCAATTCTTTCGAGAGAAACTCCTTCTCGAGAAAGGACCCGTTCTTAGCGACAAATAATTTGCCCTCGGATCTGAGATAGAAGGTGTACCCAACTGTCACCTTTGGGTATCCTATGAAGATGTGTTTGTCCGCTTTGGGTTCGAGCTTCTCTGGCTGAAGCCTTAAGCATCGCATCCCCAAACATTAAGAAACGACAACTTTGGTTTCTTGCCAAACCAATGTACATACGACATCGTCTCAACGGACTTAGATGGTGTCCTATCTAAAGTGAATGCAGATGTCTCTAACGCATAACCTCAAAATGAAAATGGTAGATTGATAAGAGACATCATAGACCGCACCATATCTCATAGTGTTCGATTACGACATTCGGACACACCATTTACCTTGTGGTGTTCCAGGTGGCTTCAACTGTGAAACAATTCCACAATGTCTTAAGTGATTGCCAAACTCATGACTCAGAAAATCCCCTTTTGATCAGATCGTAGGAACATGATCTTATTGTTATGATGATTCTTAACTTCACTCTAAAATCGCTTGAACTTTTTCAAATGTTTCAGACTTGTGCTTCATTAAGTAGATATACCTATATCTACCCAAATCGTCAGTGAAGATGAGAAAATAGCGATATCCACCGCACGCTTCAATTATCATTGGATCACACGCATCAGCATGTATGATTTCCAACAAGTCACTTGCCTGTTTCATTGTACCTGAAAACAGGGTCTTAGTCATCCTGCACATGAGGCATGGCTCGCATGTGTCAAGCGATTCAAAATCAAGTGACTCCAAACATCCATCGATATGGAGTTTCTTCATGCATCTTACGCCAATATGACCTAAGCGGCAGTGCCACAAGAAAGTGGTACTATCATTATTAACTCTACATCTTTTGGCGTGAACATGTGTATTACCACGACCGAGATTCAATGAACCATTCACATAGGGTGCATGACCATGAAAGGTATCATTCATGTAAACAGAATAACCATTATTCTCTAACTTAAATGAATGACCGTATTGCAATGAACATGATCTAATCATATTCATGCTCAACGTAGACACCTGACAACATTTATCTAGGTTCAATACTAATCCCGAAGGCAGATGGAGCGTGCGATGGTGATCTCATCAACTTTGGAAACACTTCCAACACACATCGTCACCTCGTCCTTAGCCAGTCTTCGTTTAGTCCGTAGCTTTTGCTTCAAGTCACCAATAATAGTAACTGAACCGGTATCCAATACCCAGGTGCCACCAGGAATACTAGTGAGGTACACATTAATAACACGTATATACTTTGAAGTTGCCAGCCTTCTTATCTACCATGCATTTGGGGTAATTCCGCTACCAGTGACAGTTCCCCTTACAATAGAAGCACTTAGTCTCGGGTTTGCGTTCAACCTTGGGTTCCTTCACTGGAGCAGCAACTGGTTTGCCATCCATGAAGTTTCCCTTCTAGCCCTTGCCCTTCTTGAAACCAGAGGTCTTGTTAAGCCATCAACACTTGATGCTCCTTCTTGATTTCTACCTTTTGCGGTCTTAAGCATCGCGAACAGCTCCGGGATCAATTCCATCCCTTGCATGTCATAGTTCATCATGAAGATCTAGTAGCTTAGTGATAGTGGCTAGAGAACTCTATCAATCACTATCTTATCTGGAAGTTTAACTCCCACTTCTTTAAGTGATTGTAGCACCCAGACATTCTGAGCACATGCTCACTAGCTGAGCTATTCTCCTCCATCTTGTTGGCAAAAGAACTTGTCAGAGGTCTCACACCTCTCAACACGGTCATGAGCCTAAAATCCCAATTTCAGCTCTTGGAACATCTCATATGTTTTATGGCGTTCAAAACGTCATTGGAATCCCGATTCTAAGCCGTAAAGTATGGTGAACTAAACTATCAAGTAGTCATCAGGATGTGTCTGTCAGGTGTTCACAACATCCACAGATGACGTTGTAGGGGTTTGCACATCGAGCGGTGCATCAAAGACGTAAGCCTTCTGTGTAGCAGTGAGGACATTCCTCGGACTACGGACCTAGTCCGCATCATTGCTTACAATATCTTTCAACTTAATCTTTCTCTAGGAACGTATTGAAACAGGGAGCTACAACATGAGCTATTTATCTACAACATATTTGCAAAGACAATTTAGACTATGTTCATGATAATTGAGTTCATCTAATCAAATTATTTAATGAACTCCCACTCAGATAGACATCCCTGTAGTCATCTAAGTGAAACATGATCCGAGTCAACTAGGCCGTGTCCGATCATCACGTGAGACGGACTAGTCAACATCGGTGAACATCTTCATGTTGATCGTATCTTCTATATGACTCATGCTCGACCTTTCGGTCTTCTGTGTTCCGAGGCCATGTCTGTACATGCTAGGCTCGTCAAGTCAACCTAAGTGTATTACGTGTGTAAATCTGGCTTACACCCGTTGTATTCGAACGTTAGAATCTATCACACCCGATCATCACGTGGTGCTTCGAAACGACGAACCTTCGCAACGGTGCACAGTTAGGGGGAACACTTTTCTTGAAATTTTGGAGAGGGATCATCTTATTTAAGCTACCATCATTCTAAGCAAATAAGATGTAAAACATGATAAACATCACATGCAATCAAATAGTGACATGATATGGCCAATATCATTTTGCTCCTTTTGATCTCCATCTTCGAGGCTCCATGATCATCATTGTCACCGGCATGACACCATGATCTCCATCATCATGATCTCCATCATCGTGTCTTCTTGAAGTTGTCTCGTCATCTATTACTTCTACTACTACGGCTAACGCTTTAGCAATAAAGTAAAGTAATCACATGATGTTTATGTTGACACGCAGGTCATAAATAAATTAAGACAACTCCTATGGCTCCTGCCGGTTGTCATACTCATCGACATGCAAGTCGTGATTCCTATTACAAGAACATGATCAATCTCATACATCACATATATCATTCATCACATCCTTTTGGCCATATCACATCACAAGGCAAGTTAGACGTCCTCTAATTGTTGTTGCAAGTTTTTACGTGGCCGCTATAGGTTTCTAGCAAGAACGTTTCTTACCTACGCCAAAACCACAACGTGATATGCCAATTTCTATTTACCCTTCATAAGGACCCTTTTCATCGAATCCGATCCGACTAAAGTGGGAGAGACAGACACCCACTAGCCACCTTATGCAACTAGTGCATATCAGTCGGTGGAACCAGTCTCACGTAAGCGTACGTGTAAGGTCGGTCTGGGCCGCTTCATCCCACGATGCCGCCGAATCAAGATAAGACTAGTAAGGGCAAGTAAATTGACAATATCGACGCCCACAACTGCTTTGTGTTCTACTCGTGCATAGAAACTACGCATAGACCTAGCTCATGATGCCACTGTTGGGGATCATAGCAGAAATTTAAAATTTTCTATGCATCACCAAGATCAATCTATGGAGTAATCTAGCAATGAGGGGAAGGAGAGTGCATCTACATACCCTTGTAGATCGCTAAGCGAAAGCGTTCAAGTGAATGGGGTTGATGGAGTCGTACTCGTCGTGATCCAAATCACCGATGATCCTAGTGCCGAACGGACGGCACCTCCGCGTTCAACACACGTACAGCCCGATGACGTCTCCTACGCCTTGTGTAACACCCCGGATGTAACTTTCCCAATTTGTACTCCAACTCTTGCCGTTTCCGGCGTTTAGTTATTTATTTTCTCGGGTTCGGGTCTTTGTCTCCGTGTGTTGTTATCGTTGTCATGCATCTCATATCATGTCATCATGTGCATTGCATTTGCATACGTGTTTCATCTCATGCATTCGAGCATTTTCCCCGTTGTCCGTTTTGCATTCCGGCGGTTCGTTCTCCTCCGGTGGCCATTTCTACCTTTCTTTCGTGTGTGGGGATTAAACATTTCCGGATTGGACCGAGACTTGCCAAGCGGCCTTGGTTTACTACCGGTAGACCGCCTGTCAAGTTTCGTATCATTTGGACTTCGTTTGATACTCCAACGGTAAACTGAGGGACCGAAAAGGCCTCGTGTGTGTTGCAGCCCAACACCCCTCCAATTTGGCCCAAAACCCACCTAAACCTGCTCCATCATCTAGAGCGTTCGATCACGATCGCGTGGCCGAAAACCGCACCTCATTTGGACTCTCCTAGCTCCCTCTATGCCTATATATAGACCCCTTCCCCGAAATCCGGATCCCCCTCATCCCTAACCCTAAAATCCCAGATCCGCCGCCGCCGGACACATCCGGACGGCGCCGGACACATCCAGACGGCGCCGGACACATCCGACCTGCCCCTGCCGCCGCCACGTGGCGCTCCGCCACTCGTCTGCCGCCTCGCCCCACATCCCCGCCGGCCCGCGAGGCCCAGGCCGGGCCCTCCCGTCGCCCGACCGGGCCCGAGCCGCCATCCGCCGCCCGCCGCCCTTCTCCTCCAAGTCCGGCGCCGTGCTCCGCCCGGCCGGACCGCGCCGCCATCGCCGGCGTCCGCCTCCGCCGCGGGCCGCCGGCCGCCGAGCCATCGCCGCCCGGGCCCGCGCCCCTCGCCGCCCTCGGTGCCCGCGCCCGGTCGCGCCTTCCCGGTTCTCCAAGTCCAGCCACCACCTCCGTCCACTCCGGCGAAGATCCGGCCACCGTCCTCGCCATCCTCGGCTTGTGCGCCGCCGTGCTACAGTGTTTTTCGCCGGATCCAGATCCGGTGAACAGTAAACCCTAGGTTGTTTTTTCTTCTAAGTCCCGAAAATTCCAGATCCATGTGCCCATGTTCGTCGTTCCGTAACTTTGCATCCGTAGCGCCGATTCATGCATATAGCATATCAAAATGTTCATCTCAGAGAGTACATCATTTCATTCCATTGCATCATTTTCATTTGAGCTCATCTTGATGCCCGAAATGCTGTTAGAAGATGGCTACTTGAGTTAATTGTCAGATCTGCTACTCCATTTAGGTTTTTGTCATTTGTGCCATGATTAATGTGTGCATGATATGCCCTGATGTTCTACATATGTTTTGTTAAGGGTTTTGTCATCTTTCCAGAGGTGCAACCCATGTATTTTTGTGATGTGTGTGGTGACTAGCACAAGCTTGCAAAGTGGTGCACTTGTTAATTCTGATTTTAGGGACTTAGCATTTTCACTAAGTCCTTGAGCTGTTTATCTCATGTTGCCATATGTTTATGTTGTTTCCTAGTGATCCGTGCCTCTTTTGAGGATGATCAGTAAGGATGCTTTGTTAATATGGTAGTGATCTATCCATCCATGTCTTTGTTTGCAATTATGGAGCACCCTAGCTTGAGTCAATCGAGCTCTACTTTTGCTACTTTGTGAATCTGGGCAGATTTTCAACTTGTTTGCAATTTTGCCGATGATGTTGTAGTTGATCCGTGCATGCTATGCTATTTTTCTTGCCATGTCTAGCTTGCATTTTGTGTGTTCTTGATGGATGTATGCTTAGATTATCATGACTTGCTCCATATTGAGTGCATCGAGCTCGTAAACATGCCTACTTGATATCTGTTTTCAGCATGCTCCAGTTTTCACTAAGTCTGAGAACTGATTATGTTTTTGCCATGTTCACATGCTTGCAATTGTATTTTCTGATCCCTTTTGGCTCAAGGTCACTAAGGGACTTTCGTTAAGCTCTTTGAGTAGCTCCATGCCATGCTTTACTTTGCCACATTCAGGTCCTGAAGCATATAGTTTTGTTGCTCCGAAGACTGCTACCTGATCTGAAATTCCAGACAAGTGTTAATTTCACTAAGTCTGAAATCTGTTTGCCATATGCATTTTTGCCATGCTTGTTTGAACCTGTTAATAGATGAATTGGCCGTAGCTTAGTGCTAGACTTTTGTTAAGCATCTTGAATGCATCCCTGCCATATATTTTTTTGCCATGTTTGGGTGCTGTAGCATGTTCATCTCATTGCATTTAGATGGCTACTTGCTGTAAATCGCAGACCGGTGTCATATTTGAATCGCTTGCCATTTCCAAGCCGTAACTCCGATTCCGGTGTTCTTTATATCGTTTTCAAGCGATTTCATCTCATCTTTCCAGTGGCACGCTTGGATTTCCAAGTTGAGGCCAGGTTCATGCATTCCCCATCACATCTTGCATATGCATCCCGCATCGCATCCCGCATAGCATATCATCCTTGCATCATCTTGTTTGGTCCTTGCACATGGTTGATTGTGTCCTTGTTGCTTGTTTGGGTAGAGCCGGGAGACGAGTTCACTAACGAGGAGCCCGTTGAGTTTGCTTTCGAGGATCCAGTCAACTCTGACAACTGTGCATGCAAGATGATCATACCCTCGAAATCATTACTATCTTTGCTATGCTAGATTGCTCGCTCTTTAGCTATGACCAATGCTATGATGCCTACCACTTGCTTTCAAGCCTCCCAAATTGCCATGTCAAACCTCTAACCCACCATGTCCTAGCAAACCGTTGATTGGCTATGTTACCGCTTTGCTCAGCCCCTCTTATAGCGTTGCTAGTTGCAGGTGAAGGTTGGAGGCCGTTCCTTGTTGGAACTTTTATTTACTTGTTGGGATATCATTATATTATCTTGTTATATTAATGCATCTATATACTTGGTAAAGGGTGGAAGGCTCGGCCTCTCGCCTAGTGTTTTGTTCCACTCTTGCCGCCCTAGTTTCCGTCATATCGGTGTTATGTTCCCGGATTTTGCGTTCCTTACGCGATTGGGTTATAATGGGGACCCCTTGGTAGTTCGCCTTGATTAAAGCTTTTCCAGCAATGCCCAACCTTGGTTTTACCATTTGCCACCTAGCCTTTTCTTTCCCGTGGGTTCTGCAAACTCAAGGGTCATCTTTATTTTAACCCCCCCCCCCCCGGGCCAGTGCTCCTCTAAGTGTTAGTCCAAACTGTCAGCCGCCGGTGGCTACCAGGGGCAACTCTGGGCTGGCCTACCGGAAGTTTAGACAATCTGAGTGTGCCGTGAGAAAGAGATATGTGCAGCTCCTATCGGGATTTTTCGACACATTCGGGCGGTGTTGCTGGTCTTGTTTTAACCTGTCGAAGTGTCTTGAAGAACCGAGATACCGAGTCTGATCGGAACGTCTTGGGAGGAGGTCTATTCCTTCGTTGACCGTGAGAGCTTGTCATGGGCTAAGTTGGGACTCCCCTGCAGGGATTTGAACTTTCGAAAGCCGTGCCCGCGGTTATGGGCAGATGGGAATTTGATAATGTCCAGTTGTAGATAACTTTAACCTTAACTTAATTAAAATGAGCCAACTGAGTGTGTTACCTTGATGGCCTCTTCTCGGCGGAGCCCGGGAAGTGGACACGGTGTTGGAGTTATGCTTGCGCAGGTTGTTCTCTAGTTTCTCGCTCGCGCTTTGCCTCCTCTTCTCGCTCTCTTTTGCGAATAAGTTAGCCACCATATTTTCTAGTCGCTTGCTGCAGCTCCACATATATTTGTACCTTGCCTTACCTATAAGCTTGAATAGTCTTGATCGCGAGGGTGCGAGATTGCTGAGTCCCTGTGGCTCATAGATTACTATTACACCAGATGCAGGGCCCGATGATTCCGCTCCAGGAGACGCGTTTGAGCTCAAGTGGGAGTTCGACGAAGACTCTCAACGTTACTATGTTTCCTTTCCTGATGATCAGTAGTGGTGCCCAGTTGGGGGTGATCGGGACCGTGTCGCATGTTGGGTTCTCTTTTATTTTGGCGCCATAGTCGGGCCATGAGTGTTTGGATGATGTAATGTTATTTATGTACTTGATTGACGTGGCGAGTGTAAGCCAACTATGTTATCTCCCCTTTATTATTTATATTACATGGGATGTTGTGAAGATTGCCTAACTTGCGACATACGCCTTCAATGCGATTATGTCTCTAAGTCATGTCTCGACACGTGGGAGCTATAGTCGCATCGAGGGTGTTACAAGTTGGTAATCAGAGCCTTCCCCGACCTTAGGAGCCCCATTGCTTGATCGTTTTTAGCGGGCGAGTTGTGTCTAGAAAAATGTTTTGAGTCAATTAGGAATTATATATCGGAGATTTTAGGAATTCTTTTTACTTCCCAGTCTCCTCATCGCTCTGGTAAGGCATCCTGACGTAGAGTTTTGACTTTTCTCTTCCCAAATTTCACTAAAAAAAATTTAGGATCACGCGGGTATCTTGGAATCGTTCCGATGGGTTTATGATGAGAACATTGTCTTGGTGCCTCCTGTCAGGGGTTTTGTGGAAGTGTCCCGGGGAGTTGAGCTCCGAGGTGTTGTCGTCATAATTTTATCATTGCAGTTCTGGAATACCTGAGTTTAGTACGGCGACATTGAAAATCTCTTTTATGCAGTTCGTTGGTGAGATAACCTCGACGCCACCCAGTACTGGGGCGGGAGTTCGGGAGTATCGCCATAACTTGTATAATGGATGCTTTTCAAAGGTTGAGGTAGATGGTTTCCGAAGTTTTTCTTGGTTATGTGTTGAAGGATGGATACAGCTGGATGTAGGATTTGCTAGTTTGGGTGAGATATTATGCTTCCCCTGTATCCCCAACACCTGATTGCATAACCGTAAAGGTTCGGGAGTTTCATAGGTGGGAATTCTAGTAGCTCTAGTTCTTCTTCCACGGATATTGGTTTGAGATTGGGATTTCTTACCGATTATTCGTTCTTGATCCGTACCTTGTTGATTTATTTCTCTACCTTAATTCTACGTGGCTTCTCAATTTATGGATATGTGACCATTTCAAGAGGATGCATTCGTTCATTTTGTTCGGATGTGAAGACTATATGTTGCAATTTTCATTCCGTTGGATTCAGCTTCAATAATTGTCTATCAATGTGCTAATGGACGTCAACCTCTTCAGGATGGCTCCTCCAATGCGCACGACTCCGAATCCTAATCCGCCACCACCTCCCCCTCCTCCGGAGGCATGGAAAGCTGTGATGGCCGCAACCAATGCAAACACACAGTTGGTCATGCAAATTCTCCAAGAGCACAATCAAGGCAACCAAGGGAACCAAGGCAACAATCAGAATCACTTTGCTACACTCAACCAATTCCTTGCTAATGGGCCAAAGACTTTTAGCAATTGTGTTGAGGCAACCGATGCTGACGATTGTCTTGTGGATCTGTGCAAGCATTTCGAGTGCAGTAACGTCAGGCCTGAGGACTTTGTTAAGTTCGCTTCCTTCCAACTCAAAGATCAAGCTGCAGAATGGTTCCAGCAGTACAAGGATTCCAGAGGTGGACGTGTTATTACCTGGGATGAATTTCGTCAAGATTTCCGAGCTCATCATATCCCTCAGAGCGTGGTTGAAAGCAAGCGTGAGGAATTCCGCAACCTGAAGCAAGGCTCTTTGTCTGTCTATGACTACAACAAGTTGTTTTAGAAGCTCGCCCGCTTTGCTAAGCATGACGTACCTGATGAGAAGAGCATGATATACCAGTTCAGGGGTGGTCTCAGAGAAGAAATTCAGCTAGCTCTTGTTCTCTTTGAGCCCTTGAGGTACGATGAGTTCTACAACATGGCACTGAAGCAAGAGGGTGCTCAGTTGAGGTGTGATGCTTCCAAGAAGCGAGTCAGAGATGTTACTCCTTCTTCCTCTACTCAAGTGGCCAAGCAGCAGAAGTATTGGCTTCCTCCTCCTCCGTTCCGTCAGTCGTATCAGCAGAAGAGCAAAGGTGACAGTGGTTCTTCCCACCCACCCAACCCTGGCTTTCAGAACAAGACTTCGTCTCAAGCTCCAAGATCGAGTGCTCCGTATCACCGTCCGCTTTCAGAGGTCACGTGCAACAAGTGCCAACAGAAGGGTCACTATGCCAACAAGTGTTTCAACCAGAGGCGTCTTCCTCCTCCTCCTCCTGTCATATCGGCAAGTACAGCTGTGGTCAAGCATAACCCCAAGTACGACAAGGTCAATATGGTGAATGCAGCTCAGGCAGAGGATTCATCAGATGTCATCATGGGTAACCTTCCTGTTAACAATGTTCTTGCAAAAGTTCTTTTTGACACTGGTGCATCGCATTGTTTTATCTCGAGACCTTTTGCATCTAAGCATGGGTGGTTTTCTCAAGTTATGCATAAGCCATTAGCAGTCGCCTCTCCGGGTAAATGTTTGCTCGCTAACTACGAGGTTCCAGATATTTCTATCTTGATGGGTGATTTCAAGTTTCTGCCTTCTCCAATGATCCTTGGTAACTCGGATATTGATCTTATTCTTGGAATGGATTGGCTTTCTAAGCACAAGGCTCAGCTTGATTGTGCAGCCAGGCAGATTCAATTGACTCATTCGTCTGAGGATGCAATTGTCTTTGCTGCTCGGGATAATACAATCCGTCTGTTTTCTCTCAATGAGAAGGGTGAACTGGATGCCATCTCACAAATTCCAGTCGTTTGCGAATATCAAGAGGTCTTTCCAGAAGAGCTTCCAGGAATGCCTCCGCACCGGCCAGTTGAATTCGTTATTGATCTTGAGCCCGGCACGGAACCTGTGTGCAAGCGTCCTTACAAGCTCGGACCTGAAGAGTTGAAGGAGCTGAAGAAGCAACTCGATATTCAAGAGAAAATTGGTCTCATCCGGCCTAGTTCTTCTCCGTGGGGTTGTGGTGTTCTTTTTGTGAAGAAGAAGGATGGAACGGACCGGCTTTGTGTTGATTACCGTCCGTTGAACAAGAAGACCATCAAGAACAAATACCCACTTCCCAACATCAATGAGCTGTTCGAACAACTTAAAGGTGCTCAAGTATTCCCCAAGCTTGATCTTCGTATGGGTTATCATCAGATTCAAATCCGTAAACAAGATATTCCCAAGACGGCTTTCAGGACAAGCTTTGGTTCATATGAATACACTGTCATGTCTTTTGGCCTCGTCAACGCTCCTCCGACGTTCTCTCGCATGATGAACTTCATTTTGAACGCCTACACCAATGACTTCGTTTTGGTCTATCTCGACGACATTCTGGTTTTCTCCAAGAACAAGGAAGATCATGCCAAGCACTTGCGTTTGGTTCTTGATAAGCTCAGGGAACATCAGTTCTACGCCAAGTTCTCCAAGTGTGAATTTTGGCTCGATGAGGTTCTTTATCTTGGTCATATCATCTCTACCAAGGGCATTGCCATGAATCCTGAGAAGGTGTCTGCAATTGTGAATTGGGAACCTCCTCAGAATGTGAAGCAACTCCGTAGCTTCCTCGGTCTCGCAAGCTATTTCCGAAGATTCGTTGAAAACTTTTCTAAGATCGCGAAGCCTCTCTCTAATCTTCTTCAGAAGCACGTCAAGTACGTTTGGTCTCCGGAGTGTGACATTGCTTTCAACACTTTGAAAGAGAAATTGATCACTGCTCCAGTTCTGACTCCGCCTGATGAATCCAAACCGTACGAGGTCTTTTGTGATGCCTCTCTCCAAGGTCTTGGCGCAGTATTGATGCAAGAGAAGAAAGTTGTTGCTTATACCTCTCGCCAGTTGAAGCCTAATGAGAAGAACTACCCCACTCATGATCTCGAGTTGGCGGCAGTTGTGCATGCTCTTTTGACTTGGAGACATCTTCTATTGGGAAGAAAAGTGGACATTTTCACTGATCACAAGAGTCTCAAGTACATCTTCACTCATCCTAATCTCAACCTCAGGCAAACTCGATGGGTCAAAATGATTCAAGAGTATAATCCGAGTATCGAGTATACTCCAGGCAAGGCCAATGTGATTGCTGACGCATTGAGCAGAAAGGCTTACTGCAACAGTCTGATTCTTAAGCCTTATCAACCCGAGCTTTGTGAAGCTTTCCGCAAACTTAATCTGCAAGTTGTTCCTCAAGGTTTCCTCGCCAACCTTCTAGTCTCTCCTACCTTGGAAGACCAGATTCGCCAAGCCAAGCTTCTTGATGCTATGGTGAAAAAGGTGAATATTGGGATTGCCAAGAGTCAACCCAAGTACAAGTGCTACCGCCTTGATGACAAGGATACTCTCTTCTTCGAGGATCGTATTGTTATACCCAAAGGTGAACTTCGTAAAGTGATCATGAACGAGGCTCACAATTCTCTCCTCTCCATCCACCCTGGGAGTACGAAGATGTATCAGGACCTTAAGCAGGCTTATTGGTGGACTCGAATGAAGCGCGAGATTGCTCAATTCGTGAATGAATGTGATGTCTGCAGAAGAGTGAAGGCAGAACACCAAAGGCAAGCAGGTCTCCTCCAACCTCTTGCCATTCCAGAATGGAAGTTTGACCACATTGAAATGGACTTCGTGACTGGGTTTCCAAAGTCCAAGCGTGGCAATGATGCTATATTCGTTGTCATCGACAAACTCACTAAAGTGGCTCACTTTCTGCCTATCAAAGAGTCGATCACTGCAGCTCAATTGGCGGAACTCTATACCTCTTGGATTGTCTCTCTGCACGGTATTCCACAAGTGATCTCTTCAGACCGTGGCAGCATCTTTACATCCAAGTTTTGGGATTCTTTTCAGAAGGCCATGGGCACCAACATCCGCTTCAGCACAGCTTTCCATCCTCAAACTAGCGGTCAAGTCGAGCGTGTCAACCAGATTCTTGAAGATATGCTCAGGGCTTGTGTGATCTCCTTCGGCATGAAGTGGGAGGATTGTCTTCCTTATGCTGAATTCTCCTACAACAACAGTTTTCAAGCAAGTTTGGGCAAGGCCCCATTTGAAATTCTGTATGGCAGGAAGTGTCATACCCCTCTCAACTGGTCTGAAACCGGTGAACGTCAGCTTTTGGGTAATGACTTAATCACAGAGGCAGAGGAAATGTGCAAAGTCATTCATGATAACCTCAAAGCAGCCCAATCCCGCCAGAAGAGCTACTATGATAGTAAGCACCGTGATTTGGTTTTCGAGATCGGAGATCATGTTTACCTCCGCGTCTCTTCTTTGAAAGGTACTCGTCGCTTCGGTATCAAAGGGAAGCTTGCCCCTAGATACGTGGGACCTTTCAAGATTGTCAGCAAGAGAGGCGACCTTGCCTATCAACTCGAGCTTCCTTCAAACTTTGCAAATGTTCATGACGTGTTCCATGTCTCTCAGCTCCGAAAGTGTTTCAAGACTCCTGACCGCACCGTCAACTTCGAGGACATTGAGCTCCAAGAAGATCTCTCTTATCGTGAGCACCCCGTTGCTATTCTTGAAGAGACTGAACGCAAGACTCGCAATAAGTCAATCAAATTTCTCAAAGTCAAGTGGTCACACCATTCCGACCGTGAAGCTACCTGGGAACGCGAGGATCACCTCCGTTCTGAGTACCCGACGTTCTTTTAGTCCTAGATCTCGGGACGAGATCCTTTCGTAGTGGTGGAGTGTTGTAACACCCCGGATGTAACTTTCCCAATTTGTACTCCAACTCTTGCCGTTTCTGGCGTTTAGTTATTTTATTTTCTCGGGTTCGGGTCTTTGTCTCCGTGTGTTGTTATCGTTTTCATGCATCTCAGATCATGTCATCATGTGCATTGCATTTGCATACGTGTTTCATCTCATGCATTCGAGCATTTTTCCCGTTGTCCGTTTTGCATTCCGGCGCTTCGTTCTCCTCCGGTGGCCATTTCTACCTTTCTTTCGTGTGTGGGGATTAAACATTTCTGGATTGGACCGAGACTTGCCAAGCGGCCTTGGTTTACTACCGGTAGACCGTCTGTCATGTTTCGTATCATTTGGACTTCGTTTGATACTCCAACGGTTAACCGAGGGACCGAAAAGGCCTCGTGTGTGTTGCAGCCCAACACCCCTCCAATTTATCCCAAAACCCACCTAAACCTGCTCCATCATCTAGATCGTTCGATCACGATCGCATGGCCGAAAACCGCACCTCATTTGGACTCTCCTAGCTCCCTCTATGCCTATATATAGACCCCTTCCCCGAAATCCGGATCCCCCTCGTCCCTAACCCTAAAATCCCACATCCGCCGCCGCCGGACACGTCCGGACGGCGCCGGACACGTCCAACCTGCCCCCGCCGCCGCCACGTGGCACTCCGCCACTCGTCCGCCGCCTCGCCCCACATCCCCGCTGGCCCGCGAGGCCCAGGCCGGGCCCTCCTGTCGCCCAACCGGGCCCGAGCCGCCATCCGCCGCCCTTCTCCTCCAAGTCCGGCGCCGCGCTCCGCCCGGCCGGACCGCGCCGCCATCGCCGGCGTCCGCCTCCGCCCAGGGACGCCGCGCCGCCGCACCATCGCCGCCCGGGCCCGCGCCCCTCGTCGCCCTCGGTTCCCACGCCCGGCCGCGCCTCCCCGGTTCTCCAAGTCCGGCCACCACCTCCGTCCACTCCGGCGAAGATCCAGCCACCGTCCTCGCCATCCTCGGCTTCCGCGCCGCCGTGCTATAGTGTTTTTCGCCGGATCCAGATCCGGGGAACAGTAAACCCTAGGTTGTTTTTTTCTTCTAAGTCCCGAAAATTCCAGATCCATGTGTCCATGTTTGTCGTGCCGTAACTTTGCATCCGTAGCTCCGATTCATGCATATAGCATATCAAAATGTTCATCTCAGAGAGTACATCATTTCATTCCATTGCATCATTTTCATTTGAGCTCATCTTGATGTCCGAAATGCTGTTAGAAGAGGGCTACTTGAGTTAATTATCAGATCTGCTACTCCATTTAGGTTTTGTCATTTTTGCCTTGATTAATGTGTGCATGATATGCCCTGATGTTCTACATATGTTCTGTTAAGGGTTTTGTCATCTTTCCAGAGGTGCAACCCATGTATTTTTGTGATGTGTGTGGTGACTAGCACAAGCTTGCAAAGTGGTGCACTTGTTAATTCCGATTTCGGGGACTTAGCATTTCCACTAAGTCCTTGAGCTGTTTATCTCATGTTGCCATATGTTCATGTTGTTTCCTAGTGATCCGTGCCTCTTTTGAGGATGATCAGTAAGGATGTTTTGTTAATATTGTAGTGCTCTATCCATCCATGTGTTTGTTTTCAATTATGGAGCACCCTAGCTTGAGTCAATCGAGCTCTACTTTTGCTACTTTGTGAATCTGGGTAGATTGTCAACTTGTTTGCAATTTTGCCGATGATGTTGTAGTTGATCCGTGCATGCTATGCTATTGTTCTTGCCATTTCTAGCTTGCATTTTGTGTGTTCTTGATGGATGTATTCTTAGCTTATCATGACTTGCTCCATATTGAGTGCATCGAGCTCGTAAACATGCCTACTTGATATCTGTTTTCAGCATGCTCCAGTTTTCACTAAGTCTGAGAACTGATTATGTTTTTGCCATGTTCACATGCTTGTAATTGTATTTTCTGATCCCTTTTGGCTCAAGGTCACTAAGGGACTTTTATTAAGCTCTTTGAGTAGCTCCATGCCAAGCTTTACTTTGCCACATTCAGGTCCTGTAGTATATAGTTTTGTTGCTCCGAAGACTGCTACCTGATCTGAAATTCCAGAAAAGTGTTAATTTCACTAAGTCTGAAATCTGTTTGCCATATGCATTTTTGCCATACTTGTTTGAACCTGTTAATAGATGAATTGGCCGTAGCTCAGTGCTAGACTTTTGTTAAGCATCTTGAATGCATACCTACCATGTATTTTGTTGCCATGTTTCGGTGCTGTATCATGTTCATCTCATTGCATTTAGATGGCTACTTGCTGTAAATCGCAGACCGGTGTCATATTTAAATCGCTTGCCATTTCCAAACCGTAACTCCGATTCCGGTGTTCTTTATATCGTTTTCAAGCGATTTCATCTCATCTTTCCAGTGGCATGCTTGGATTTCCAAGTTGATGCCAGGTTCATGCATTCCCCATCACATCTTGCATATGCATCCCACATCGCATCCCGCATAGCATATCATCCTTGCATCATCCTGTTTGGTCCTTGCACGTGGTTGATTGTGTCCTTGTTGCTTGTTTGGGTAGAGCCGGGAGACGAGTTCGCTAACGAGGAGCCCGTTGAGTTTGCTTTCGAGGATCCAGTCAATTCTGACAACTGTGGAGGCAAGATGATCATACCCTCGAAATCATTACTATCTTTGCTATGCTAGATTGCTCGCTCTTTTGCTATGACCAATGCTATGATGCCTACCACTTGCTTTCAAGCCTCCCAAATTGCCATGTCAAACCTCTAACCCACCATTTCCTAGCAAACCATTGATTGGCTATGTTACCGCTTTGCTCAGCCCCTCTTATAGCGTTGCTAGTTGCAGGTGAAGATTGGAGGCCGTTCCTTGTTCGAACTTTTATTTACTTGTTGGGATATCATTATATTATCTTGTTATCTTAATGCATCTATATACTTGGTAAAGGGTGGAAGGCTCGGCCACTCGCCTAGTGTTTTGTTCCACTCTTGCCGCCGTAGTTTCCGTCATATCGGTGTTATGTTCCCGGATTTTGCGTTCCTTACGCGGTTGGGTTATAATGGGGACCCCTTGGTAGTTCGCCTTGATTAAAGCTTTTCCAGCAATGCCCAACCTTGGTTTTACCAAATGCCACCTAGCCTTTTCTTTTTTGTGGGTTCTGCAGACTCAAGGGTCATCTTTATTTTAACCCCCCCCCCCCCCGGGCCAGTGCTCCTCTAAGTGTTGGTCCAAACTGTCAGCCGCCGGTGGCTACCAGGGGAAACTCTGGGCTGGCCTACCGGAAGTTTAGACAATCTGAGTGTGCCCTGAGAAAGAGATATGTGTAGCTCCTATCGGTATTTGTCGGCACATTTGGGCGGTGTTGCTGGTCTTATTTTAACCTGTCGAAGTGTCTTGAAGAACCGAGATACCGAGTCTGATCGGAGGGAGGAGGTCTATTCCTTCGTTGACCGTGAGAGCTTGTCATGGGCTAAGTTGGGACTCCCCTGCAGGGATTTGAACTTTCGAAAGCCGTGCCCGCGGTTATGGGTAGATGGGAATTTGATAATGTCCGGTTGTAGATAACTTTAACCTTAACTTAATTAAAATGAGCCAACTGAGTGTGTTACCATGACGGCCTCTTGTCGGCGGAGCCCGGGAAGTGGACACGGTGTTGGAGTTATGCTTGCGTAGGTTGTTCTCTAGTTTCTCGCTCGCGCTTTGCCTCCTCTTCTCGGTCTCTTTTGCGAATAAGTTAGCCACCATATTTGCTAGTCGCTTGCTGCAGCTCCACATATATTTGTACCTTGCCTTACCTATAAGCTTGAATAGTCTTGATCGCGAGGGTGCGAGATTGCTAAGTCCCTGTGGCTCACAGATTACTATTACACCAGATGCAGGGCTCGATGATTCCGCTCCAGGAGACGCGTTTGAGCTCAAGTGGGAGTTCGACGAAGACTCTCAACGTTACTATGTTTCCTTTCCTGATGATCAGTAGTGGTGCCCAGTTGGGGGTGATCGGGACCGTGTCGCATGTTGGGTTCTCTTTTATTTTGGCGCCGTAGTCGGGCCATGAGTGTTTGGATGATGTAATGTTATTTATGTACTTGATTGACATGGCGAGTGTAAGCCAACTATGTTATCTCCCCTTTATTATTTATATTACATGGGATGTTGTGAAGATTGCCTAACTTGCGACATACGCCTTCAATGCGATTATGTCTCTAAGTCGTGTCTCGACACGTGGGAGCTATAGTCGCATCGAGGGTGTTACACCTTGATCCAGCAAGGGGAGAAGGAGAGGTTGGGGAAGACTCCATCCAGCAGCACGACGGCATGGTGGTGAAGGAGGAGCGTGGTTATCCTGCAGGGCTTCGCCAAGCACCGCGGGAGAAGAGGAGGACTTGGGAGAGGGGGAGGGCTGCGCCAGAACTTGGGTGCGGCTGCCCTCCCACCCTCCACATATATATAGGGGCAAGGGAGAGGGGGGCCGGCCCCCTCAGATCCAATCTGAGGAGGGGGCGGCGGCCAGGGGGGTTTCCTTGCCCCCCAAGGCAAGGGGGGCGCCCCCCTTTAGGGTTCCCCCAAACCCTAGGCGCATGGGCCCTAGGGGGGAGGTGCCCAGCCCACTAAGGGGCTGGTCTCTCTCCACACACAGCCCATAGGGCCCTCCGGGGCAGGTGGACCCTCCCGGTGGACCCCCGGAACCCCTCCAGTGGTCCCGGTACAAAACCGGTAAACCCCCGAATTATTCCGGTGACCGTATGATGACTTCCCATATATAAATCTTTACCTCCGGACCATTCCGGAACTCCTCGTCATGTCCGAGATCTCATCCGGGACTCCGAACAACCTTCGGTAACCACATACTATTTCTCATAACAACTCTAGCGTCACCAAACCTTAAGTGTGTAGACCCTACGGGTTCGGGAACCATGCAGACATGACCGAGACAACTCTCCGGCCAATAACCAACAACGGGATCTGGATACCCGTGTTGTCTCCCACATGTTCCACGATGATCTCATCAGATGAACCATGATGTCGAGGATTCAATCAATCCCGTATACAATTCTCTTTGTCCAGCGGTATTGTACTTGCCCGAGATTCGATCGTCGGTTTCCCGATACCTTGTTCAATCTCGTTACCGGCAAGTCTCTTTACTCGTTCCGTAACACATCATCCCGTGATCAACTCCTTGGTCACATTGTGCACATTATGATGATGTCCTACCGAGTGGGCCCAAAGATACCTCTCCATTTACACGGAGTGACAAATCCCAGTCTCGATTCGTGCCAACCCAACAGACACTTTCGGAGATACCTGTAGAGTACCTTTATAGCCACCCAGTTACGTTGTGACGTTTGGCACACCCAAAGCACTCTTACAGTATCCGGGAGTTGCACAATCTCATGGTCTAAGGAAATGATACTTGACATTAGAAAAGCTTTAGCATACGAACTACATGATCTTGTGCTAGGCTTAGGATTGGGTCTTGTCCATCACATCATTCTCCTAACGATGTGATCCCGTTATCAATGACATCCAGTGTCCATGGTCAGGAAACCGTAACCATCTATTGATCAACGAGCTAGTCAACTAGAGGCTTACTAGGGACATGGTGTTGTCTATGTATCCACACATGTATCTGAGTTTCCTATCAATACAATTCTAGCATGGATAATAAACGATTATCATGAACAATGAAATATAATATAATAATAACCAATTTATTATTGCCTCTAGGGCATATTTCCAACAGGTATTTGATCTGAGTATGGCCACTGGCCTATACGCACTAATCATCTACGCGGGGACAGTTATGGGCACTCGACGTCGTGGTATCAGCCGAAGCCTTCGTGACGTCAGCGACTGAGTGGCGCACGCCGGGTTGGACTGGAACGCCTACTCTTGTATAAGGGAGGCTAGGTCTGCTCACCGGCCGCGTACGCAATGTGCAGGTGTGCAAAGGGCGATGGGCCCAGACCCCTGCGCCATAGGATTTAGACCGGCGTGTTGACCTCTCTGTTGTGCCTAGGTAGGGCTGCGACGTGTTGATCTTCCGAGGCCGGGCATGGCCCAGGAAAGTGTGTCCGTCCAAATGGGATCGAACGTGTTGGGTTATGTGGTGCACCCCTGCAGGGAAGTTAATCTATTCGAATAGCTGTGATCTTCGGTAACAGAACGACTTGGAGTTGTACCTTGACCTTATGACAACTAGAACCGGATACTTAATAAAACACACCCTTCCAAGTGCCAGATACAACCCGGTGATCGCTCTCTCACAGGGCGACGAGGGGAGGATCATCGGTTAGGGTTATGCTATGCGATGTTACTTGGTGAACTTACCATCTACTCTCTTCTCCTGCTGCAAGATGGAGGTTACCAGAAGCGTAGTCTTCGATAGGACTAGCTATCCCCCTCTTATTCCGGCATTCTGCAGTTCAGTCTACATATGATAGCCTTTTCCATTTGATATCAATGCGTACATATGTAGTGTAGCTCCTTGCTTGCGAGTACTTTGGATGAGTACTCACGGTTGTTTTGCTCCCCCTTTTCCTCTTTTCTGTTCTTGATTGTTGCGACCAGACGTTGGAGCCCAGGAGCCAGACGCCATCGTCGACGACGACTACTACTACTCAGGAGGTGCCTACTACTACGTGCGGCCCGCTGACGATGACCAGGAGTAGTTTAGGTGGATCCCAGGCAGGAGGTCTACGCCTCTTTCGATCTGTATCTCAGTTTGTGCTAGCCTTCTTAAGGCAAACTTGTTTAACTTATGTACGTACTTAGATATTGTTGCTTTCGCTGACTCGTCTATGACCGAGCTCTTGTATTCGAGCCCTCGAGGCCCCTGGCTTGTAATATGATGCTTGTATGACTTATTTTATTTGTAGAGTTGTGTTGTGATATCTTCCCGTGAGTCCCTGATCTTGATCGTACACGTTTGCGTGTATGATTAGTGTACGATTGAATCGGGGGCGTCACATCGATGATCATGTTGTGCATGATCACAAAAGTGTGCATTATGTACCAAAGCATCTTTTGATCCCAAAATCTAGCCGGTCCTCTCACAATAGCAAATTGGGCTTGCAAAATCCCAAAAGTTCTCTCCACATCTTTTCTAGCCGCCGCCTGAGCATTGTGGAAATCAAGATTTTCCTTACCTTCTGGCTTATTCAACGGCTTGACAAAGGTTTGCCACTTTGGATAGATGCCATCCACTAGATAATAGTAGTAGTTGTATGTACGACCATTTGCTACAAACTGCACCGGTGGCAACTCCCCATTTTCAATCTTACTCATCAGTGGTGACCGGTTGACAACATTGATGTCATTCAAAGATCCAGGCATTCCAAAGAATGCATGCCAAATCCAAGTCTCTTGATCAGCCACCGCTTCAAGGATTATAGTGGAACCCTTTTTTTGGCCGTGGAATTGCCCATGCCATGCCTTTGGACAATTCTTCTAAGTCCAATGCATGCAATCTATTGAGCCAAGCATGCCAGGAAAGCCGCGAGCTTTGTTCATCGCTAAAAGCCTTGCGGCGTCTTCAGCGTTGGGAGATCTCAAATACTCCTCGCCAAACACTTGCACAATTCCGACTGTGAAGCGCTTGACACACATGATGGCTTGGCTCTCACCCATAGCCAAGTGATCATCAACTAGATCAGCCGGTATACCGTATGCCAACATACGCAAAGCGGTTGTCACCTTCTGAAAGGTGCTCTGCCCGAGCTCTCCGGCGGCATTCCTTCTTTGCTGAAAAAAGCGATCATGGCTCGCTAGTTTCTCTGCAATGCGCCTGAACAACTCGGTGCTCATCCTAAACCGGCGACGAAAATACGACTCGGGGTATGTGGGATTCTCCGCAAAATAATGCCTGGTCAATCTGTTGTGGGCATCGATCCTATCCCTCCAAATTTTTTGCCGACCCATAACCGAACCACCGTGCTTCGATTTTTTATTAATATGCATAGCTAGGATCATTGCAAGATCCTCCTTCTCTTCCATATCAAATTCTTCTTCGGAAGAATCATACGACGAACTCATCTACAATGTTGAATACTATGCTATAAATAAAAAACTACAATCAACATGCACGAAATTCATGGCCTTTGAGCAATACATACCTTCTAGGCGTTTTGTCGAACACCGTGCGGGCGCCGAGCGGCAGCGAGCGCGCGGGCGCTGTTCGTCGGAGGACCAGCACGCGCGGGGCGGCGGGACTAGAGGTGGGCCGAAGAAAGCGCACGCGGGACGGGGATAGCCCGGGGAAGCGCCGGAACGGTCGCCGGGTGGCGCGGTCGGCGGCGGCGGCGCGGCTGGATGGGGGGTGGGAGGCGCGAGCGAGCGCGCGAGAGTCCAGCGCGCGGGAGCGAGCGCAACAAATAAGTGGCGCGCGATTGCGTTTCGGCCCGCGCGCTGGACTACGGATGCCGCGCGCGCTGTTTTCGCGCGCCCGCTGGAGCAACCATTCCGGTTGCGCGCGCGCTAAAACGGGGGATTTTGCGGCGCGGCGCTAGTTTGACGGGCCTGTTGGAGATGCTCTAACTAGGTTGTGGCCTGATAACTAGGTGGTCACATGCCATGCCCTGAACACCTAAAAAAATGCCCTGCCCTGTTTTCTTTTCATTTGACAGTTGAACCCGTTGACTAGTTGACAATTTGTTCGGATCATTGACTATTGACCAGCTGACATTTTTTAAAATGTTCATGAAAATGAAAAAACATCATGCATTTGAAAAAAACATAAATTTGAAAAAGTTCCTAAAACCCAAAAAAGTTTAAGAATTTGAAAAGAAGTCCAAGCATCTGAAAAAAAAACGTTCATGGATTTGAAAAATGTTCACAAATGTGAAAACAATTTTAAGACTAAAAAAATGTTCATGATTTGTAGAAAGAAAACATATAAATATTTTAAAATGAAAAACAAAAATCTATATCTATATCTATACCAATAATAAAGCAATGTGTGTTTCTCCAATATTTTCATCCGTTCACCATCGAAAATAATTTTTAGCTATCTGAGGTGGTACTAAATTTTTGTGTGTCTCCCCACTGCAAAATACAAAAAGTTTGTCCAGAATACCGCAACTGGGCCAGGCGCACTCCAGCCCAACAAAGTCAACCCAGTAATTATCCTGCCCATGCATTGGGAGGAGCTTATTTGTCGCACGCTGCGACAAATAGTTGAATGTACGCACAGTTCGCCCAAGACTAGGCCGGCCCGTTTTTGTTTTTTCAGTTTTCGGTTTTTATTTCGTTTTCATTTTCCCCTTCTTTTTTTATTTTTTCGTGAAATAATAATATACAAAATTTATTCAGAATTTCAACTTTTGTTCCAATATTCAAAAGAATTAGCATTACAAAATTTTATTCCTATTTCTAAAAATATTAGAAACTTAAAAAACATTGGTTTCGGAATTTCCAAATATTTAAAAAAATGTTGCAATTTGAAAAAAATCTATTTCAGAATTGTTCGAGATTTTTTATCAAAATAATATTTTATAAAATGTCCCATATTCAAAAAATATTCCTATTTTGGTCAAAAGTTCACAAAAACAAAATAATGTTTGCATCTAAAAAACATTTTTAAAAATGTTCTGAATGTCCCCCTTTTAAAAAATAATAATAATGTTGTCTTGTAAAAATAGTTCATATTTTCAAAATATTGTTTATTAATTTCAATTACTATTCCTGATCACCACCGAAAATAATTTTTAGCTATCCGAGGTGGTACTAAATTTTTGTGTGTCTCTCCACTGGAAAAATACAAAAAGTTTGTCCAGAATACCGCAACTGGGCCAGGCGCACTCCAGCCCAACAAAGCCAACCCAGTAATTATCCTGCCCATGCATTGGGAGGAGCTTATTTGTCGCACAAAGCAACAAATAGTTGAACGTATGCACAGGTCGCCCATGACTAGGCCGGCCTGTTTTTGTTTTTTCAGTATTTGGTTTCTGTTTCGTTTTCATTTTTCCCTTCTTTATTTTTATTTTTTTAGTGAAATAATAATATTCAAAATTTATTCAGAATTTCAATTTTTGTTCAAATATTCAAAAGAATTAGCATTACGAAATTTTATTCCTATTTCTAAAAATATTAGAAACTTAAAAAACATTGGTTTCGGAATTTCTGCAACATGTACAAAAATGTTGCAATTTAAAAAAAATCTATTTCAGAATTGTTCGATATTTTTTTATCAAAATAGTATTTTATAAAATGTCTCGTAATTAAAAAATATTCCTATTTTAGTGAAAAGTTCACAAAAACAAAATAATGTTTGCATCTAAGAAAACATTTTTAAAAATGTTCTAAATGTTCCCCTTTTAAAAAATAATAATAATGTTGTGTTGTATAAATAGTTCATGTTTTCAAAATATTGTTTATTAATTTCAATTACTATTCCCGTTTCTAATTTTGTTTGTGTTTTTCCAAAATTATATGGAATTTTTAAAAAAAAAGTTCAAATTTTTTAGAACTGTCCGGGCTTTAAAAAAATTAATGTTTCCAAGAATATTCGGCAGTTCATATTTCTTTGAATGTACCAAATAATAAATAAATAAAATCTGAAGCTACAGTATCTTCTTAAATAATCGTGTTGGCCATTGGTTAGAGCGCGCATTTGTTCTAGAATATGTTGTTTGGCTCTAATTAGAAGAAAAAAAACCATGCATACGTGAGCACTAGAATAATCAAAGCAAGTGAACCATCATAATAAAGGGACATTCGTGCCTGATTATGCTTATGAAACATGATTTATGTGCTGCCATTAGTAATTCATCCGCTTACGTCGTTGTTGAAAAGTGGTCAAAGCAACCATGTCCCGAAAGTCGTCACACATCCACCAAATGAGGAGGCATGCACAACCCCAAGATAGAGGCGGACACGAAAGAAAAAGGCACGAGTTGGGTGCTCGCCACCACGAGTTGGGTGCTCCCCATCACTATCAAGATTTCATGGGCCAAACACGTCCAGTGAGAAGACCGCAACTCCTTACTCTGTCGCCTACCGTTGTCGAGACCGTTTTTTTGTGGACACATCGATTTATCTTTCCCGTTGTTTGTCGTAAATAAATATCTCTCCCGTTGCATCGTACGGGCATTTGTGCTAGTAAAAATAAAATGAAAAAACAGAAGAAAACCCTTCCAAACGAACACATAAAACCAAAGAAAACCGACCAAACAAAATAAATAAAACAACTAGTAGCTGCTAGAAGCTTGCCAAAACCAGAATAAAACCAAAAACCGATGCATGCTTCGCAGCTAGAGCTTCTCACTCGCGTAACTCCTTATGTGGGTCGGCCCATATATAATCCTCAGGAGCGGAACACCGTTGCTGTGCTGGCCGGCGGCCGGGCAGTCATCCGCTTTGTCGCCACAACCCTGGTACGTGCACGCTGAACTGATCATGGTACAGAGCACACCTAACGATAATGCATGGATTCTGCAGATTCTTATATATGTTTATGTTGCTGTTGTTGCCTCAGGGATGTGGATTATGCACTGCCACTTCGATGCTCATATGCCAATAGGGTTGGCCATTGCATATGAGGTTCAGAGTGGACCGACTACTGACACGACGCTGCCTCCACCGCCGCAGACTTTCCTCGGTGCTGAGTAGCATCGAATACGTACTATGCTAATCAAATCATCCGAGGAAAACAAGTAGACTTTGTTTAGCAGCAGGTGTTGATCAAACATTTCCCTCCAAGGGCCCACCTGATTCAAAGAAACTTCAGTAGAATTAAGGAGGATTTGGATCCTTAGATTTTTATTGAATTTTTTTCCTATGTAATTTCTTTCATTCGTAAAATTGGAATCCTTAGAAAATCATTTCAGGTTAGCTTTGCATTCTGTTTTGGAGAAATCTTTCAATCCACTTAAAGTCCCAAACCTCTTGGTGCAATTTCTTAGTTTTTCCGGTGGGATCAAACTCTTTGATCCAAATTTGCGTGGTTCCCTAATCTTGCACTAGGATTCAAGAGGACGTGTTACTTCAACCTTGTATTTTTTTTGTACTAATCCGTGTCTTAAAAATCTAGCGAATCGAAAAAAGACCCTAAATGTACTTATCATAGTTGAAGTAATACACACAAACATCAGCATGTGTCTCGGGAGTACTCCATTTTTCCAAAAAAAAAGGGCTACAGTTATTTTTTGTACCTTTGTGTACTAGGGCTCACGCAGAGGCGTCGGGTCGGCGTTGCGAGCACTCGAGCAGACGCTAGGAGCAGAATGTTTCATGTCCTCATGCCGTGTTGTTATTGCATCTTCAGAAACTTAGATACGCTGCGTGAGAAGTAGATTTTTTCCCCCTTTCAGTAAACCCTTTTCGTTAAAGAAGTGAGCTTTCAAGTGATTAGTTCAGGGAAGAGTTTATAAAGCACAATCAGGAGTAAAATGGGTGGATGTTGCTTGATTTTGGATGGCTGGATGCAGTCCTGAGCTTTTGAACAGAGTTGATTATGCCATAATTCAGACTGAACACCTCATAACAATACCTTGAAATTTCTCGAACAACTTAACTTAACAGAGCATCCAGGCGCATGAACAGTTTTAGGTTTACTTGAACCTTGGGGCTCCGATAACACGAGAGGACAAGTCGAAGCTATATTCTCGGAATCATTGACTTGCGAGACACCAGACCACACATTTCCGGCAATAGGGCCCATCCAGCTTTCGAACCACGTCCAGATGCAGATGGTTTTACTGGAGGGAAAAAGATTACGTGGCAGGGAATCGATTTTTTTGAAGGAAAGCAGCAGCCGTCGTCAGCCTTAAGACATCCCCAATCCACACGCAAAATATCCTCTTCATCCCTGTCATGATACGCACCTGTGGCTTATCTCCTGAGCTGAGCTTCTCAGTTCCCACTCCGTTCGTTTTCCAGCGAGCAATCGAACACGCTGACAGTAACTATATACAGCGTACGTGCCCATGACGCAGCAGCCAGGAGTTGGGTACACGGCAAGTTTTGCAGCTCCACGCGACGCGAGCACCGAAAACCTTTTATTACACTTTCACTTTCACGCTTGACTTGAGAAGAAAATAACCTCACAAGACAAGAGATCATGACGTGCTGCTCACAAGTTGCATCCGATACTAGTGTTTTTTGACTGTCGAACAGTAGTAACCTTGGAGTTCATCGCATATACCAATCTCAAAGTTCTCTCCTTTTGGAGGCGTCCTGCGAGTAATGATAGGTTTGACCTCTATGCAAGCAAAACCTGCCAGTACAACTTATACGAAAACAAACGTGCTGGCTAGCGAAATCAATGTGAGCATTGCCATCATGGCCGTCAAAGTACACAAACATCATGGGTCCTTGCACATCAAGAATCTCAAACGAGACGAGACCGTTCCCACTGCCGCCTTTTCCAAGCACAACTACAGTTGCTACTACCAGTACATACAGTAGTCCTAATCCCATGTCACGGATCACGATGATGCTCTGTGTCCAAACTAACCATCATCAACTAGCAGCTAGAGAAGAGACACGAGGAGGAAACAAGTTTATCCGGTCACACGGCGTCCTGCGCCGGGGCGGGGCCGACCTCCGGCGTGGCAGCGGCGACCTGGTTCCGGCGGCGGTCGTCGAGCGCCTTCCCCACCTTGCCGCACGCCAGGCCGGCCCAGTCGTACCAGTGCAGCGCGACGTAGACGGCGAGGCCGGCGATGATGCCGTTGGCGATGGAGAAGGTGAGCGGCATGAGCGCCATGGTGACGAACGCCGGGATGGCCTCCTTCATGTCGCCCCACTCGATCTCCTTGGCCACGCGCATCATCATGGCGCCCACCAGCACCAGCGACGGCCCCACGGCCCACGGCGGCACGCTCATCAGCAGCGGCGAGAAGAAGAGCGACGCCAGGAAGAAGGCCGACACGGTGACCGCGGTCACCCCCGTCCGGCCGCCCTCCCTGATCCCCGCCGTCGACTCGATGTAGGTGGTCACCGTGGTGCTCCCGAGCCCGGCGCTGAGGACCGTGGAGCCGGCGTCGACGAGGAAGGCCCGGTACTCGCCCTCAAACCCGCCGGCCCCGTCCGTGAACCCGCCGTACTCGGCCATGGAGTACATTGTGCTGGTGGTGTCGAGGACGTCGACGTAGAGCAGCGTGAGCATGGCCACCCACACGCTGCCATGGCGGAAGCCACCGAAGCTGAGCTGCCCGGCCGTGGTCTTGATCATGTGGAAGTCCACCACCTTCTTGAAGTAGGAGAAGCCGGCATTGCCGGCCGGCGTGTCCGGGAACACGGTGACGCTGGTGCCTCTGATCCAAGACACGGCCGTGACGAAGACTATGCCGTATATCATGGCGCCCTTGACGTCCCTGGCGAGGCACGTGGCGGTGACGAGGAAGCCGGCCACGCCCAGCCAGAACGTGGGGCTGTGCAAGGTGCCGCCGAGGCAGGCGCCGGTGACGGGGTCGGTTTGGGAGCAGGCGGTGAGCGTGACCAGCGTGGACGGGCTCGCACCCACCATGCCAAGGCCCTGGTTCGCCTGGAGACCGGTGAAGGCTAGGAACAAGCCGATCCCGACGGCGGAGGCGAGGCGGATATTTCGCGGGATCATCCGCGCCAGCCTGGACCGGAGCCCGACGGCCGAGAGGAGGAAGAAGATGATGCCCTCCATCATGACGCCGGCGAGCGCGGTGCGGTAGGGGATGGAGCCGGAGCCGTGGAAGCCCACCATGTTGTAGGTGAAGTAGGCGTTGGCGCCCATCCCGGGGGCCAGCGCCAGCGGGAGGTTGGCGAGGGTGCCCATGGCGAAGGAACCAACCATAGCAGCCACAGCCGTCGCAACAATCAGGTCGCTCTTGGTGCGCGCCAAGCACTGCTGGTAACCCGGGTTGGACGTGCCCAGCGTGCACTCCGGCCCAGGAACGGCCGTGGAGTTACCCACCGGGCTGCAGTCGAGCACGGTGCACGGGCCGCCCGAGTCGGTGAGGATGGCGGCGTTGACGGAGATGATGTAGGCCATGGTGAGGAAGGTGGCGGCGCCGGCGCGCAGCTCCTTGGTGAAGGAGCTCTTGCGCGCCTCAAGCTTGAAATACCTCCCGACGCTGCTCGCCGCGACGGAGCGGTTGACGGCGGCCTCGGCCTCGGCGAGCCTGCGCCATGGCGCCGTCCCCTTCATGGCTGGGTTTTGCTCTGCTCTGATGTTTCTCGACTCTTGCTTAGGATTAGGATTGTGCGAGATTGGTGGTGTTCCGAGGAAGAGGGTCCGTCCCTGCTCTTATACGAAAACACGAGTAGGGAGCTCGACGGAGGTGGGCCCACTCACGGCCTCTTTTCCCGGGAACGGCGCCCACACAGAATTTAGTGGGCCCGCCTTTCAGTTATTTATTATTTTTGTCCAAAGGAAACTCATCGTACTGGTGTACCACTTTCGTGACGCAAATGTCGCTGCACGCTTTCAGGAACTGGGGTTTGCACTTGGCAAGTTTTAGGTTACTTCTAACGTATTGTTTCTTAGTGCATGTCTTTTTTTTAGAGAGATTGTAGTGCCTGTTGTACACAAATGTCTAGAACAACTATTTCCTCAAAACTCTTAAAAAAACTATTTCCACAAAAGAAAAAGTTCTGGAACAACTATCTTTTTTTTTGCGAGTTTACAACACCTAGTATCTCAATATGTTGCAATTTATATAGATTAAGCATATAAATTCGTTGTGGTAGATAAGAGTTAGTGTACATGTATACATCAGTTTTGGTGCATTTCCGTTCTATAAGCTGCAAAGTGAAGTCGTACGATGCGTGTACACCAGTCCTAAAAAACACCAATACCACCTGTGTACCTGCTTGAATGAACTGGATACTAATGATCCACTAGGTTATGTTAATCAAAGTGTCTGGCTTCCCGCGAAAAAGTCAGAAGTTTGGCCAAGCCAAGCAGGCCACGAGATACTTTACGCTAGTATATTCCAACAATTCCAAATTATAGAGTAGGTGAAGGCACTCCAGCAGCCTGTTTGAATGAACCCGTAGGTAGGGTACGTACGCTTGTTTACATGGCAAAGTTGCGCGTTAAAAACACAAAAAGGAGTTGAAGACGTACTACAACGTTGGGTATATATCTATATCTCACAACTTGAGCGGGCTTTAATGATCTCCACCAGCTTTGTATAATTTCTGCTATCATGGTCCACGTGCCAGCCCATCATGCATAGCCCGCATATACTATCGGAATCCAGCACTCTCGACGCAGTCTTCCAGGTTAAAAAAAGGCGGCCATCAATCATGGTGGAATCTCGGCACGTCTGTACCCTGTGTAAGAACGTGTATTTTCTCGGGCGAAGTCCTGTAAATAAATACGTATAGGTATGGAATCTGTGACGCGTGAATTGGTATGGGCTTGGAATGCTGGATCTCTGGCCATCTGAGCTCGTGTACGCGTACGTAGTACGATGAAGTTCACATGCGTTGATGCACTGCACTTGTGGTGGTACCGCGGGTGATGTGAGAGATTTTGTCTCGTCTCCGCGACGGAACGGTTTCTGATGACACAGCGTTTATTCGTTCGGTTGGAGAAGCATACGTACGCACATGCCGGTTTCTCATGGTAGAAACAATAATATTGGGCTTAGGGTTTCCTTGCATCCCGCCCGCCCCCATCG
Source organism: Triticum aestivum (assembly GCF_018294505.1). Classification (NCBI taxonomy): domain Eukaryota; kingdom Viridiplantae; phylum Streptophyta; class Magnoliopsida; order Poales; family Poaceae; genus Triticum; species Triticum aestivum. The sequence continues at coordinate 546,904,408 of NC_057803.1, read as the reverse complement.
ATCTACCTCATCTCATGCGGCATTAGGGCCATGGAGGGGCGGTGGGTCCCGGTCTTTGCCGGCGCGGGAAGGGGGGCTCATACATCGTTTGTAAGTGTTTTTTTGAGTTTGTTTAGGGATTGTATCTTGCTCAGAAAGGCGAGGCGGTGGCAAAAGATGGAGTAAGGTTCTTTCCGCCTAGCCCCTGTCCCGACGATGCGTCTCACGTTGTCGAAGAGTGTGTGGAGGTGTGTCTCCGGTGAATCTCACGGGATTCGGTTGGCGGTTGTCTTCGGTAAATCACATGGATCCAGTCTTCGTTCGTCTATGTTCATGCGTCAACAGATTAGACCCTTTCGATCTACGCTTCTCTTCATCGACGGTGGTTGCTATTCTGGTGCGCTAGTCCTTTGGGGTCTTAGCATGACGGTTGTCTACTGCAATAAGGTTTGTCCGACTTCGTTGAGAGAGAGGCGATGATGGTGGGGCGCCTTTGGCTCGCGCTAATGATTGTGGTCGTCGCTAGATGGTCTACAGACATGAATGTAATTTTTGTTATTATTATTTTTTGCAATTTTACTTTTGTATTCTTTGTACTGTCATGTTTGAGAAAATAGGTTCGAAGTTCCCGCAAAATAATACTAATAACTGTGGGCATTCTCATCTGAAAAAAACAATAATGGTGGATGTTGAGACTTTTTTTGCGGAAAAACGTAGGAATTCAGACTGCGCACAACGTGGAAACATTTATTTTGCGCAAATAAAGAACGACTCTCACGAAGCTTCGTGCTAATCACTAGCCATTTCCCCTTTCCCGCTAGCTCGCCGGTGCTTACCAGCAAAGTGAAGTAGCAACTCGATCGTATCGATCTTTCACCGGGAGGAGGCTGTCAATTAAGCCTTGGTCCGCGACTCCACGAACACATGCATGCATTGACCCGAAAGGTGTAAATCTCACGCAAACACGCAAGATTATCGTTAGTGGCACTGGATATGGTCGATCTTACACCGATTCTGATTACGTGACAATATGTCTGGAACACCGAAACCAGTTAACTAGGGTAGGCACATAGGGCTTTATGGAGGGGCTAGCTGCTGGTCTACTAACTCACGTTCTGGTACATACGACATATAGAACTAACGACAGAAGATATCCTGCGTGAGAATGGAAAATTCTCAGTGGAGTCCATGTAGCGTTAATCCAGTCCGATGTACCAGTTGATAATAATAAGAAGATCTGAAAAATGAAGATACCTCTTAAGAATAAAATATTTGCAGAGTATCTTCGTCGCGGAATCACTTTTATTAAAGATAACCTTATCAAGAGGAATTGGCATGGAAGTCCGCAATGTGTTTTTTGTCATCATGATGAGACAATAAAACATTTATTCTTCCAATGCAAATTGGCTCGGTCTATATGGTCAGTCATCCAGATAGCTTCTGACTTGTATCCTCCTTGTAGTGTTGCCAATGTATTTGGCAACTGGGGATTGATCACAGGTTTAGAACTCTTCGTAGGGTGAGAGCGCTAGCCGTTATTTGGTCGCTTTGGCTATGTAGAAATGATAAGATTTTTAACGATAAAAGTACTTCTCTAATGCAGGTCATCTACAGATGTACCGGGACTCTTCGTTTATGGTCCTTTCTACAACGTGTGGAGAATCGAGACCTATTTACGAAGGTGTGTACACGATTGAAGGATACGGTGAGGGATAATTTTATCCAACATGGGTGGCAACATGATCATAGGATTGGCCCACCTCCGCTTTAGGCGTTATACAAACTCTATATTTGTATTCCGCCTATCAATTTTTCGTTTTTGCAGAGGACTTTGTGTGGCTGTGTGCATCTTAGTTATGCAGAGGCTGGGTGTAATGCTTAAACCTTTTAAGCAATAAAGCGTTCCTTTTCGAAAATCCTGCGTGTTGCTGCCGGAATTGATCGTTGAAAATTTAAGTTAAGAATTAAATTTGTAATATATATATATATATATATATATATATATATATATATATATAGGGAAAATCCATCCTACCACCCGGTGGTAGTTACCCCACATGTCTCATATATATAAGAGTTACTATATTTGATTATGTATAATTGTAAAATATTTATTAAATATAGAGTGAAATAATTGACGAAAAACATTTTTCATACATGATTGAATGTTGTGGTGAGTCTTTTCTCATGTATGATTGCATGTGTGAGGTAGGTCTAGAGTTAACAACGCATCTAGCGCATGCGGTGGTCAAAACGCCGCATTCGATTCCGGCCGGCCTCAACTCAGCTCCGCAGAACGGGGTTAACCGGTTTCAACAAACGCAGCTACAGATAGATATTGCAGTGGTCAAAACGCCGCACATACCACCACCGATTGGCCCTTTTCGGACAGCGAAATATCGAGCCCCTTAATTATGCTCTCCCGCCTAATTTCGGAATGACTTGGCCTACTGGCTAACTGGCAAGCCGATGGACCCTATTGTCAAACCAGCGCCTAAAAGGCGCGCGCGCACACTCTGATTGAGCTTTGGCAACCACCATCTGCCCGCACCTATAGCGGGCTATGTATACTAATATATGCAGACAAATGCCAACAATTAGCTTTGGATGTATGCTGATGGGGGCGTGTTGGTCGTACAAAAGCGAGCAGTTGATCGATCGATGTGCAGTAGTAGTGCTGGTGCTGTGTTAGTAAAATATATAGGCAGTTGATGTCTAGCAGTAGTGGCAGTGCATTAGTTGAGATCCACAATCTTGCACTAATCATTTTGTGCGCTTTGTTAATTATAGACTCATAGACTACAGATAGCGTGGGGCAGCTAGCTGGGAGTAGATATTCAGAGATTAGTACTGACGATATGATTAGCACTAGCTGGTGATGATCCGTGTCGTCTTGCTTGCTCAGCTGTTTTGATGGGTTGCGGCCTACACTGGATTTTCTGCTCGTGAGCCCGATCTCGGGATCTCCTCTGCACGTACGGAGAATTGTAATGTTCCTGTGGATATGTGTTGCGATTCTCTGGCTTTGGTTTGTCACCGGATCAGCTTTTGTTTTTGACGATATTGTGTTTTGGAACTTGTATCGCACATTTGTGAGTGACCTAGGGTTTAAATCAAAGGGGACAGGATTTGTGATACACAAGTCCGGGGGCATGCATGTCTCTGGTGGCATTTTTTAAATATATTTTGGCTTCTGATTTTCAAACTTTTATATCTTTTATATGCAAAATTCTAAATTAAGTTATGTTCTCATATTCAGGTTTCTCGTGACCAGCTCTTCAAATAAGATCAATTTTGAATATATGTTGATGATTTAAAAAAAATATTAAGTTTCAATGTTGAAACTTAGTACGGACGACCGATAAAAATAAAATATTTTATATCTACGACCGACAGAAAATATTATTTGAAATTATATCTCTGAAACTGGTTGAAACTTGAGAGTTTTAGATGCGAAAACTGTAAGTTTCATCGTTGAAACACAAAACTTTTTGAGCTATTTTCTTTTTTAGTGTGCCCTCGTGTGGGATTGAACTACTACGCGAATTGCGGGGTAAAATAAGCAGACGATAGGACTTGGCAGGTGAGTGCCCCCGCACTCGCTTGCCCCTGCGCATTTCGGTAAATCAAAGCACATGTATCTCTGAACTCGCATAAAAGAAAATGAAAACCTTATAGAACTGATGTTTCCTGACAAGGTTTTTGCATGGGCCTTGTGGTGCGTCTGATCTTCTTGTATGAATCTCACCGCATGCCAACTGACAATTTTTGTGGCCACCTGTTTTCTTACCATGACCTTTTGTGGCCACCTGTTCGCTCCACCATCCAATCCAAAAGAACCTGCAAAGGTTTCTCCAACCATCCACCTGAGGGAACGATGCAACTTCTGAACGATGACATTCTTCTTATATAAGCATGGCAATTTCTATGTGTACAACATGCACATGTATTGTAACACTCCAAAAATTTTTGATTTGGTTTTATCAAATTCTTTATTTAATTGGAAGGAGGTTATTTTTTTTTAAAGACTCCTTCTCAAAAAAAAAATCATTTGTGACAAGTATTTTTTTTGGGGTTCTTCCCAATCTTGATCTTTGGTCTTAAGGGTTTTTCATCTTGTGTTGGCTCTACACAAATAATTTTGGAAGATTTTTATAATTTCTTTTTATTAAAAAGAATTCCTATAAATTATGGATTTATTCTTCCCCATTCAAAAATTTCTCTCTTGCCATGGCCTATGTAGAAAATCTTCTTCCAAAACCCACCTCCCTACTTTGGTCAAGTCAAGCATCAAGTCCAGCAAGGTTCAACTTCTCCTATACTTTTATTTCTATTTGTTTTAACCTCAAAATCATTTTCTATCATTTATTTGGACTATGGTGGTTTACAAAGGAACTACCAGATTTCCTTTGAGTCTTGGCCCCAAATAAACTCCTCTGGCTAGTCCTTAGTACCCTCAACCTAGATCCATCAAGATCTGCTAGTCCACAGTTCAAATTTTTCAAAATTTGCTTGCTGCAAGTTTGGACCAGATTTGCCATTTTTGGTGAATTTCATTTTTTTTCTTTTCCATAAATTCTGCGATAAATCAGGCAGTCTCTAGATGCATCAAGAGATCACCTCACCAAGTCTCAGCTCAAGAAAAAATTTCCACGTGCTCAAAACATTTCGTCGAACAGCTGGTGTGCACTATTTTTGTTCAAATTCAGAGTTCAATGTTTCAGTTTCAGTCGTTAGTGTCGTTTTCTTTAGAGCCTCACGTCGATCTCGCCAGTAACTGCAGTGGCGCCATGCTCCCTGTTCCTCCTTCTTATCCATCGCGCCGCACGGTCGTCTGGAGTCCGGAATTGTTTCGGGGGTACCAGGTGATGACCAGCGTGTCCGAGAGGGGTTTCGGAGGCCCCGGCAAGCGTTGGGGGGCCTTATGCGCCCCTCCCACCCCATCTCACGTAACCAGGAGAGGTGGGGGCGCCACCCATAGGGCAGCCGCCCCTTCCGGTTTGGGGGCAAGTTTCCTAGGGGGTGTGGGCACCCAAACCCATCTAGGGTTTCCCCTGTGGCCGCCGCCCCTCCCCTAGGGAACCCTAGGGTGCCTCCCCCTCCTCCCTTCCCCCTATATATAGTGAGGGAGAGAGAGGGCAGCCGCACCTCTTCCCTGGCGCAACCCTCCCTCCTCCTACACCTCCTCCTCCTCCATAGTGCTTGCGAAGCCCTGCTGAAGAACCACGAGCTCCATAGCCACCATGCCGTCGTGCTGCTGGAGTTCTCCCTTAATTTCTCCTCTCACCTTGCTGGATCAAGAAGGAGGAGACGTCTCCCAACCGTACGTGTGTTGAACGCGGAGGTGCCGTCCGTTCGGCGCTAGGATCATCGGTGATTTGGATCACGACGAGTACGACTCCATCGACCCCGTTCACTTGAACGCTTTCGCTTAGAGATCTACAAGGGTATGTAGATGCACTCTCCTTCCCCTCGTTGCTAGATTACTCCATAGATTGATCTTGGTGATGCGTAGAAAATTTTGAATTTCTGCTATGACCCCTTACAGTGGCATCATGAGCTAGGTCTATGCGTAGTTTCTATGCACGAATAGAACACAAAGCAGTTGTGGGCGTCGATATTGTCAATTTACTTGCCATTACTAGTCTTATCTTGATTCGGCGGCATCGTGGGATGAAGCGGCCCGGACCGACCTTACACGTACTCTTACGTGAGACTGGTTCTACCGACTGACATGCACTAGTTGCATAAGGTGGCTAGCGGGTGTCTGTCTCTCCCACTTTAGTCGGATCGGATTCGATGAAAAGGGTCCTTATGAAGGGTAAATAGAAATTGGCATATCACGTTGTGGTTTTCGTGTAGGTAAGAAACGTTCTTGCTAGAAACCTATAGCAGCCACGTAAAAACTTGCAACAACAATTAGAGGACGTCTAACTTGTTTTTGCAGCATATGCCTTGTGATGTGATATGGCCAAAAGGATGTGATGAATGATATATGTGATGTATGAGATTGATCATGTTCTTGCAATAGGAATCACAACTTGCATGTCGATGAGTATGACAACCAGCAGGAGCCATAGGAGTTGTCTTAATTTATTTATGACCCGCGTGTCAACATAAACGTCATGTAATTACTTTACTTTATTGCTAAAGCGTTAGCCATAGTAGTAGAAGTAATAGATGACGAGACAACTTCAAGAAGACACGATGTTGGAGATCATGGTGATGGAGATCATGGTGTCATGCCGGTGACAACGATGATCATGGAGCCCCGAAGATGGAGATCAAAAGGAGCAAAATGATATTGGCCATATCATGTTACTATTTGATTGCATGTGATGTTTATCATGTTTTAAATCTTATTTGCTTAGAACGATGGTAGCTTAAATAAGTTGATCCCTCGCAATAATTTCGAGATAGTGTTCCCCCTAACTGTGCACCGTTGCGAAGGTTCATCGTTTCGAAGCACCACGTGTTGATCGGGTGTGATAGATTCTAATGTTCGAATACATAGGGTGTAAGCCAGATTTACACACGCAATACACTTAGGTTGACTTGACGAGCCTAACATGTACAGACATGGCCTCGGAACACGGAAGACCGAAAGGTCGAACATGAGTCGTATAGAAGATACGATCAACATGAGATGTTCACTGTTGATGACTAGTCCGTCTCACGTGATGATCGGACACGGCCTAGTCGATTCGGATCATGTTTCACTTAGATGACTAGAGGGATGTCTATCTGAGTGGGAGTTCATTAAATAATTAGATTAGATGAACTCAATTATCATGAACATAGTCTAAATTGTCTTTGCAAATATATTGTAGATAAATAGCACACGTTGTAGCTCCCTGTTTCAATACGTTCCTAGAGAAAGATTAAGTTGAAAGATATTGTAAGCAATGATGCATACTAGGTCCGTAGTCCGAGGAGTGTCCTCACTGCTACACAGAAGGCTTACGTCTTTGATGCACCGCTCGATGTGCAAACCCCTACAACGTTGTCTGTGGATGTTGTGAACACCTGACAGACACATCCTGATGACTACTTGATAGTTTAGTGCACCATACTTTATGGCTTAGAATCGGAATTCCAATGATGTTTTGAACGCCATAGAACATATGAGATGTTCCAAGAGCTGAAATTGGGATTTCAGGCTCATGCCCGTGTTGAGAGGTGTGAGACCTCTGACAAGTTCTTTTGCCAACAAGATGGAGGAGAATAGCTCAGCTAGTGAGCATGTGCTCAGAATGTCTGGGTGCTACAATCACTTAAATCAAGTGGGAGTTAAACTTCTAGATAAGATAGTGATTGATAGAGTTCTCTAGCCACTATCACTAAGCTACTAGATCTTCGCGATGAACTATGACATGCAAGGGATGGAGTTGATCCCGGAGCTGTTCGCGGTGCTTAAGACCGCAAAAGGTAGAAATCAAGAAGGAGCATCAAGTGTTGATGGTTTAACAAGACCACTGGTTTCAAGAAGGGCAAGGGCTAGAAGGGAAACTTCATGGATGGTAAACCAGTTGCCGCTCCAGTGAAGGAACCCAAGGTTGAACCCAAACCCGAGACTAAGTGCTTCTATTGTAAGGGGAACGGTCACTGGTAGCGGAATTACCCCAAATTCATGGTAGATAAGAAGGCTGGCAACTTCAACAAAGTATATACGTGTTATTAATGTGTACCTCACTAGTACTCCTAGTAGCACCTGGGTATTGGATACCGGTTCAGTTACTATTACTGGTGACTTGAAGCAAAAGCTACGGACTGAACGGAAACTGGCTAAGTGCGAGGTGACGATGTGTGTTGGAAGTGTTTCCAAAGTTGATGAGATCACCATCGCACGCTCCATCTGCCTTCGGGATTAGTATTGAACCTAGATAAATGTTATCAGGTGTCTACGTTGAGCATGAATATGATTAGATCATGTTCATTGCAATACGGTCATTCATTTAAGTTAGAGAATAATGGTTATTCTGTTTACATGAATGATACCTTTCATGGTCATGCACCCTATGTGAATGGTTCATTGAATCTCGGTCATGGTAATACACATGTTCACGCCAAAAGATGTAGAGTTAATAATGATAGTACCACTTTCTTGTGGCACTGCCGCTTAGGTCATATTGGTGTAAGATGCATGAAGAAACTCCATGTCGATGGATGTTTGGAGTCACTTGATTTTGATCACTTGACACATGCGAGCCATGCCTCATGGGCAGGATGACTAAGACTCTGTTTTCAGGTACAATGAAACAGACAAGTGACTTGTTGGAAATCATGCATGCTGATGCGTGTGATCCAATGAGAATTGAAGCGTGTGGTGGATATCGCTATTTTCTCATCTTCATTGACGATTTGGGTAGATATAGGTATATCTACTTAATGAAGCACAAGTCTGAAATGTTTGAAAAGTTCAAGCGATTTCAGAGTGAAGTTAAGAATCATCATAACAATAAGATCATGTTCCTACGATCTTATCAAAAGGGGATTTTCTGAGTTATGAGTTTGGCAAATCACTTAAGACATTGTGGAATTGTTTCACAGTTGAAGCCACCTGGAACACCACGGTTGTAATGGTGTGTCCGGATGTCGTAATCGAACCCTATGAGATATGGTGCGACCTATGATGTCTCTTACCAATCTACCATTTTCATTTTGAGGTTATGCGTTAGAGACAGCTGCATTCACTTTAGATAGGACACCATCTAAGTCCGTTGAGACGATGTCGTATGAACATTGGTTTGGCAAGAAACCAAAGTTGTCGTTTCTTAATGTTTGGGGCTGCGATGCTTAAGGCTTCAGCCAGAGAAGCTCGAACCCAAAGCGGACAAACACATCTTCATAGGATACCCAAAGGTGATAGTTGGGTATACTTTCTATCTCAGATCCGAGGGCAAATTGTTTGTCGCTAAGAACGGGTCCTTTCTCGAGAAGATGTTTCTCTCAAAAGAATTGAGTGGGAGGAAGATAGAACTTGATGAGGTTGTCGAACCTTTACTTCAACCAGAGAGTGATGCAACACGGAAAGATGTTTTCTGTGGCACCTACGTCTATTGAATAGGAAGTTAATGATAGTGATCATAAAGCTTCGGATCAAGTTGCTATCGAACCTCGTAGGTCGACAAAGATATGTACTACTCCTAAGTGGTACAGTAATCCTGTCTTAGATATCATGTTGTTAGACAACAATAAACCTACGAGCTATGGAGAAGCGATGGTGGGCCCGTATTCCGATAAATGGTTAGAAGCCATGAAATCCGAGATAGGATCCATATATCAGAACAAAGTATGGACTTTGGTGGACTTGCCCGATGATCGGCAAGCCATTGAGATAAATGGATCTTTAAGAAGAAGACGGACGTGGGCGGTAATGTTACCGTCTATGAAGCTCGACTTGTGGGAAAGAGTCTTTTCACAAGTTTAAGGAGTTGACTATGATGAGAATTTCTCACCCGTAGCGATGCTTAAGTCCGTCGGAATCATGTTAGCATTAGCTGTATTTTTCGATTATGAAATCTTACAGATGGATGTCAAAAACAAGTTTTCTTACCAGTTTTGTAAGAAAAGTTGTATGTGATACAATAAAAGGTTTTGTCGATCCTAAGGATGCTAAAAGGTATGCTGGCTCCAGCAATCCTCCTATGGACTAGAGCAAGCATCTCGGAATCGGAATATATGTTTTGATGGAGTGATCAAAGCTTTTAGGTTTATACAATGTTTGCTAGAAACTTGTATTTACAAGAAAGTGAGTGGGAGCACTACAACATTTCTGATAAGTATATGTGGATGACATATTGCTGATTCGAAATAATGTAGAATTTCTGGAAAGCATAAACGGTTGTTTGAAGAGTGTTTTTCAAAGGAAGACCTGGATAAAGCTGCTTACATATTGGGCATCAAGATCTATAGAGATAGATCAAGACGCCTGATGGTACTTTCAAAGAACACACACCTTGACATGTTTTTAAAGGAGTTCAAAATAGATCAGTCAAAGAAGGGGTTCTTACCTGAGTTGTAAGGTGTGAAGTTGAGTAAGACTCAAAGATTGACCACGACAGAAGAAAGAGGAAGGACGAAAGGTCGTCCCCTATGCTCTTGTCATAGGCCATATACGGTATGCCATGCTGAAGTACCGCACCTATTGTGTGCCTTGCCACATGTCTGGCAAGAGGGTACAAAGGTGATCTAGGAGTGGATCACCAGATAGCATTCAAAATTATCCTTAGAGGAATAAGGAAATGTTTCTTGGTTATGGAGGTGATAAAGAGTTCGACATAAAGAGTTACATCGATGCAAGCTTAACACCTATCCGGATAGCTCTGAGTAGAGATACCGGATATGTATAATGGAGCAATAATTTGGAATAGCTCCAAGTGGAACATGGTAGCAGCATCTACGATATAAAGTTTTGCGAATACATAGGGATCTGAATATGGCAAGACCCGTTGACTACAACCTCTCTCACACGCATAACATGATCAAACCCAGAACTCTTTGAGTGTTTATCACATAGTGATGTGAACTAGATCATTGAGTCTAGTAGACTCTTGGATGTTGGTCACATGGCGATGTGACCTGTGAGTGTTAATCACATGGCGATGTGAACTAGATTATTGACTCTAGTGCAAGTGGGAGACTGTTGGAAATATGCCCTAGAGGCAATAATAAATTGGTTATTATTATATTTCATTGTTCATGATAACCGTTTATTATCCATGCTAGAATTGTATTGATAGGAAACTCAGATACATGCATGGATACATAGACAACACCATGTCCCTAGTAAGCCTCTAGTTGACTAGCTCGTTGATCAATAAGATGGTTACGGTTTCCTGACCATGGATATTGGATGTCGTTGATAACAGGATCACATCATTAGGAGAATGATGTGATGGACAAGAACCAATCCTAAGCCTAGCACAAAGATCGTGTAGTTCGTATGCTAAAGCTTTTCTAATGTCAAGTATCATTTCCTTAGACCATGAGGTTGTGCAACTCCCGGATACCGTAGGAGTGCTTTGGGTGTGCCAAACGTCACAACGTAACTGGGTGGCTATAAAGGTTCATTACAGGTATCTCCGAAAGTGTCTATTGGGTTGGCACGAATCGAGACTGGGATTTGTCACTCCGTGTAAGCTGAGAGGTATCTCTGGGCCCACTCGGTAGGACATCATCATAATGTGCACAATGTGACCAAGGAGTTGATCACGAGATGATGTGTTACAGAACGAGTAAATAGACTTGCCGGTAACGAGATTGAACAAGATATCAGATACCGATGATCGAATCTCGGGCAAGTACAATGCCGCTGGACAAAGGGAATTGTATACAGGATTGATTGAATCCTCGACATCGTGGTTCATCCGATGAGATCATCGTGGAACATGTGGGAGCCAACATGGGTATCCAGATCCCGCTGTTGGTTATTGGCCGGAGAGTTGTCTCGGTCATGTCTGCATGGTTCCCGAACCCGTAGGGTCTACACACTTAAGGTTTGGTGATGCTAGAGTTGTTATGGGAAATAGCATGTGGTTACCGAAGGTTGTTCGGAGTCCCAGATGAGATCTCGGACATGACGAGGAGCTCCGGAATGGTCCGGAGGTGAAGATCGGTATATTGGACGAAGGGTATTGGAGTCCGGAATTATTCCAGGGGTACCAGGTGATGACCAGCGTGTCCGAAAGGGGTTTCGGAGGCCCCGACAAGCATTGGGGGGCCTTATGGGCCAAGGGGAGAGGGCACATCAGCCCACTAAGGGGCTGAGGCCCCTCCCACCCCATCTCACGTAACCAGGAGAGGTGGGGGCGCCACCCCTAGGGCAGCCGCCCCTCCCGGCTTGGGGGGCAAGTTTCCTATGGGGTGGGGGCTCCCAAACCCATCTAGGGTTTCCCCTGTGGCCGCCGCCCCTCCCCTAGGGAACCCTAGGGCGCCTCCCCCTCCTCCCTTCCCCCTATATATAGTGAGGGAGAGAGAGGGCAGCCGCACCTCTTCCCTGGCGCAGCCCTCCCTCCTCCTACACCTCCTCCTCCTCCATAGTGCTTGGCGAAGCCCTGCTGAAGAACCACGAGCTCCATAGCCACCATGTCGCCATGCTGCTGGAGTTCTCCCTCAACTTCTCCTCTCCCCTTGCTGGATCAAGAAGGAGGAGACGTCTCCCAACTGTACGTGTGTTGAACGCGGAGGTGCCGTCCATTCGGCGCTAGGATCATCGGTGATTTGGATCATGATGAGTACGACTCCATCGACCCCGTTCACTTGAACGCATCCGCTTAGCGATCACAAGGGTATGTAGATGCACTCTCCTTCCCCTCGTTGCTAGATTACTCCATAGATTGATCTTGGTGATGCGTATAAAATTTTGAATTTCTGCTACGACCCCTAACAGAATTGTCCCGTGAGTGCAACCATACCCTTGCCCTCCTCTGGATCGCCGTCGATCATCGCCGGCGATCATCGTTTGATTCGGTCGACGGTGAGATTTCAAACCTGACGGGTGGGACCCCCTCGTCAGCCTCTTCTTTCTTATTCAAATCGTTTTCTGAAAGCGCCTTCGGGCAAAGTACACTTTCCCTTTGGGTCGGCGTATTTCTAACTGAAGCATTTTCTATTTTTCTAAACTAGCCCCTGGAAAGTTTCTGTTTCATCGCAGATTAGTCCATGGACTAAAACCTTTATAACTTTTAAACAAAAGATGATTTTGAGCTGATTCTTTTTTTGTCATATTTATTTTTCTATCTAGTTCTTTATCATATTTATTTGAAAAATATTTGGAACAATTTTTATGCGCGCACGGTATTTACGTTAGTATCCGATTTTTTTATAATGTAGATACCGAAGGAGGTGACGGAACTACCAACTTTGCCGAGCTAGACTCCGACTACTCCGAACTAGGCAAGCATGTTTGAATCTTTGATATGATGAGTGTTTTTCATGTTTGCTTGAGTGGTTTTCACATGGCATGTTCATATGAGAATTTGTGAAGGTTACATTTCATGCAAAGTAAGCTGCGAGTGAGCTTCGATATTGATACGTTCTTATGATGGTGATATGACCGGATCATGTGGTGGCATGATAGGTTGCAAGCTGGTACTGTTGAAGCATGCCAGTTTTATATCAACTATTTAACTCCAGTTTTAACGTGGATCAAGTCTTGTTCCCGTTCGTCCCCTTCCGTGCTACCACATGTTTTCTGCAAAGAATGTGGTTTAGTAAGTTGCAAACCTCTTTCCTTGTACACACCAAATAGAGGAGCCGTGATGAGGGTTCCATGGCCCTGGATTAAAGCCCGTCATCCAGTCGGGGGGCATGAGTGTTTCCGGTTGGCCCCGAAAGGGGGGCACCCCTTAGAGCGCACGATATAAATTTGATCCCATTCTATTCAAGGTTGTAGCCTCCCCGTCTTAGAGTTTTTCTTGAACGTTGCCTAGGGTGATTCCTGGCAGCGGAATGTGGAATGAGTGTGTATTGGTTAGATGTGTTTCTTCTAAAATACCGTAAACAGAACTAGTCCTTTGTGACTATTGAAATCCGTTGGCTGTGGGTAAAGAGTACAAACTCTGCAGAGTCAAAACCAGTCAAGTAACCATATTCGTGGTCAAGGACCTCGATCATCACACCAGTGTCAGTCTCAGTGACAGTCTCCGGAGAATAAGCATGAAACCGAGAATGGTAAACCCGGCTGAATGTTATTCCTATGGATGGACTAACCAGTTTATTATTATGTACCGAGTACCCCTTGGGATGATGTTACTTTCATGAGCTACTTGAATTCGAATGACGAAATATAAGCCCTTTATGTGATGTCGCTCAGACGTCCGACTGTGGCATATTTGTTATTTACTTTTGATATAAGCCCTTTATGTGATGTCGCTCAGACGTCCGACTGTGGCATTCTTGTTATTTACTTTTGGTATAAGCCCTTTATGTGATGTCGCTTAGACGTCCGACTGTGGCATTCTTCTTATTTACTTTTGATATAAGCCCTTTATGTGATGTCGCTCAGACGTCCGACTGTGGCATTCTTGTTATTTACTTTTGATATAAGCCCTTTATGTGATGTCGCTGAGACGTCGGATTGTGGCATCCTTGTTATTTACTTTCATTAGAAGCCCTTTTCGAGATGTCGCTTAGACGTCCGACTGTGGCACACACTGTCAATTTACGTTTCAATATAAGCCCTTTATGTGGTGTCGCCCTGACGCCCGACTGCGGCATGTTAATTTATTTTTACCTTTCGAGGCGTCGCTTCAGACACCCGATCGGTCTTCAGCTATTTTATTGGGATTTCGGGAGGACTACCGCCCGACTTCCTTTTATTTACCGTGCAGTGCAAATTTATTACCTGAGTGTGCATTACTAATCTACTCATGTGCATCATGTTTGCATTTGTTATATCTTATGTCCAAACTGTCTTGCGAGTACATTCAAAGTACTCACCTGGCTTGTTGATTTGGCCAGATGTTGACGAAGGCGATCTTATGGATGAAGAGTACGATAGCGAGTCCGACGCCTAGAGGAGTCCCAGTCAGTCTCGTGCGATCCTGGAGTTGGTCACTTGTATTATATACGCTTCCGCTACCCTAATAAAATCATCAAGCCTTACTCCGGCAGTTGATGAGCTGTAAGATTTTGGAGTCATGTCACCCACTTCACTGTGACATATCCACCACGACTTTTATTACGAGTCAGTAGTTATGCCACCATACCCCTTTGTGTCATATCCGTCTTTATGTATAATATCGGCGTGCTTGTAATAAAATTGTTGAGCAGCCTCAGCTCAACCTTGTATAATATTTAGTACTTCTGGATTTCTGTATCAAGGATTTGTCTACCAGTGAGAAGAATTCTTCTATACTGGTCTGATTTAATGGTCGGGTTTTCAATAAACGTTTTATTGGAAAAACCGGTCCTGACAACCTTGGTATCAGAGCCAGGCTGACTGTAGGAAGCCACTAGGTGCGATCGCTAATCGGTTATTAGCGTAATAAGTGCTATTTTTTAACATTTTGCAATTGTAGCAATTTTCTGTTAGTCATCATAAATTTATGAATTGACTATCTGGGATTTTTGTCTACTTTTGTAGATGGCTGGCAGCGACTGTGAGTCACAGGTGTTCGCCAATGTACCTGAGGGGTTTATCAAGCTCCTCGTCTCCATCACCAAGGTCACGATCGGGCCATCGACTCGTCCGGAGTTCACACTCTACCAGCACAAGATCAGCGGCAGCGTGTCTATGCACCAGGCCATGGTGCAATTCAAGGGAGGATGTTCTGAGTCACGTTGCTTCCGATTTGTGGGAAGGGCCATGCCTACGGAGAGGCATGCCGTGCAGATGGCTGCTCGTGAGGCGATAGCTCATCTCCGGGATGCTCTTCCTTCGATGAAGACTCGTCGCTACCGCTACCTCCCATGCCACGTGCCATACACTTGTCACTATGCGTTCGCTTGCGCTAGGGGGGAGAGAGATGAGGCTATTGAAATGTTGGTTGAGTATCTCAAGGCTCTTGAGGCAGCTTTTGACAACCTCGTGGATGACTTTGTGGCTGCTCGTATGGACTTCGTTCAAGGCTGTTCCGCCAACAGGAGGGAGCTCCTCCATACAGCACCACTACTGACTTACGTCTCGTCCTCAGCATCCTATACACCTGCCATCTTAGCCACCGCCTGCCTACCACTGAGGAGTTTGACCAAGTCATTGCTCCTACTCCAGTCAGTGCTGCACCACCTGCCGCGCCCGCACCAGCTCCTCAAACCAGTACTTCGCGCTTGGAACCTATTAGTGAGGAGGAGGTTGAGTCCCCAGCATCACTGGGTCTTACCCTCGGCAGGCCGAAGGAAGTTTTTACCATCTCTGACTGAGTACGCCTAGCATCCGTACGATGTACCAGCTTGTATGATATGTTTATATGTATATAGGTTTGGTGAGAAGTAGTTTGTGTGCGCATCATGTAGGAACTCGGAGAAGTGCACTAGCCTAAATAACACGTCAGGAATGTGTACGCACATCCTGAGTGATGTATTGTATAATTACGGCTTGCGTGTAAGATATGTACTGAGCGGTCCTTCTCCATGCGCAATCAAGTATTTTCTTGAAAAAAAATCTGCCTTTGTAAAATTATTTATTTTTGCCACTCAGTTTTTCTCATGAATTCTGCAAAAATACCCCAGAGTGGAAAATGCCTCGTCCCTGGACTCGTTCCATGCCAAGTCCGCCGGAAGAAGATTATGGTACCCAGACAGGTAACAATTTCACACAGGGGCAGTCAAGTCAGCAAGGCAGTGAAGCAGCATTTTCTCAAGTATGCCGCCTTTATGAGCAAAGCCAGAAGCAGCATCAAGAAATGATGAACCATGTTATCAATATGGGAAATCACCGTGAACCATATCAACGGTATTCCAAATTGTCTGAACTACAAAAGACACGTCCCCCAACATTCTCTCACACTGATAGACCTCTTGAGGCTGATGATTAGCTTTGAGACATTGAAAGGAAGTTAATTATTGCACAATGTTCGGACCGTGAGAAGGTACTTTATGCACCTCACTACCTCACTCGAGCAACTGCATCATGGTGGGAAAATTTCCCACACATGCACCCCAATGAAAATAACATCACCTAGGAAGAATTTAAAAAAGGTTTTTGTAGGGCGCACATTCCCAGAAGTATTATGAAGATCAAGAAAAGGGAGTTTGATGACCTCAAGCAGAGATGCATGACAGTGACTGAGTACAATAGTCAGTTTACTCAATTATCTCATTATGACAACGAAGAGCATATGACTGAAAATAAAAAGATGGAAAAAAAATTGGACGGTCTGGCACCAGCACTTAAATGCTAGCTGGTCGTACACACCTTTCCGGATTTCAAAACACTTGTGCACAAAGCTATTACATTGGAAAATGAGCGCCGCAGCTTGGAGGATTTTCGCAAGCGCAAAAGGGATAAGACTACTCATGCTCGCAACAAACGGAACAAGACTGATCTTCAGAAAACTGGAGCGAACAAATCCACAACTACTGTTCCACGCCCAAACAAAAAATTTCATGCAAGAGACAAGGATTTTACATATCTCCCAGGTGTTACTTGCTATGCTTGTGGAGAGGAAGGACACTATGCTAAACAGTGCCCAAAGCCAAGAAACTCGGCCCCCAAGCCGAACAACAGTGGAAATAATTCAACACCCAAGCGTAACAACTTCAACCCCAATAACAATCACAAGAAGGGTCACTTGAACCACGTGACCAAGGAGGAAGCACAAAATGCCCCGGATATCGTGCTCGGTACGTTCCCTGTCAACACAATACCTGCCACAGTTTTGTTTGATTCTGGAGCTTCTCACTCATTCATTTCAAAGAAATTTGCTTCACAACATGACTTTTCGATGCTTCCCTTGGAAAAATCCATGACCATCAAGTCCCCCGGGATTAAGCAAATCACTCAGAGTTACTGCCAAGGTGTGGTTATTGAGATTGAGGGACTAAAGTTTCAGGCAAACCTCATTGTGTTGGAAAATAAGGGACTGGATGTTATCCTAGGAATGGACTGGTTAACCACCAACAAGGGATTTATCGACTGCTTCAATCAGACTATAATTCTTACTCATCATCACGGGAAGACGATAAAAGTTGCAGCTCAAGAAATGCCAATATCACGGCAACCAAGGTTGAACAAGGTGGACATTTCGAAGTTAAGAAAAGTTCCAGTGGTGTGTGAGTTCCGTGACGTATTGCCCGAAGAAATACCAGGCATGCCACCAGACCGGGAAATAGAGTTCATCATTGAACTAGCACCTGGAACCACCCCCATTTATAAGAAACCCTATAGAATGGCACCCTCCAAGTTGGTAGAATTAAAGAAGCAAATAAAAGAATTACTGGACAAAGGATTTATACGGGCCAGCTCCTCACGTTGGGGTTCACCAGTTTTATTTGCCAAGAAAAAGGATGGGACACTGAGATTATGTATAGATTATCGAGCACTCAATATGGTCACCATCAAAAACAAATATCCGATGCCACAGATAAATGATTTATTTGACCAGCTCGCACAAGCCAAGGTTTTCTCAAAAATTGTTTAAGGTCGGGGTATCATCAGTTAAAAGTGCGGATAGAAGATATCCCTAAGACACCATTCACCTCCAGATACGGATTATATGAATTTACAGTAATGCTGTTTGGACTGACAAACGCCCCCGCATATTTTGTCAACCTCATGAACAAAGTGTTTATGAAATTTATGGACAAATTTGTTGTGGTATTCATTGATGATATTCTGGTGTACTCTAAGACCCCATAAGAACATGCTGAACATCTCAGAATTGTACTGGGAGAATTAAGGAAACATCAATTATACACCAAATTCAGCAAATGTGAATTTTGGTTAAGACATGTTGGTTTTCTAGGCCACATATTGACCCAAGAAGGTGTTGCCGTGGACCCAGAAAAAGTCAAGGTCGTACTTGGCTGGATACCACCAACCAACGTAATAGATGTACGAAGTTTCCTGGGGATGGCTGGATATTACCGAAGGTTTATTGAGGGGTTCTCCACCATAGCAAAACCAATGACACAGTTACTCAAGAAGGATAAGAAATTTGTATGGACTGAATCTTGCGAGAAAAGTTTCCAAGAACTCAAAAGGAAATTAACAACAACACCAGTATTGGTTGTACCAAACATACACAAAAGTTTTGAAGTATATTATGACGCATCCCGGAAGGGCCTCGGATGCGTACTAATGCAAGAAAGCAAGGTACTCGCATACGCTTCCAGACAACTACGAAGGCATGAAGAAAATTATCCTACTCATGACTTGGAATTGGCAGCAGTCATTCATGCACTCAAAGAGTGGAGACACTTTTTGCTTGGAAATCATTGTGAAATATATACGGACCATAAAAGCCTCAAATATATTTTCACACAGCCAGAACTCAATTTATGGCAATGGCGCTGGTTGGAATTAGTGAAAGATTATGATGTTGGCATTCACTACCATCCAGGAAAGGCGAATGTAGTGGCAGATGCTCTTAGTCGAAACCCCAGCTCGGGCAATGATAGTCTACAGAACTTGAGACCTGAATTTCAGCAGGAGTTCGCCAAACTCAACTTGGTGATGGTCACTGAAGGCAATGTGTCAAATTTGGAAATACAACCCACCCTAATGGAACAGATTAAGAAGGCTCAGCATGGACACCCCATCATCGAAGGCAGAAAAAGAAAAGTGAGTCTGGGCAAGGCTTCAGAATTCTTCATAGACGATAAGGGAATATTATGGTACAGAGACAGACTTTGCGTACCAAATATAGAGGATCTCAAACAGAAAATTCTAGCCGAAGGCCACACCGCTCCATATTCAATTCACCTTGGAGGAACCAAAATGTACAAGGACATTCAGGAAAAAATTTGGTGGCACGGTATGAAGAGGGATATAGCCACATTCATTGCATGTTGTGATTCATGTCAGCGCATTAAGGCCGAGCACCAAAAACCATCAGGACTATTACAGCCAAACTGGATACCTAAGTGGAAATGGGACGAAATTGGAATGGATTTTATTATTGGACTACCTCGGTCATGACATGGAAATGATGCCATATGGGTCATCACAGATAGATTAACTAAGGTGGCACATTTCATCCCGGTAAAGACAACCCACACCACTCAGAAGCTTGCCAAACTTTACCTCTCCCGTATAGTTTGTCTGCATGGAATTCCAAAGACTATAATATCCGACAGAGGCACTCAATTCGTCTCTAGATTTTGGGATCATTTACAACAAGCTCTGGGAACTCAACTAGTATTCAGTACAGCATACCACCCCCACACTGGAGGACAAACTGAACGTGTGAACCAAATTCTAGAGGACATGCTAAGAGCATGTGTTCTCACATACGAAACCAGTTGGGAAGAAAGCTTGCCGTATGCCGAGTTCGCATACAACAACAGTTACTAAGCCAGTCTACAAATGGCACCTTTTGAAGCCTTGTACGGGCGAAGATGCCGTACCCCATTAAATTGGTCAGAAACAGGAGACAGTCGTATCTTCAGCCCAGACATGCTCAAGGAAGATGAGGAGAAAGTTAGACTAATCAGGGATCGACTCAAGACAGCCCAGAGCCAACAAAAGAGTTATTACGATCAAAAACATCGTGAATTCAGCTTTGAACCCGGTGAATATGTGTATCTACGAGTATCTTCCATGAGGGGCCTGCAACGATTCAAAGTTAAAGGAAAGCTAGCACCACAATTTATTGGACCCTTCTGTGTGATTGCACGAAGAGGCACAGTGGCCTACCAGCTAGACCTACCCGAAGAACTGTTAGACGTCCACAACATGTTCCACGTCTCACAGTAGAGGAAATGTGTAAGCAACCCAGAAAAGCATGTATCTCATGAAAACATTGACATGCAACCAGACCTCACCTACACGGAACGTCCAATAAAAATATTGGAAGAGTCTGAAAGGAGGACCCATCAGAAAACAATTAAGTTTTTCAAGGTTCAGTGGAGCAATCACACCGAGAATGAAGCAACATGGGAGAGAGAGGATTTTCTTCGGACAGAGTACCCACACCTATTTGAGGATCAGCTGAAATCTCAGGGACGAGATTTTTCCTAAGGGGGTAGGTGTTGTAACACTCCAAAATTTTTTGATTTGGTTTTATCAAATTCTTTATTTAATTGGAAGGAGGTTATTTAATTTTTTTTAAAGACTCCTTCTAAAAAAATTCATTTGTGACAAGTATTTTTTTGGGTTCTTCCCAATCTTGATCTTTGGTCTTAAGGGTTTTTCATCTTGTGTTGGCTCTACACAAATAATTTTGGAAGATTTTTATAATTTCTTTTTATTAAAATGAATTCCTATAAATTATGGATTTATTCTTCCCCATTCAAAAATTTCTCTCTTGCCATGGCCTATGTAGAAAATCTTCTTCCAAAACCCACCTCCCTACTTTGGTCAAGTCAAGCATCAAGTCCAGCAAGGTTCAACTTCTCCTATAATTTTATTTCTATTTGTTTTAACCTCAAAATCATTTTCTGTCATTTATTTGGACTATGGTGGTTTACAAAGGAACTACAAGATTTCCTTTGAGTCTTGGCCCCAAATAAACTCCTCTGGCTAGTCCTTAGTACCCTCAACCTAGATCCATCAAGATCTGCTAGTCCACAGTTCAAATTTTTCAAAATTTGCTTGCTGCAAGTTTGGACCAGATTTGCCATTTTTGGTGAATTTCATTTTTTTATTTTCCAAAAATTCTGAGATAAATCAGGCAGTCTCTAGATGCATCAAGAGATCACCTCACCAAGTCTCAGCTCAAGAAAAATTTTCCACATGCTCAAAACATTTCGTCGAACAGCTGGTGTGCACTGTTTCTGTTCAAATTCAGAGTTCAGTGTTTCAGTTTCAGTCATCGGTGTCGTTTTCTTCAGAGCCTCACGTCGATCTCGCCAGTAACTGCAGTGGCGCCATGCTCCCTGTTCCTCCTTCTTATCCATCACGCCGCACGGTCGTCTGGACGGGTGCGAGCGTCGGCGGTGAGCTGGCAGGGGTACATCGCCCCCATGAGCAGCGACAACAACGTTCGCTGCGGCCGCCAGAGAGGCTTGGCGTGGAACGGTGCCGTCCAGCACCGCCCACACCACTAGGAGCCTCCACGTGGCTGTCCTCTTCTCAGTGCACTGCAGAACCGTCGCCATGGCCTGAGAGGCGCAGAGCACGCTCTCTGCCGCCGCCGAGCCCGTGAGCTCCGTGTTGGAAATATGCCCTAGAGGCAATAATAAAAGTATTATTATTATATTTCTTTGTTCATGATAATTGTCTTTATTCATACTATAACTGTATTATCCGGAAATCGTAATACACGTGTGAATAATAGACACCAACATGTCCCTAGTAAGCCTCTAGTTGACTAGCTCGTTGATCAACAGATAGTCATGGTTTCCTGACTATGGACATTGGATGTCATTGATAACGAGATCACATCATTAGGAGAATGATGTGATGGACAAGACCCAATCCTAAACATAGCACAAGATCGTATAGTTCGTTTGCTAGAGTTTTCCAATGTCAAGTATCTTTTCCTTAGACCATGAGATCGTGTAACTCCCGGATACCGTAGGAGTTCTTTGGGTGTGCCAAATGTCACAACGTAACTGGGTGACTATAAAGGTATACTACGGGTATCTCCGAAAGTGTCTGTTGGGTTGACATGGATCAAGACGGGGATTTGTCACTCCGTATGACGGAGAGGTATCACTGGGCCCACTCAGTAATGCATCATCATAATGAGCTCAAAGTGACCAAGTGTTTGGTCACGGGATCATGCATTACGGTACGAGTAAAGTGACTTGCTGGTAACGAGATTGAACGAGGTATTGGGATACCGACGATCGGATCTCGAGCAAGTAACATACCGATTGACAAAGGGAATTGTATACGGGGTTGTTTGAATCCTCGACATCGTGGTTCATCCGATGAGATCATCGAGGAGCATGTGGGAGCCAACATGGGTATCCAGATCCCGCTGTTGGTTATTGACCGGAGAGCGATCTCGGTCATGTCTACATGTCTCCCGAACCCGTAGGGTCTACACACTTAAGGTTTGATGACGCTAGGGTTGTAGGGATATGTATATGCAGTAACCCGAATGTTGTTCGGAGTCCCGGATGAGATCCCGGACGTCATGAGGAGTTCCAGAATGGTCCGGAGGTAAAGAATTATATATAGGAAGTACTATTTCGGGCATCGGGACAAGTTTCGGGGTCACCGGTATTGTACCGGGACCACCGGAAGGGTCCCGGGGGCCCACCGGGTGGGGCCACCTGTCCCGGGGGGGCACATGGGATGTAGGGGGTGCGCCTTGGCCTACATGGGCCAAGGGCACCAGCCCCAAGAGGCCCATGCGCCCAGGGTTTCAAGGAGGAAGAGTCCTAGGAGGGGAAGGCACCTCCTAGGTGCCTTGGGGAGGAGGGATTCCTCCCCCTTGGCCGCACCCCCCTAGGAGATTGGATCTCCTAGGGCCGGCGCCCCCCCTTGGCCCTCCTATATATAGTGGGGGAAGGAGGGCTTTTCATCCACGCCTTTGGTTGCCTCCCTCTCCCTCTCCAACACCTCCTCCTCCTCCATAGTGCTTGGCGAAGCCCTGCCGGAGTACTGCAGCTCCATCATCACCACGCCGTCGTGCTGCTGCTGGTGCCATCTCCCTCAACCTCTCCTTCCCCCTTGCTGGATCAAGAAGAAGGAGACGTGGCTGTTCCGTACATGTGTTGAACGCGGAGGTGCCGTCCGTTCGGTGCTAGGATCTTCGGTGATTCGAATCACGTCGAGTACGACTCCCTCATCCCCGTTCTTTGAACGCTTCCGCTCGCGATCTACAAGGTACGTAGATGCATCTAATCACTCATTGCTAGATGAACTCCTAGATGGATCGTGGTGAAACCGTAGGAATTTTTTTGTTTTCTGCAACGTTCCCCAACACTCCGTTCCATCGAAGCCACGGGAGCAGGCCAAATCCGACCAGGTTAGCCGTTGAAAGGTGCCAGTAGACCAATGCGAAGCTGCCCAGTCACCTAAACCTCCAGTCCGACCACTACCTCGCCGTAATCGCTCACCGGAGTAATCCCGTTCGCGGCAACCGCCTCGGACCGGCTATAAATGGAGGCCCTGGGCTCGTTCTCGACCCAGCACCTCCCCTCCTCGCCTCAAAACCTCGCCACCCTCATCAGAGGGCCTCGGGAGAGCCTTCTTCCCCGACTCCGGCCACCCCGATCCACTTCGGGCTCCGGCAAGATTCTCTCTGGTGAGAGCAACCCCGCCTCCCAAACTGTGCCAGTAGCCTCCTAGTGCACCCACTCCCCTAACCCGCGCTTCAATTTGGAGGTTGCAGCTCCCCTCGGAGGGATCCATCCTCGACCGAACTACCGCCCGCTGGAGTGGAGGCCACCGTCGACGTGGTGCTCGCTGACGACCAAGTCCACCACCCACCAACGTGGAATTGTCCTGTGAGTGCAACCATACCCATGCCCTCCTCTGGATCGCCGTCGACCGTCGCCGGCGATCATCGTTTGCTTCGATCGACGGTGAGATTTCAAACCTAACGGGTGGGACCCCCTCGTTAGCCTCTTATTTCTTATTCGAACCATTTTCTGAAAGCGCCTTCGGGCAAAGTACACTTTCCCTTTGGGTCGGCATATTTCTAACTGAAGCGTTTTCTGTTTTTCTAAACTAGCCCCTGGAAAGTTTCTGTTTTATCATAGATTAGTCCCTGGACTAAAACCTTTATAACTTTTAAACAAAAGATGATTTTGAGCTGATTCTTTTTCCGTCATCTTTATTTTTCTATCTAGTTATTTATCATATTTATTTGAAAAATATTTGGAACAATTTTTATGCACGCACGGTATTTACGTTAGTATCCGATTTTTTTACAACGTAGATACCGAAGGAGTTGACGGAACCGCCAACTTCGTCGAGCTAGACTCCGACTACTCCGGACCAGGCAAGCATGTTTGAACCTTTGATATGATGAGTGTTATTCATGTTTGCTTGAGTGGTTTTCACATGGCATGTTCATATGAGCATTTGTGAAGGTTACATTTCATGCAAAGTAAGCTGCGAGTGAGCTTCAATATTGATACGTTCTTATGATGGTGATATAACCTGATCATGTGGTGGCATGATAGGTTGCAAGCTGGTACTGTTGAAGCATGCCAGTTTTATATCAATTGTTTAACTCCAGTTTTAACGTGATCAAGTCTTCTTCCCGTTCATCCCCTTTCGTGCTACCAGATGTTTTCTGCAAAGAATGCGGTTTAGTAAGTTGCAAACCTCTTTCCTTGTACACACCAAATAGAGGGGCCGTGATGAGGGTTCCATGGCCCTGGATTAAAGCCCGTCATCCGGTCAGGGGGCATGGGTGTTTCCAGTTGGGACCGAGAGGGGCACCCCTTAGAGCGCGCGATATAAATTTGATCCCATGCTATTCGAGGTTGTAGCCTCCCCGTCTTAGATTTTTTCTTGAACGTTGCCTAGGGTGATTCCTGGCAGCGGAATGTGGAATGGGTGTGTACTGGTTAGATGTGTTTCTTCTAAAATACCGTAAACGGAACTAGTCCTTTGTGACTACTGAAATCTGTTGGCTGTGGGTAAAGAGTACAAACTCTGCAGAGTCAAAACCAGTCAAGTAACCATATCCGTGGTCAAGGACCTCGATCATCACATCAGTGTCAGTCTTAGTGACAGTCTCCGGAGAATAATCATGAAACTGAGAATGGTAAACCCGGCTGAATGTTATTCCTATGGATGGACTAACCAGTTTATTATTATGTACCGAGTACCCCTTGGGATGATGTTACTTTCATGAGCTACTTGAATTCGAATGACAAAATATAAGCCCTTTATGTGATGTCGCTCAGATGTCCGACTGTGGCATTCTTGTTATTTACTTTTGATATAAGCCCTTTATGTGATGTCGCTCAGACATCCGACTGTGGCATTCTTGTTATTTACTTTTGGTATAAGCCCTTTATGTGATGTCGCTCAGACGTCCGACTGTGGCATTCTTCTTATTTACTTTTGATATAAGCCCTTTATGTGATGTTGCTCAGACGTCCGACTGTGGCATTCTTGTTATTTACTTTTGATATAAGCCCTTTATGTGATGTCGCTCAGACGTCCGACTATGGCATCCTTGTTATTTACTTTCATTATAAGCCCTTTTCGAGATGTCGCTTAGACGTCTGACTATGGCACACACAGTCAATTTACGTTTCAATATAAGCCCTTTATGTGGTGTCGCCCTGACGCCCAACTGCGGCATGTTAATTTATTTTTACCTTTCGAGGCGTCGCTTCAGACACCCGATCGGTCTTCAGCTATTTTATTGGGATTTCGGGAGGACTACCGCCCGACTTCCTTTTATTTATCATGCAATGCAAATTTATTACCTGAGGGTGCATTACTAATCTGCTCATGTGCATCATGTTTGCATTTGTTATATCTTATGTCCAAACTATCTTGCGAGTACATTCAAAGTACTCACCTGGCTTGTTGATTTGGACAGATGTTGACGAAGGCGATCTTATGGATGAAGAGTACGATAGCGAGTCCGACGCCTAGAGGAGTCCCAGTCAGCCCCGTGCGATCCTGGAGTTGGTCACTTATATTATATACGCTTCCGCTACCCTAATAAAATCATCAAGCCTTACTCCGGCACTTGATGAGCTGTAAGATTTTGGAGTCATGTCACCCACTTCACTGTGACATATCCACCACCACTTTTATTACGAGTCAGTAGTTATGCCACCATACCCCTTTGTGTCATATCCGCCTTTATGTATAATATCGGCATGCTTGTAATAAAATTGTTGAGCAGCCTCAGCTCAACCTTGTATAATATTTAGTACTTCTGGATTTCTGTATCAAGGATTTGTCTACCAGTGAGGAGGATTCTTCTATACTGGTCTGATTTAATGGTCGGGTTTTCAATAAATGTTTTATTGGAAAAACTGGTCCTGACATGTATGCAATCTAATATGGCTGTAACTTAGTTTTCTAAGCCTTTTCTCTCTTTAATATATGATATGCATATTCGTGCATATTATAGATTTTTTTCCTGTGTGCTGCATGACAGTTTCTTCTGATGCAACATGGCAAATTTCTGAAAGCATATGTGGCAATTTCTCTGCCGCAGCATGACAATTCTCCCTGTAGCATGACAAACCATGGGCATTCCATGTCAAGTTTCTTTTGCTGCATGATAACGTTTTTTTGGTTGTAGCATGGCAATTCTTCTATGTTGTAGCATGGCAATCCTTGCATGCATGATAACATGGTATTTTTTAAGTTGATAACATTGCCATAGCATGGAAATTCTCCCTGATAGCATTGCAAAGAGGGTGTTGAGAAGGACCTTAATCATATTGAAAATTTCTGAAACGCATGGAAATTTTCTCTCCTATAGTATAACAATTTTTATTCTATAGCATGCCAAAATAATTTTGCTACTGATCCACATACATATTACTGAAAAACATAATAGTTGAAGGCTAAATACTAATGGTTACGTGATCTAGCTAATTGCCTAAACTAAGAACATTATCACTTCAGTGACTCCCACAAGAAAAAATACTGCTACTGATCTAGCTGGGAATACGGGCTCAATCATAACACCAACTAGGAATGCATATCAAAGCTTCCTGAATTTCCTTATTTAGTCTCGCACCTCGTTGATTTGGGATCGCGTCTCGTCATTTTTGAGTTGCATCCCATCTACTTGTTGTCTCAGTGGTCCATCATAGTAATCGAGCAACTCGCTTATGTATTTCTTCACAATATTGACTCATATCCATGTGTGGCAAGAGACTTCTTTCTGCACATGTGTATACATAATGATGCGAGCAACTGGAGATTTGTATGCATGCCAAATTATTGATATAGAGAAGGATTTTCTGTCATACCTTTCCATGGCCAGGGCAAATGAAGAACTCGTTTTAGATCCCATGGTCTGTAGGAAGTTCTTCTATCAAGAAGGCATTGGCAGGAAAAAAGGAGCATGGGTGGCCTCACTGGATTCTGGGGGGCTTCACCACCGGTGGTGTATTATTTGCTCCTAATCGTACGGACATGCTGCTACAGTGGGATGATTCGCGGGACACCATCGGCTGCATAGGCCACGGTGGGAAGCTCATCACCGAGCCAACTAGTACTGAGGGGAGCTCTACCAAGGCAGTGGAGGCCCAATCTTTCGGCGCTCTTAAGCGACGTGCGCTCGCGCATGGGGCTCGTGCCGATTCAAGCTCAGTAGGTCCATTACCGACCACATAGCTAAGAGAGGACAAAAAGTATGAGAGGATTTAGCTAGGGAGAAGTGAAAGTAGAGAATAAGAGAAGGGGAGAAAGAATAGAAATTATAGGAAGAACAAAAGAGAAACTGCCAACACAATTATTGGCACACCATACCAGTGGCATGGCGAGAAGATGGAAGTTACTGGTGGCGTGTAAGTAGATGGCACACCAACAATAGTGACAATACTAGTGGCGTGTCATATATCTCACATGCCACCACTAACTTATGCTTGATCAGGATACTTGGTCCACAAACTTGTGGCGTGTGAAAACACAGTCACGCCACTGGTATTTCGAAAAACATACCAGTGGTGTGGATTGAAAGTGGTGCACACATTGATGTTTCATTTTGAGCCAATAAAATACACCTTTTTATTGAACAAAACTGGGATATGATCAAGTAGTGGTGAAACTTGGCAACAAATAATGCTGCCCATAAAATAGGGTAAGTTATGTTCGAGTTCAGCACATCCTCGCAGGAGTGCCGACTTTATATTGGGCTTTGTAGTTATTAAAAAATGTTGTGTTTCTTAATAAAAGATTATTTCATATGATGTGCAGATTATTCATGATGTTCACATTGGCTCCGTATGTTGGCTATCTTGCATAAACCGGAGAAGAAGGTAATTTTTATGGCGGCGTCCAGCCGGTTGAAGGTTACGGCCAAGGAGGGTTTCTCCCATTATGTATGGCAATATAGTCTTTAGATAGGGCTTCATGCATCCTAAGCCCTTTTATTTTTATTTTTTAAATGTTGTTGGCTTTGATTGTGCGCATCATGCTATGCAGAGGTCAACGTCGTCTATATATCATCTTGTATGATCGAACCAACTTGATATGGCAATTAAATGAAATTATCTTTCTAGAATATGTTTACTCCCATAAAAGGGGGTACTGCGTATAAATAGAATTGAACAATGATCTAGGACCACAGTTACATGATGAGGTGAGCATGCTCTCATTCATGCCTCTTCAAGAAAGGGGTGTACCTGGCGAGGATGAACCTCGTCAACAAAACAAAGTCACATGTGTCATTTTCATTGGGGGGAGAGGGCATGAAAGAAACCTAGACGCCACCAACCTCGTTCTCCTCCCTCATCACTTTTCTTGCTGTCACTGGATGATGTTGATGACAAAGCTCTCAAACAATCACAGTATGGCAACTGCTGCTTTTTGACCTGGAGGCAGCACTGGCCCTTTTGGTTCATTTAAGGATGACAAAGGGAGCTGGAGCGATAGTCCCAGTGTGCATCGGGCTATGAGGCAACCTGGCATGCTAAAATTTTGGTGGTACTGCTAGCTAGAGATGTCAAGCTCACAGATGCAATCTGGTGTGCTTGACGGTGGGTGCTCGCTAACTAGAGATTCGACGTGGTGCCTGACTTGAATGGCAGCTATAGTGGTAGATTTCCTTGGCAGTGTGATGAGAGAGGTTGGGTGTGCATTGGTCTACGAGATGGCCCAACATGACAATTCTAGACCCTAACACTCAAATATGCAGGTGCGGAAATCCTCGAGGGTGTGGGGTGATACGTCTCCAATGTATCTATAATTTTTGATTGTTCCATGCTATTATATTATCAAATTTGGATGTTTATGGGCTTTATTATGCACTTTTATATTATTTTTTGGGACTAACCTATTAACCCAGAGCCCAGTGCCAGTTTCTGTTTTTACCTTGTTTTAGAATATCACAGCAAAGGAAAACCAAACGGAGTCCAATTGACCTGAAACTTCACGGAACTTATTTTTGGATCAGAAGAAGCCCAGAAGACTTGGAGTGCACGTCAGGGGATCTACGAGGAGGCCACGAGGCAGGGGGGCACGCCCACCCCTCTGGGCGCGCCCTCCACCCTCGTGGGCCCCTCGTGGCCCCCCTGGCGTACTTCTTCCGCCTATATATCTCCATATACCCTAAAACTATCGGGGAACACAATAGATCGGGAGTTCCGCCGCCAGAAGCCTCCATAGCCACCGAAAACCAATCTAGACCCGTTCCGGCACCCTGCCGGAGGGGGAATCCCTCTTCGGTAGCCATCTTCATCATCTCGGTGCTCTCCATGACGAGGAGGGAGTAGTTCTCCCTCGGGGCTGAGGGTATGTACCAGTAGCTATGTGTTTGATCTCTCTCTCTCTCTCTCTCTCTCTCTCTCTCTCTCTCGTGTTCTTGATTTGGCACGATCTTGATGTATCGCGAGCTTTGCTATTATAGTTGGATCTTATGTTTCTCCTCCCCCTCTACTCTCTTGTAATGGATTGAGTTTCCCCTTTGAAGTAATCTTATCGGATTGAGTCTTTAAAGATTTGAGAACACTTGATGTATGTCTTGCCGTGCGTATCTGTGGTGACAACGGGATATCACATGATTCACTTGATGTATGTTTTGGTGATCAACTTGCGGGTTCCGCCCATGAACCTATGCATAGGGGTTGGCACACGTTTTCGTCATGATTCTCCGGTAGAAACTTTGGGGCACTCTTTGAGGTTCTATGTGTTGGTTGAATAGATGAAACTAAGATTGTGTGATGCATATCATATAATCATACCCACGAATACTTGAGGTGACATTGGAGTATCTAGGTGACATTAGTTGGTTGATTTGTGTCTTAAGGTGTTATTCTAGTACGAACTCTAGGGCTGTTTGTGACACTTATAGGAATAGCCCAACGGATTGATTGGAAAGAATAACTTTGAGGTGGTTCAGTACCCTACCGTAATCTCTTCGTTTGTTCTCTGTTATTAGTGACTTTGGAGTGACTCTTTGTTGCATGTTGAGGGATAGTTATATGATCCAATTATGTTATTATTGTTGAGGGAACTTGCACTAGTGAAATTATGAACCCTAGGCCTTGTTTCAACGCATTGCAATACCGTTTACGCTCACTTTTATCACTTGCTAGCTTGCTGTTTTTATATTTTCAGATTACAAAAACCATTATCTACCATCCATATACCACTTGTATCACCATCTCTTCGCCGAACTAGTGCACCTATACAATTTACCATTGTATTGGGTGTGTTGGGGACACAAGAGACTCTTTGTTATTTGGTTGCAGGGTTGCTTGAGAGAGACCATCTTCATCCTACGCCTCCTACGGATTGATAAACTTTAGGTCATCCACTTGAGGGAAATTTGCTACTGTCCTACAAACCTCTGCACTTGGAGGCCCAACAACGTCTACAAGAAGAAGGTTGTGTACTAGACATCAAGCTCTTTTCTGGCGCCGTTGCCGGGGAGGTGAGTGCTTGAAGGTATATCTTTAGATCTTGCAATCGAGTCTTTTAGTTTCTTGTTTTATCACTAGTTTAGTTTATAAAAGAAAATTACAAAAAAATGGAATTGAGTTTGTCTCATACGCTTCATCTTTTTAATGTCTTTCGTGAGTATGATGGAAAGGAAAATTGTGCCAAAATGTTAGAAGAAGAATGCATTAAAATGTTTGGCACTAAATCTTTGAATGATGAGCATGATTGCAATGTTGTTAGTATGAACTCCTTGAATATCCATGGTACTAATGATGATTGCACTAGTTATTATGAAAATGTCTCCTATAAACATGTCAATTTTTGTGGAGTGCATTGGGTTAGTAAGTACACACCAAATAGGGAAGATATATATTGCATGAGGCATAAGTAATTAGAAACTAAATTGTTGCAAGAAAGGCTAGATGATTGTGCTGAAAATTTAAATTTTCTTGGCCGTACTTGTGGACTTTGCAATGAAAGTGGTCATTTAGCTATCCGATGCAAATTGTTTCATGATCTAATCGTGTCCAAAAATTGTGATGACTTGATTTGCCTTGCACATTATAATGAACTTAGTTTGCTTATGGATTACGAAGAAATGAAACGTATAACTAACTATCTTCCAGAATTTGCCCATTATAAACTTCTTGGTTTTGATCTAGAGGAAATTTATATGTATTGTGCGGTGAATTGCATCGAAAATCCTTATATTGCCAATTACATAAAGAAAAAGAAAACAAATAGAGGATGAAGAGAATACTAATGAAAGGGAAGAGACTTCCCAATACCCTCCTATTATTTCTTATGATGAATCAGGTAACGAGGAAGAGCCTCCTATTCAACCAATCTCATTAATAAGGAGCTCCAAAAAGAGGATTGAACCCACACATGATGTGGTGAAGAAAAACAGAAGAAAAAGGAAGAGGGGTAAAAAGATATCTCCCCAAATAATGCTGCTCCTATTACTATTGTGCCTCATGAAAATATAATTGTGGAAGATAATGATACTTCTTATGATCTTGAAAATCTTTTTGGCACTTGCTTGGAAGAATATGATAATTGCTATACTATTGGTGCTATCCATACTATTAATGATGAGAGTGAATATGCTTATGATATGAAAAGGCCCAAGCTTGGGGATGCTATGTTTGATGAGGATGACATATTTGAGAATATATTTGCTGAAATTAATGTTTGTCCCAAGCTTGGGGATGCTATGTTTAATAATGATGATATTTTTAGCCTCCCAAGTTTTGATGATGATAGCATGCCTTCTACCTATGATGATTATATTTATGAAAGTGGATTTGGAGAGGTCATGACCTTATTTAGTGATGTATCCACTATTTCAGAAGAGGTTTCAATCGATTATGATGAGAACAAAGTTGCTACTTATGATGATTATTGTGATAAAACTTATGCTATAAAGAGTAGTGATGATTATATTTATAAAGCTGGTCATGATTACGAATACCCTTTCTCTGAACATTAGTCTTTTAATGTGGAAACAATTTATAGTATTCGAGTCTCTTATGATACTCCCACTATTCCGAATGAGAAGGATTTTGCTTATGTGGAGAGTAGTAAATTTTATATGCTTGTAGATCATGAAAAGAATGCTTTAGGTGCTGGTTATATTGTTGAATTTATTCATGATGCTACTGAAAATTATTATGAGGGAGGAACATATGCTTGTAGAAATTGCAATAATACCAAGTTTGCTCTCTATGTGCTTAAAATTTTGAAGTTCTGCTTGTTTTACCTTCCTATGCAAGTTGATTCTTGTTCCCACAAGTTGTTTGCTCACAAAATCCCTATGCATAGGAAGTGGGTTAGACTTAAATGTGCTAGTCATATTCTTCATGATGCTCTCTTTATGTTACAATTCTTATCTTTTATGTGAGCATCATTGAAATCATCATGCCTAGCTAGGGGCGTTAAACGATAGCGCTTGTTGGGAGGCAACCCAACTTTATTTTTTGTGCCTTGTTTTTTTCCTGTTTAGTAATAAATAATTCATCTAGCCTATGTTTAGATGTGGTTTTATGCTTTTAATTAGTGTTTGTGCCAAATAGAACCTTTGGGAAGACTTGGGGAAAGTCTTTGCGATCGTGCTGTAAAAAAACAGAAACTTTAGCGCTCACGAGAATTGCTGCCATTTTTATTTGGAGAGTGATATTTAGTTAATTCTTTTTTAGATGATTAATAGATAAATTCCTCAGGTCCAGAAATTTATTTGAGAATTTTATGAGTTCCATAAGTATATGTTTGATCCAGATTACTACAGACTGTTCTGTTTTTGACAGATTCTGTTTTTCGTGTGTTGTTTGCTTATTGTGATGAATATATGGCTAGTAAAAGAGTTTATAAACCATAGAGAAGTTGGAATACAGTAGTTTTAACACCAATATAAATAAAGAATGAGTTCATTACAGTACCTTAAAGTGGTGATTTATTTTCTTATACTAACGGAGCCTACGAGTTTTCTGTTAAGTTTTGTGTTGTGAAGTTTTCAAGTTTTGGGTAAGGATTCGATGGACTATGGAATAAGGAGTGGCAAGAGCCTAAGCTTGGGTATTCCCAAGGCACCCCAAGGAAATATTCAAGGACAACCAAGAGCCTAAGCTTGGGGATTCCCCGGAAGGCATCCCCTCTCGTCTTCATTCATGGGTAACTTTACTTGGAGCTATATTTTTATTTACCACATGATATGTGGTTTGCTTGGAGCGTCATTCTATTTTCTTTTGCTTTGATTGCTGTTTGAATAAAATACCAAAATCTGAAATTCTTAAATATTAGAGAGTCTTCACATAGTTGCATAATTATTCGACTACTAATTGATCTTCACTTATATCTTTTGGAGTAGTTTGTCGTTTGCTCTAGTGCTTCACTTATATATTTTTAGAGCACGGTGGTGGTTTTATTTTATAGAAATAGATGAACTCTCATCCTTTACTTATATTATTTTGAGAGTCTTTAGAACAGCATGGTAGTTTGCTTTGGTTATGAAACTAGTCCTAATATGATGGGCATCCAAGAGGGATATAATAAAAACTTTCATATAGAGTGCATTGAATACTATGAGAAGTTTGATACTTGATAATTGTTTTGAGATATGAAGATGGTGATATTAGAGTCATGCTAGTTGAGTAGTTGTGAATTTGAGAGATACTTGTGTTAAAGTTTGTGATTCCCGTATCATGCACATATGGTGAACCATTATGTGATGAAGTCGGAGCATGATTTATTTATTGATTGTCTTCCTTATGAGTGGCGGTCGGGGACGAGCGATGGTCTTTTCCTACCAATCTATCCCCCTAGGAGCATGCGCGTAGTACTTTGTTTCGATAACTAATAGATTGTTGCAATAAGTATGTGAGTTCTTTATGACTAATGTTGAGTCCATGGATTATACGCACTCTCACCCTTCCACCATTGCTAGCCTCTCTAGTACCGTGCAACTTTCGCCGGTACCATAAACCCACCATATACCTTCCTCAAAACAGCCACCATACCTACCTATTATGGCATTTCCATAGCCATTCCGAGATATATTGCCATGCAAATTTCCACCGTTCCGTTATTATGACACGCTTCATCATTGTCATATTGCTTTGCATGATCATGTAGTTGACATCGTATTTATGGCAAAGCCACCGTTCATAATTGTTTCATACATGTCACTCATGAGTCATTGCACGTCCCGGTACACTGCCAGAGGCATTCATATAGAGTCATATCTTGTTCTAAGTATCGAGTTGTAATTCTTGAGTTGTAAGTAAATAAAAGTGTGATGATCATCATTATTAGATCATTGTCCCAATGAGGAAAGGATGATGGAGACTATGGTTCCCCCATAAGTCGGGATGAGACTCCGGACAAAAAAAAGAAAAAAAAGAGGCCATAAAAAAGAGAAAAGGCCCAAATAAAAAAATAAAAAAATGAGAGAAAAAGAGAGAAGGGGCAATGCTACTATCCTTTTACCACACTTGTGCTTCAAAGTAGCACCATGATCTTCATGATAGAGAGTCTCCTATGTTGTCACTTTCATATACTAGTGGGAACCTTTCATTATAGAACTTGGCTTGTATATTCCAATGATGGGCTTCCTCAAAATGCCCTAGGTCTTCATGAGCAAGCGAGTTGGATGCACACCCACTAGTTTCTTTTGTTGAGCTTTCATACATTTATAGCTCTAGTATATCCCTACTCACTCACATTGATATCTATTGATGGGCATCTCCATAGCCCGTTGATACGCCTACTTGATATGAGACTATCTTCTCCCTTTTGGTCTTCTCCATAGATCGGGAGTTCCGCCGCCAGAAGCCTCTGTAGCCACCGAAAACCAATCTAGACCCGTTCCGGCACCCTGCCGGAGGGGGAATCCCTCTCCGGTGGCCATCTTCATCATCTCGGTGCTCTGCATGACGAGGAGGGAGTAGTTCTCCCTCGGGGCTGAGGGTATGTACCAGTAGATATGTGTTTGATCTCTCTCTCTCTCTCTCTCTCTCTCTCTCTCGTGTTCTTGATTTGGCACGATCTTGATGTATCGCGAGCTTTGCTATTATAGTTGGATCTTATGTTTCTCCTCCCCCCCTACTCTCTTGTAAAGGATTGAGTTTCCCCTTTGAAGTAATCTTATCGGATTGAGTCTTTAAAGATTTGAGAACACTTGATGTATGTCTTGCCGTGCGTATCTGTGGTGACAATGGGATATCACGTGATTCACTTGATGTATGTTTTGATGATCAACTTGTGGGTTCCGCCCATGAACCTATGCATAGGGGTTGGCACACATTTTCATCGTGATTCTCCGGTAGAAACTTTGGGGCACTCTTTGAGGTTCTATGTGTTGGTTGAATAGATGAATCTGAGATTGTGTGATGCATATCGTATAATCATACCACAGATACTTGAGGTGACATTGGAGTATCTAGGTGACATTAGGGTTTTGGTTGATTTGTGTCTTAAGGTGTTATTCTAGTACGAACTCTAGGGCTGTTTGTGACACTTATAGGAATAGCCCAACGGATTGATTGGAAAGAATAACTTTGAGGTGGTTTCGTACCCTATCATAATCTGTTCGTTTATTCTCCGCTGTTAGTGACCTTGGAGTGACTCTTTGTTGCATGTTGAGGGATAGTTATATGATCCAATTATGTTATTATTGTTGAGGGAACTTGCACTAGTGAAAGTATGAACCCTAGGCCTTGTTTCAACGCATTGCAATACCGTTTACGCTCACTTTTATCACTTGCTACCTTGTTGTTTTTATATTTTTAGATTACAAAAACCATTATCTACCATCCATATACCACTTGTATCACCATCTCTTCACCGAACTAGTGCACCTATACAATTTACCATTGTATTGGGT
The DNA here is from genome assembly GCF_018294505.1 of Triticum aestivum. NCBI lineage: Eukaryota > Viridiplantae > Streptophyta > Magnoliopsida > Poales > Poaceae > Triticum > Triticum aestivum. The sequence goes on along the minus strand of NC_057803.1, from coordinate 546,867,953 downwards.
GTGTTGGGGACACAAGAGACTCTTTGTTATTTGGTTGCAGGGTTGCTTGAGAGAGACCATCTTCATCCAACGCCTCCTACGGATTGATAAACCTTAGGTCATCCACTTGAGGGAAATTTGCTACCGTCCTACAGACCTCTGCACTTGGAGGCCCACCAATGTCTACAAGAAGAAGGTTGTGTAGTAGACATCATGGGGACACAGTGGTCGTGGTGTCACCGTTCTCTACGGAGAGGCTCAAGAGGGTGGTTTGTGACATAGTTCTAAGTGGACGCTTTACATCAGATCAATGCCCAATATAGATGATACCGACACTCGCAGGCACCACTCTCATCTTTAACATGTAACTGAGGCAATGTGCTCTCCGCCCCCATGCAACTTAGTGGAAAACGTCAACTCCTCTCTAGGATCGAACGTTGATGACGCATATGCAACATACACTCCCTTCTAGAGTTGTAATTGGACTTGGAACCTGTTGGAGGGGCCGGTGGCTGGTCGTGCCCATCAAGTGCATGCCCAATGATGGCCTAATGTTTTGATAAGTCCATGATCCTTTGTTGGTAGATCAATTTGTTCCCATATGACACCCATTCCCCCTCTTTGAAGGGTGTTATCAGGTGGCATTGATGTACCCAACGATCAAGGCCCTCTGCCTTATTTGGTTTGATTTTTTATAAGGGGCACTTTATTACTTAAAAGGTTTAAGTATTACACCCGACCTCTGCATAATTAAGATGCACATAGCCAAACCAAGTCCAAGCTCATAAAGAGAAGAGGCGAAATACAAGTAATAAGACTATATGACGCCTAAACCGCCGGAGGGCCAATCCTAAGATCATGCTACCATCCATGTCGGGTAAAAGTATCCCTCACCGTGTTGTCCAAGCGTGTACACACCTCTGTAAACAGGTCTCAATTCTCAACACGTTGTAGAGACGGCCATAAACGGAGCGTACTGGTACATATGTAGATGACCTGCATAAGAGAAGTGCTTTTATCGTTGAAAATCTTATCATTTCTACATAGCCAGAAGGACCAAATAATGGCAAGCGCTCCCACCCTAAGAAGAATTCTAAACCTATGATCAATTCTATGTAACCGTTGCCAAATATATTAGCAACACTACATGGAGGATACAAGCCAGAAGCTACTTGGATGACTAGCCATATAGAACGAGCTAATTGCATTGGAAAAAGAAGTGTTTTATTGTTTCATCGTGTTGACAAAAAACACATTGTGTACTTCCATGTCAATTCCTCTTAATAAGGTTATCTTTGATAAGAATGACTTCTCGATGAAGATAACACACAAATGTTTTATTCTTAAGTGACATCTTCATCTTCCAAATCTTCTTATTACTACCAGCTGACATCTCTTACTAGATTAGAGCTCTATACACAGAGTCCACCATGAATTTACCACTAACGTGTAGGTTCCAACGAAATTCATCGGTTCCTTATGACAATTGTACCGTGGACAGTCTGTGTAACAAAGTGTTCCATGATTCAAGTCTAGGACCAATTAGATATCTTCTGAACATCACATTTGGCGGAAATGATTCCATAACCGTGGCGATAGTATCACCCTTGTGATGCGCAATATTGTACAAAGCCGGGTATTGTTCTCGGAGTGTAGCATTGCCTAGCCACTTATCCTCTCAGAATCTAATTTCTGAACTGTCTTTTATCACTAGTAGAAAATGGGTCAAATGTGAAGCACATTAGTGTCGGTTTGATTTTGAGCCAGCACTAATGTGTGCATTAGTGCCGGTTCCAATGGCTAGCCGGACGCTCTCATTAGTACCGGTTCGTGCCACGAACCAGTACTAAAGTGAGTGGTGGCAGGATGTTGTCAGTCTGGGGCCCCTCCAGCACCTTTCGTACCGGTTCGTATCATGAACTGGTACTAAAGGTCGTCCTACATAAACCCTTCGTCCACCCGAGCTCGCTCTGTTCTTCCCCTTCCCCTCTCATCTATGTTCTTCCCCACTTCCTCTCGAGCTCATCACACATTTTGCCCAAAGTTTGTCAAGATTTGAAGGCCCCCATCCATTCAAATGATCACAAAGGTTAGCAGCTTTGTCCTTTCATCTCTCAATGCTAGATTAGCTCTTGCAATGCTTTATATAGTGATTAATTTGTGAGTTTAGTAAATTGGGAGGAATTATATGTGCTAGTATTTGATTTATATGCATTTGAGGTCAAAAATAACACTTAGTTTGCATATGTGGGTGTGGTTTACTTAGTTCCTTCTAAATCTCCGTTGTAACCACCATCGATCGCCCGCACCATCCCGTCACCGGCACCACCTTGCGGTGATCCCCTTGTTCATGAATGTTTTATATAAAAAATTGATGTTTGTGTGATTTGGATATATAGTTACTCGTATAATTATCTTACCCGTACGTTGTTTGTTATACATAGTGCCATGGTTTTGATATCAGTCCCCGTCAGCCCTCGTCCTTGTTATGATTCGGATGTGGTATATTCTCTTTTAAAACTATTTGTTGCATTTCGTGTTTATTACAAATTATTCCCATCAAGTTGACATAGATATTTGTATGTAGGAGGTATGTGAACCGGAAATTCCAACCGACCCTATTGTCGAGAGGTTAAATTTAGTTGAAAGAGAAAAGGAGGATTTGAAAGAAAAATTGAAAAGAATTGAGGGGGAGAAGATGGAATTGGAGTTGCATGTTGCCGATGTCGTCGATGATCACAAGATCAAGATGGAGAAAATGCGCTTGAAGATTAGAAAGATTAGAAAATATGCCATTCATAGTGAGGCTTGGTATCATTATGCTGTTGGATCAATTGTTACCTTAGTTGCGATCTTGATCGCATTTGTTGTTGCATTTCAATTCTTTAGCTAGAGAGTTATTTGTTTGTTGCATTTAAGTGTTGTATGAACTTTATGTATGAAATTTATGTATGAACTTGTATTAATTTGTTCTTTTCGGTGTTGTGTAATAAAGATGAGCCGACAATGGATGTACGATGACCGATGCTCTCCTGAGTTCATTAATGGCGTGCATACTTTTCTGCTTGCGGCTGAGGCAAACAAGCGGGCGGATGGTTTTATGCCTTGTCCATGTGCTGGCTATAAGAATGATCACAATTACTCTACGTCAAGAACCATTCACGTCCACCTGTTTGAGTCTGATTTCATGCCCCACTATAATGTTTGGACCAAGCACGGAGAAAGAGGGGATATGATGGAAGACAATGAATAAGAAGAGGACGACGACAGCTATCCTAGCCATGGGTTCCCTGAATACGATGATACAACAATCGGGGAAGAAGCTGAGCCGGCAATGCGGGAAGAAGCTGAAGAAGAGGCATCAGATGAGCCCACTGATGATCTAGGTCGGCCATTGCCGATGCAAAGAGAAACTACGCAAGTGATTTAGAGAAGAAGAAGTTGCAGCACATGTTAGAGGATCACAAGAAATTGTTGTACCTGAATTGTGAAGCTGACAAGAAAAAGTTGGGCACCACACTGGAATTGCTGCAATGGAAGGCAGAGAATGGTGTATCTGACAAGGGATTTGGAAAGTTGCTGGTAATGATAAAGAATATGCTTCCAAAGGAGAACGAATTGCCGGAGAGTACGTACGAAGCAAAGATGGATGTCTTCCCTCTAGGGTTAGAGGTGCAGAAGATACATGCATGCCCTAATGACTGCATCCTCTACCGCGGTGATCAGTACGAGGATTTGAACGCTTGTCTGGTATGCGGTGCATTGCGCTATAAGATCAGCCGCGATGACCCTGGTGATGTTGAGGGAGAGCGCCCCAGGAAGAAGATTCCTGCCAAGGTGATGTGGTATGCTCCTATAATACCATGGTTGAAACGTTTGTTCCAAAATAAAGAGCATGCCAAGGCGATGCGATGGCACAGAGAAGACCGTAAGAAAGACGGAAAGTTGAGAGTACCCGCTAACGGGTCGCAGTGGAGAAAAATCGAGAGAAAGTACAGGAAGGAGTTTGCAGGTGACGCAAGGAATGTATGGTTTGGTCTAAGCGCAGATGGCATTAATCCTTTCGGGGAGCAGAGCAACAACCATAGCACCTGACCTGTGACTCTATGTTTGTATAACCTTCCTCCTTGGTTGTGCATGAAGCGGAAGTTCATTATGATGCCAGTGCTCATTCAAGGCCCTAAGCAGCCTGGCAACGACATTGATGTGTACCTAAGGCCATTAGTTGAATAACTCTTACAACTGTGGAATGAAACAGGTGTACGTGCATGGGATGAGCACATGGGGGAATAATTTGACCTAAAGGCGTTGTTGTTCGTGACCATCAATGATTGGCCTGCTCTCAGTAACCTTTCAGGACAGACAAACAAGGGATACCTCACATGCACGCACTGTTTGGATGATACCGACAGTATATATTTGGACAATTGTAGGAAGAATGTGTACCTGGGACATCGTCGATTTCTTCCGAGCAGGCATCCCATAAGAAAGAAAGGAAAGCATTTCAAAGGTGAGGCGGATCGCTGGATGTAGCCTCGCCACTGTACTGGTGCTGATGTACATGATATGGTCAAGGATTTGAAGGTAGTCTTTGGAAAGGGTCCTGGCGGACAGCCTGTTCTGAATGACGCTGACGGACGCGCACCCATGTGGAAGAAGAAATCTATATTTTGGGACCTGCCCTATTGAAAAGACCTAGAGGTCCGCTCCACAATCGACGTGATGCACGTGATGAAGAATCTTTGCGTGACCCTGCTTGGCTTCTTGGGCGTGTATGGGAAGACAAAAGATACACATGAGGCACGGGAGGACCAGCAACGTATGCATGGAAAAGATAGCACACATCAGGGTCATGCCAGCTACCCTCTTACCAAAGAAGAGAAGGAAATCTTCTTTGAATGCCTGCTCAGTATTAAGGTACCGTCTGGCTTCTCGTCGAATATAAAGGGAATAATAAACATGGCAGAGACAAAGTTCCAGAACCTAAAGTATCATGACTGCCACCTGATTATGACGCAACTGCTTCCGGTTGCATTGAGGGGGCTTCTACCGGATAACGTTTGATTAGCCATTGTGAAGCTATGTGCATTCCTCAATGCAATCTCTCAGAAGGTAATTGATGCAGAAATCATACCAAGGTTAGAGAATGATTTGGTGCAATGTCTTGTTAGTTTCGAGTTGGTGTTCCCACCATCCTTCTTCAACATCATGACGCACGTCCTAGTTCACCTATGCGAAGAGATTAACATTTTGGGTCCTGTATTTCTACACAATATGTTCCCCTTTGAGAGGTTCATGGAGTCTTAGAGAAATATGTTCATAACCGTGCTAGGCTAGGAGGAAGCATCTCCAAGGGCCATGAAAATGAGGAGGTCATTGAGTTTTGTATTGACTTTATTCCTGACCAACCGATTGGTGTTCCTGAATCACGGCATAAGGGCAGACTGGATGGAAAAGGCACACTAGGAGGGAATCAAATAATATGTATGGACGGACATTCTCTCACTGAATCACACTACACAGTTCTACAGAATTCCGCCTTGGTGGCTCCGTATATGGACGAACACAATAATTTTCTACGCTACAAACACCCGGAGCGGTCTAATGACTGGATTACACGTGAACAAACCAGGAGTTTCGTCGACTGGTTGCAGACATACCATGCATGACGCCTCTATTGAAGATGACTTGTACTCATTGTCCCAGTTACCATCTTCAAATATAATGACTTTCAAAGGGTCCAAGATAAATGGTAATACATTTTACACGATAGCCCAATATAAGAAGAGCACCAACCAAAACAGTGGTGTCCACTTTGATGCAACAACCAAGACGGGAAGGAAACATATTATGGTTACATAGAGGACATATGGGAACTTGACTATGGACGTGGTTTGAAGGTCCCTTTGTTTCGGTGCAAATGGGTCAATATGACACGAGGCGGGGTAACGGAAGACCCGCAGTACGGAATGACAACAGTGGATCTCAACAATCTTGCGTATGCAGACGAACCATTCGTCCTAGCTAATGATGTGGCACAGGTTTTCTATGTGAAGGACATGTCTACCAAGCCGAGAAAAAGAAAAGATAAGGAAGCGAATGCATCATACGATGAGCCAAAGCGCCACATAGTTCTTTCTGGGAAGAGAAACATCGTGGGAGTGGATGAGAAGACAGACATGTCAGAAGATTATGAAAAGTTTGATGAAATTGCTCGATTCACAGTGAATATTGACCCGAGCATCCAGTTAAATGATGAAGATTTTCAATGGCTACGGCGCAAAGGGACGCACGCGAAGAAAAAGTTTCACACCCAAAGATCTGGGATGTGATCGGCTTCACTATCATCACTTTCTTCTGTAATAGGTAGGGTAGTTATGTGTTTTGGCATTTGAAACGCGGAGGAATTTTATGTGCAAACAAACTCAGAAAAGGTTGAAATTTGGCATGGTATCATAATTTCCCCCACATAGCATGTGCAAAAAAGTAGAGAGGGTTACCGCAAAAACTGGATGCATGCTGCCTCTTGAGCATTGCGTTGGTTTTCCCCGAAGAGCAAGGGATGATGCAGCAAAGTAGCGTAAGTATTTCCCTCAGTTTTTGAGAACCAAGGTATCAATCCAGTAGGAGGCTACGCGCGAGTCCCTTGTACCTGCACAAAACAAATAAATCCTCGCAACCAACGCAAATAGGGGTTGTCAACCCCTATAAGGCCACTTACGAGAGTGAGATCTGATTGATATGATAAAGATAATATTTTTGTATTTTTGTGATAAAGATGCAAAGTAAAATAAAGGCAAAGTAAATAGCAAAGTAGTAGGAGATCAATATGATAAAGATAGACCCGGGGGCCATAGGTTTCACTAGTGGCTTCTCTCGAGAGCATAAGTATTCTACGGTGGGTGAACAAATTACTGTTGAGCAATTGACAGAATTGAGCATAGTTATGAGAATATCTAGGCATGATCATGTATATAGGCATCACGCCCTAGACAAGTAGACCGACTCTTGCCTGCATCTACTACTATTACTCCACTCATCGACCGCTATCTAGCATGCATCTAGAGTATTAAGTTAAAAACAGAGTAACGCCTTAAGCAAGATGACATGATGTAGAGGGATAGACTCATGCAATATGAAGAAAACCCCATCTTGTTATCCTCGATGGCAACAATACAATACGTGCCTTGCTGCCCTTACTGTCACCGGGAAAGGACACCGCAAGATTGAACCCAAAGTTAAGCACTTCTCCCATTGCAAGAAAGATCAATCTAGTAGGCCAAACCAAACTGATAATTCAAAGAGACTTGCAAAGATAACCAATCATACATAAAAGAATTCAGAGAAGATTCAAATATTGTTCATAGATAGACTTGATCATAAACCCACAATTCATCGGTCTCAACAAACACACCGCAAAAATAAGATTACATCGAATAGTTCTCCACAAGAGAGGGGGAGAACATTGTATTGAGATCCAAAAAGAGAGAAGAATCCATCTAGCTACTAACTATGGACCCGTAGGTCTGAGGTAAACTACTCACACTTCATCATAGGGGCTATGGTGTTGATGTGGAAGCCCTCCGTGATCGATGCCCCCTCCGGTGGAGCTCTGGAACAGGCCCCAAGATGGGATCTCATGGATACAGAAAGTTATGGCGGTGGAATTAGGGTTTTGTCTCCTGCTCTGATCGTTTGGGGGTACGTGGATATATATAAGAGGAAGAAGTACGTCGGTGGAGCAACAGGGGGCCCACGAGGGTGGGGGCGCGGCCCCTACCTCGTGGCCTCCTGTTACGTGCCTTGACGTAGGGTCCAAGTCTCCCGGGTCTTATGTGTTGAGAAAATCACGTTCCCGAAGGTTTCATTCCGTTTGGAGTCCGTTTGATATTCCTTTTCTTCGAAACCCTAAAACAGGCAAAAAACAACAATTCTGTGCTAGGCCTCCGGTTAATAGGTTAGTCCCAAAACTAATATAAAAGTGGATAATAAAGCCCAATAATGTCCAAAATAGTAGATAATATAGCATGGAGCAATCAAAAATTATAGATAGTTGGAGATGTATCAAGCATCCCCAAGCTTAATTCCTGCTCGTCCTCGAGTAGGTAAATGATAAAAACAGAATTTTTGATGCGGAGTGCTACTTGGCATAATTTTAATGTAATTCTTCTTAATTGTGGTATGAATATTCAGATCCGAAAGATTCAAGACAAAAGTTCATATTGACATAAAAATAATAATACTTCAAGCATACTAACTAAGCAATTATGTATTCTCAAAATAACATGGCCAAAGAAAGTTCATCCCTACAAAATCATATGGTTTAGTCATGTTTCATTTTCATCACACAAGAATGATCTCATCATGCACAACCCCGATGACAAGCCAAGCAATTGTTTCATACTTTAGTAATCTCAAACCTATTAACTTTCATGCAATATATGAGCGCGAGCCATGGACATAGCACTATGGGTGGAATAGAATATAATGAGGGGGGTTATGTGGAGAAGACAAAAAAGGAGATAGTCTCACATCAACGAGGCTAATCAATGGGCTATGGAGATGCCCACCGATTGATGTTAATGCAAGGAGTAGGGATTGCCATGCAACGGATGCACTAGAGCTATAAATGTATGAAATCTCAACACAAGAAACTAGTGGGTGTGCATCCAACTTGCTTGCTCACGAAGACCTAGGGCACTTGAGGAGGCCCATTGTTGGAATATACAAGCCAAGTTCTATAATGAAAAATTCCCACTAGTATATGAAAGTGACAAAACAAGAGACTCTCTATCATGAAGATTATGGTGCTACTTTGAAGCACAAGTGTGGCAAAGGATAGTAACATTGTCCCTTCTCTCTTTTTCTCTCATTTTTTTCTTGGGCCTTCTCTTTTTTATGGCCTTTCTCTCTTTTTTTATATTCCTCACTTGGGACAATTCTCTAGAAAATGATGATCATCACACTTCTATTTATTTACAACTCAATGATTACAACTCGATACTAGAACAAAATATGACTCTATATGAATGCCTCTGGCGGTGTACCGGGATATGAAATGGACCAAGAATGACATGTATGAAAGAATTATGAATGGTGGCTTTGCCACAAATACTATGTCAACTACATGATCATGCTAAGAAATATGACAATAATGAATGTGTCATGATGAACGGAATGATGGAAAGTTGCATGGCAATATATCTTGGAATGGCTATGGAAATGCCATAATAGGTAGGTATGGTGGCTGTTTTGAGGAGATATAAGGAGGTTTATGTGTGAAAGAGCGTACCATATCACGGGGTTTGGATGCACCGGCGAAGTTTGCGCCAACTCTCAATGTGAGAAAGGGCAATGCACGGTACCGAAGAGGCTAGCAAAGATGGAAGGGTGAGAGTGCGTATAATCCATGGACTCGACATTAGTCATAAAGAACTCACATACTTATTGCAAAAATCTACAAGTCATCAAAAACCTCGGTACTACGCGCATGCTCCTAGGGGGATAGATTGGTAGGAAAAGACCATCGCTCGTCCCCGACCGCCACTCATAAGGAAGACAATCAAATAACACATCATGTTTCAAATTTGTTGCATAACTTTACCATACGTGCATGCTACGGGACTTGCAAACCTCAACACAAGTATTTCTCAATTTCACAACTAGTCAACTAGCACGACTTTGATATTATTACCTCCATATCTCAAAACAATCATCAAGCATCAAACTTCTCTTAGTATTCAAAACACTCTTAAGAAAATTTTACTAACTTTGAATACCTAGCATATTAGGATTTTAAGCAAATTACCATTCTATTAAGACTCTAAAAATAATCTAAGTGAAGCATGAGAGATCAATAGTTTCTATAAAACAAATCCACCATCGTGCTCTAAAAGATATAAGTGAAGTACTAGAGCAAAAATTATATAACTCAAAAGATATAAGCGAAGCACATAGAGTATTCTAACAAATTACAAATCATGTATGGCTCTCTCAAAAGGTGTGTACAGCAAGGATGATTGTGGTAAACTAACAAGAAAATACTCAAATCATACAAGACGCTCCAAGCAAAACACATATCATGTGGCGAATAAAAATATAGCTCCAAGTAAAGTTACCGTTAGAAGTAGACGAAAGAGGGGATGCCTTCCGGGGCATCCCCAAGCTTTGGCTTTTAGGTGTCCTTAGATTATCTTGTGGGTGCCATGGGCATCCCCAAGCTCAGGCTCTTGCCACTCCTTGTTCCATAATCCATCAAATCTTTACCCAAAACTTGAAAACTTCACAACACAAAACTTAAAGTAGAAAATCTCGTGAGCTCCGTTAGCGAAAGAAAACAAAAGACCACTTCAAGGTACTGTAATTAACTCATTATTTATTTATATTGGTGTTATACCTAATGTATTCCAACTTCTCTATGGTTTATAAACTATTTTACTAGCCATAGATTCATCAAAATAAGCAAACAACACACGAAAAACAGAATCTGTCAAAAACAGAACAGCCTGTAGTAATCTGTAGCTAGTGCAAGATCTGGAACCCCAAAAATTCTAAAATAAATTTCTGGACGTGAGGAATTTTATCTATTAATCATTTGCAAAAATAATTAACTAAATTGCACTTTCCAAATAAAAATGGCAGCAGTTCTCATGAGCGCTAAAGTTTCTGTTTTTTACAGCAAGTTCAACAAGACTTTCCCCAAGTCTTCCCAACGGTTCTACTTGGCACAAACACTAATTAAGCACAAAAAAAACACAACCAAAACAGAAGCTAGATTAATTATTTATTACTAAACAGGAGCAAAAAGCAAGGAATAAAAATAAAATTGGGTTACCTCCCAACAAGCGCTATCGTTTAACGCCCCTAGTTAGGCATAACAAGCAAGAATAGATCTAGGTATTGCCATCCTTGGTAGGCAATCCATAAGTGGCTCTCATAATAGATTCATAAGGTAATTTAATTTTCTTTCTATAAAAGTGATCCATCCCTTTCCTTAATGGAAATTGGAATCTAATATTTCCTTCCTTCATATCAATAATTGCACCAATCATTCTAAGGAAAGGTCTACCAAGAATAATAGGACATGAAGGATTGCAGTCTATGTCAAGAACAATAAAATCTATGAGCACATAATTCCTATTTGCAACAATAAGAACATCGTTAATTCTTCCCATAGGTTTCTTAATAGTGGAATCTGCAAGGTGCAAGTTTAGAGAGCAATCATCAAAATCACGGAAACCTAACAAATCACACAAAGTCTTTGGAATCGTGGAAACACTAGCACCCAAATCACATAAAGCATAGCATTAATGATCTTTAATTTTAATATTAATAGTTGGTTCCCACTCATCATAAAGTTTTCTAGGGATAGAAACTTCCAATTCAAGTTTTTCTCCATAGATTGCATCAAGGCATCAACGATATGTTTAGTAAACGCTTTATTTTGACTATAGGCGTGAGGAGAATTTAGCACGGATTGCAACAAGGAAATACAATAAATCAAAGAGAAATTTTCATAGTTAAATTCCTTGAAATCCATAATGGTGGGTTTAGCAACATCTAGGGTTTTAATTTCTTCAATCCCACTTTTATCAATTTTAGCATCAAGATCAATAGATTCCGAATTCTTAGAACGCCTTCTAGGTAAAGGTGGATCATATTCAGTCCCATCATTATCAAGATTCATATTGCAAAACCAAGATTTAATAGGGGACACATCAATAACTTTTAGATCTTCATCATTATTTTCATAGGAACTAGTAGAACACGCTCTTATAAAGGCATCTTTCTTAGCATGCATCCTAGCGGTTCTTTCTTTGCACTCATCAATGGAAATTCTCATGGCTTTGAGAGACTCATTGATATCATGCTTAGGTGGAATAGATCTAAGTTTCAAAGAATCAACATCAAGAGAAATTCTATCAACGTTCCTAGCCAAATCATCAATCTTAAGCAATTTTTCTTCAATCATAGCATTAAAATTCTTTTGCGAAGTAATAAATTCTTTAATATTAGATTCAAAATCAGAGGGCATCTTATTATAATTTCCAAAATAATTGTTGTAGGAATACCATAATTACCATAATTGTTGTAGGCATCTTATAATTTCCAAATTCTTTTGCCTAGGATTGAAATTTCCTCTATACGCGTTGTTACCAAAATTGTTCCTACCAACAAAATTCACATCCATAGATTCATTATTATTCTCAATCAAAGTAGACAAGGGCATATCATTAGGATCAGAAGAAACACTCTTATTAGCAAATAATTTCATAAGTTCATCCATCTTTCCACTCAAAACATTAATTTCTTCTATCGCATGCACCTTTTTATTAGTAGATATTTCAGTATGCCATTGAGAATAATTAACCATAATATTATATAGGAGTTTAGTAGCTTCTGCTAAAGTGATTTTCATAAAAGTGCCTCCTGCAGCCGAATCTAAAAGATTTCTAGAAGCAAAATTCAATCCGACATAAATTTTTTGTATAATCATCCACAAATTTAAACCATGAGTAGGGCAATTACGTATCATTAATTCCATTCTCTCCCAAGCTTGTGCAACATGTTCATGATCAAGTTGCTTAAAGTTCATAATATCGTTTCTAAGAGAGATGATCTTAGCGGGAGGAAAATACTTAGAGATAAAAGCATCTTTGCACTTATTCCATGAATCAATACTATTTTTAGGCAAAGACGAAAACCAAGCTTTAGCACGATCTCTAAGCGAAAAAGGAAATAACTTCAATTTAACAATACCATTATCCACATCTTTCTTATTTTGCATGTCACACAAATCAACGAAGCTATTAAGATGGGTAGCGGCATCTTCACTAGGAAGGCCGGAAAATGGATCTTTCATGACAAGATTCAGCAAGGCAGTATTAATTTCACAAGATTCAGCATTGGTAAGAGGAGCAATCAGAGTGCTAATAAAATCACTGTTGTTGGTATTGGTGAAGTCACACAATTTAGTATTATCTTGAGCCATCGTGACAAGCAAGCAAACTAACACACAAGCAAACAAAAAGCAAGCGGGCAAAAAGAGGCAAATAGAGAAAGAGAGGGAGGATAGAGAGAGAGGGCGAATAAAACGGCAAGGGTGAAGTGGGGGAGAGGAAAACGAGAGGCAAATGGCAAATAATGTAATGCGGGAGATAAGGGTATGTGATGGGTACTTGGTATGTTGACTTTTGCGAAGACCTCCCCAGCAACGGTGCCAGAAATCCTTCTTGCTACCTCTTGAGCACTGTGTTGGTTTTCCCCGAAGAGGAAGGGATGATGCAACAAAGTAGCGTAAGTATTTCCCTCAGTTTTTGAGAACAAGGTATCAATCCAGTAGGAGGCTACGCGCGAGTCCCTCGTACCTGCACAAAACAAATAAATCCTCGCAACCAACGCAAATAGGGGTTGTCAATCCCTATAAGGCCACTTACGAGAGTGAGATCTGATAGATATGATAAAGATAATATTTTTGGTATTTTTGTGATAAAGATGCAAAGTAAAATAAAGGCAAAGTAAATAGCAAAGTAGTAGGAGATCAATATGATAAAGATAGACCCGGGGGCCATAGGTTTCACTAGTGGCTTCTCTCGAGAGCATAAGTATTCTACGGTGGGTGAACAAATTACTGTTGAGCAATTGACAGAATTGAGTATAGTTATGAGAATATCTAGGCATGATCATGTATATAGGCATCATTCCGAGACAAGTAGACCAACTCCTGCCTGCATCTACTACTATTACTCCACTCATCGACCGCTATCCAACATGCATCTAGAGTATTAAGTTAAAAACAGAGTAATGCCTTAAGCAAGATGATATGATGTAGAGGGATAGACTCATGCAATATGAAGAAAACCCCATCTTGTTATCCTCGATGGCAACAATACAATACGTGCCTTGCTGCCCTTACTATCACCGGGAAAGGACACCGCAAGATTGAACCCAAAGCTAAGCACTTCTCCCATTGCAAGAAAGATCAATCTAGTAGGCCAAACCAAACTGATAATTCGAAGAGACTTGCAAAGATAACCAATCATACATAAAATAATTCAGAGAAGATTCAAATATTGTTCATAGATAGACTTGATCATAAACCCACAATTCATCGGTCTCAACAAACACACCGCAAAAATAAGATTACATCGAATAGTTCTCCACAAGAGAGGGGGAGAACATTGTATTGAGATCCAAAAAGAGAGAAGAAGCCATCTAGCTACTAACTATGGACCCGTAGGTCTGAGGTAAACTAGTCACACTTCATCGGAGGGGCTATGGTGTTGATGTAGAAGCCCTCTATCGTGGAATTGTCACGACAGATGTCCTAGAGTAAGGACTTAGTCGTAGGGCCATCGCACTAGGAAGCTTAAAGGGGTTAATCGGGATAAAGGACACAAGAGGGTTTTATACTAGTTCGGCCCCTTACGATGAAGGTAAAAGCCCACTTCTAGTTGGGATTGGTATTGCTGGGGTTTCGATCACCAAGAGGCTCAACTCGCCAGCTTGGTTATCGACTTGTTGTGTCTTTTTTCCTAAGCCCCCACCGGGTCGTCCCCTTATAAACATGGGTTGACGCCTAGTGGCCTACAGAGTCCCGGCCGGCTCATAATCGTGTCCGGCTCGGTGACTTCCTTTACATGCCTTTCTTTACAAGTCTTTCCTTACATATGGCGGTTCACAATATCAGGCCTTAAACCGCCTTCAGGCCTTTGGGCCTTCTCTAAGACTTAATAAAATACAATCTTGAATGTTTACTGGGCTTCTTGTGTAACCCGCCATTGGGGCTGACCCGGCCCCTCCTGGGCGGGTCATAACCGATAGTAATATCCCCAACATTAGGCCCCAGACTGAATTTGAACTTCGTTCTTTGTCAATCTTCAATACTTAGACAAAAATCTGTCTTCTTATCTTCGTTGAAATTTTCTTGTAACCCGCCGTGACGTCATCTCTTGAAAACGCAAAAAACTTTCATGACGTCATCTTCCAACGGATCTTTTATCTTTAATGTTTCCCGAGAATCAAGGCGCCTGTATAGCTGGATAACCATTATTCGGCTCTCCCTTGATTTTCGCGCCTGTCTGTTCGCATCTTTTCCTTATAAATAGGCACGCCTCGGCCTTCTCACTTTCCTCTCTCACTCCATCTTCTTCCTCTCGCAAACCCCCTGCTGCTCGAGTTCTGCCGCCGCCGTGCCTTATCTCCGTCTTCGTTGACTTTGGCCGCTGCATCAACCTGAAACCGATCCAGAGAAACCACGGCGAACTCCGCAGTAGACCTACAACCATAAGTTTTCTTTCCTTCGTTTCTCAAATCTGCATTAGGGTTTTCAAGTTTCTGTGTGTTCTTCATAGTTCATCATAGTACATCGTAGTTCTTCCACCGCCAGCCTTTTTTGATCCAAAAAGTTATGTATATGCTCGCGCGGTAGTGTTTTTGTACCTCTTCTTGATCCAGAGATCCCTTTCTCTGATTAAAAGGCTGCTTCAGAACTTACCGACTCCTCTGTACTGAACTTTTTAGGTCTAGAATTGTTTTCATTTTGAATAACCATTTGATCTGGAATAATACCAAGCAATGTAGGAAACTTGTTTGTCTCAATACTTAGCTGAATTTGCCTTTTTCAAATGTCTGTAGTCATGGTGGCTTATCATGTCAGCTTAATTTTCCTTATATGTCATTAGCCCTTAACTAAGCTGACATTACTTGTTTGCATCTTTATCAGTTAACTGTCAATCTTACCATTAAACTGAACCGACATGTTGTTTTTCTTTTCAGTTCTTCTTTGCACATCATGCCGTCCAAAACACCAACCATCTGTACCTGGGTTCCCTCAACCATAACCGAGGAACATTTAAAAGAGTTCTTCACCATAGGATTTCTGTCAGCGAAAACCATCATGTCTTACCGTGCCCCTAACCCAGAAGAAGAACGGCCCAATCCAAGAGACGGTGAGGTGATCATTTTCACTGACCACATGAACCGTGGCTTCTCACCGCCCGGCTCAAAGTTCTTCAGAGAGGTCCTCCACTTTTTCAAGCTCCATCCTCAAGATATCGGGCCCAATTCCATATCTAACATCTGTAACTTCCAAGTACTCTGTGAAGTATATCTTCAACAAGAGCCGACCGTGGAGTTGTTTAGAGAATACTTTTATCTGAACCGACAGAATGAGTGCACCAACGGCCTTAGCTTAGAGCTTGGAGGCATATCAATTCAGCGCCGGCAGGGTGCCGTCTTCCCCCTCATTGTCTTACCAAGTCACCCAAAGGACTGGAACCATACTTGGTTCTACTGCTAGGACATTTCACCAGCAAACAAGAAGCCACTGTCGGGTTATCGCCCCGATCGTCTTGACTCCAAGTTCGCTTCCTGATAAGCTTACCGTCGCTGAACGCAAGAGGCTAATACCGTCTATCAAAAGGATCAATGCTCTGTTGGGGAATGGGCTAACTAGAGTTGATCTGACCCGATGCTGGATCTCATGGCGGGTCATCACTTTGAGCCGCCGGTCAAAGCTGATGTATGAGTATGGCGGATGCCCGGATGACTCTCTTCATCACAGCCCCGTTCAATTGACAGAATAAGACATTGTCTCAATGTCAACTCTTCTGGTGAACAGGAAATACGAAGATTGTAGTGTCGTCGGGTTAAACCCCTTCTGCCAGCTTAACCCGGTGCCAGAAGTAAGGATGTCATTATTTCTCTCTTTTGTATTCTCCCAGCCGTATTGTTTTAATACTTGCCTGACTCTTTATCTTGTTTTTACCTGTTTGCAGGCCAACTCTGACTTCTAGAAAGTTAAGTATGACCACGAGGCTGCCAAGAAAGCGAAACCCGCCGCCATAAACGCCAAGAAAATGACCCGGAGGACGAAAAAGAAGAAGAGCACTGCTGAAGATTTGATGAAGCTTGATGATACATCTGACTCGGAGGTAGCCCTTGATTCCCTTGGCCAATTTTTTAACAATCTTATTGACACTGATCATTACCAGGATGACACTGGGGCCAGTCAGGCTGTGGAAGCAGAGGTAACTATCATTTCCTCCGACTCAGAGCCCTTGCCAAGACAAAAAGTTCGACGAGTGATCCATAAAGTAAGGTTTTCTAACCCTTTAGCTCACTTGGATCCCAACTTTCGTTTGAAAAAGCAGCAACATGAAAGCCACCGTCAAGCTTGGACTGAAGATGAGCCGACTGTCGTTCTTCAACAAACTCCTCAGAAGCGTCTGAATGAGGTTTGCTGCTGTCTTTAACTCTTTTTAATGGATCCTTCCCCTTGTATTACTTTTAACTCTATTTTACCCTTTCAGGAGGTGTCTCGCTCTTCTGGCGACTCATCGCAGATGCAATTTCCGGCCTTCAAGACTGCCCCTGGGTAATGAAAAATCCTCATATTTTCCGGGTTGTTCAAATTGTATCTTTATACTGATGATCTTGCAACATTTTTCTTAGTGGGCAAGCTAAATCCAAGAAAGCGAAGGTAGCTAAACCGGTGGAAGACCCGCCAGTGCTTGCATCTGACCCGGCCAGGCCATCTTCTCCATTAACCGACACTCCAGCAGACCCGCCTGTTGATGTAGAAGCAAATCCTCCTGAGCCGTTGTTTGATGAGACCATTGTGAACCCTTCTGCTACTGGACCATCAAGCTTAGCCAACCCGCCATCATCATCTGCACAAGACGTTCAGATAACCGGGAGCCGCTTTATTGAACCAGGGAATTCAACCGTGCTGGCTCGGTGTACTGCAAAACAAGAGGCATTGGAGAGGCAGAAAGTTCGCTTTGACGTTTCCAACTATGACCATCTAAATGCTAATGATATTTTATCCGGCTATCTTAGCCATGTACACTCCAGTCGCGACTCTGAGATTGAAATGGTCAAACAGCTGCAGTTGAAATACGAGGTACGTTCTTCCGGCTTATCTATATTCCTTCAGCCCCCAAGTCATCAGATTATGAGAAAACTGGAATGACCTGTAGACTTTAGAATATAGGTCGAGACCTTTACCTTTGAAACTTTTCTTGAATTCAATAGAACAAAGCTTCACCTCTAGTCCCCAAGGGCCGGTTCATTTTGATCATAAATGAGCTGGTACTTTAAATTGTTTGGTGCCGTATTCAAAGGACTTAATACTCCGGCTTAACCTTGAGAAACTTGCTGAACTGCATACATTAGCCCCCAAGTGCCAGGTGCTGTTACTTTGTAAGCTACTTGGGACTTAAATTATGTCTTTAGAGTCACAAAAATTTGATTTGGCATACATTAGCCCCAAGTGTCAAGTGGTTTTTTGTAAAGTACTTGAGACTTGAATCTTGATTTTTGAACTTGAAAACAAAATCTTAACTCATCTGAATGTTTTGCAGAATGCCTTATCTGAATTGAACTCGCAATTGACTGATGCGAAAACCCGACTAGCGAGTCAGGAGGCAGAAATCAAATCTGCTAACTTCAAACTGCAAATAAGTCTCTTTGCGACGGAAAATTTAAAGACCAGCTTCACTGCCAAGAAGAAAACTTGGGAAGAGGAAAAAACGCTTCTGACCCAATGTGCTGAGAAGGCCGAAACAACCTTTGAAGAGATTTCAACAAAGCTGAACGGGTTAAAGGGCCGGGTGTCTCAAATGGTGGCTGCCATCTTTGGTAAGCCGTCCGACTTTAACTTTGTGTGTTTCTTTTGCTAATCCAGAGTATAAGCCGCCAGCTGACTTTGTGTATAAAATATGTGCAGGCCCTCGAAGCAAAAATCTGAGCCAAGACCCTTTGATTAAACTGAAGGCAGTGTATACTTTGGTAGAACAACTGTATATTGGCGCACAGCGGGCTCTTGCCGCCATCTCTCCTGCCAATCAAGGACCCAACCGGCTCAGCGACGTCCTGAAGAAACTGTCAATCCTGCCTGCCAGGTTTCAAGAAGTGAAACGCTCCTGTGCGCGAGCCAGGGCTTTGACTGCCCTGAGCCGCTCTAAGGCTTGGGTGCCAGACCTAGACCCGGCGGACGTGGCCAGAGGCTATCCCACCGTGAAGGAAGACGGATCTCCCTTTGAGCAGGATGACTTCATGGCTTGCATGCGTGGAGTCCGGCCTTAGGCAACTACCCTTGGAGATGATACCAATATTGACAAATATCAGCCGAGTTTTGATAGTGAGAATAAGAAGATGGCCACTCCCTCGTACAAGGTAACAGATTTGATTCCACCGGTAAGAGAAGACACATTTGCCCCGGAAGTTGACCCAGTTAGCCTGATCGACGACGAAGCCGAATTTGTCGCCGTGAATGGTTTTGATTGGTCAAAACCCAACTTCCAGCCAACAGAAGGTGGTGAACCGGTGAGGGAGGAACAATGATCATCTTTGTGGGCTTATAAAGCCTTGTAATAGCTTATCCATGAAAACATTGTGTGCTTTGCTTATGTCATCGCGCATAAAACACTTCTATGTGATTCTGTGTTTCCTGATGCCAATGTATGCATCTTATTTAATGTTTGTTTCTGCAACATTTGAACTCTGTTCCTGTAGATACAAAGAAAAGACTGGCTTGGCGGCTTAGAACCAAACAGGTTAAAACACCCGGTTTATAGCCAATATGTTTACCACAGTAGGAACCAGAAACAGATATAAACAAAGGACAAGGGCTGAGACTAACTCTTTTAGTTAATACAGCAGGTAATTGCATATAAGTAATAACCATACCTTGTACCTTTTGATCCTTAGACCGCCGGCTTGAATAACCTGGGTGATGAAATTAATAATTCAAACTTTATGAGAAGTCAATGCTTTTGAATACTCAATGACCATTATACCTTGGTAGCTGTGTTGTCAAATAGTTTGTAATATTGAGACAACAAAAAACTAAAAGGCAAACAACAGATAATAAGCATAATTTAACCTTGTATTCAAAATGTTGGGGGCTTCTGATTCGAATACGATCAGTAAACCGGACCAAAGGGGTTAAGCTAAGGTTCGACTACGACCATATAGCCCCCAGTGGTTTTGGCGTTGCACCGATCAAGAGGGTACCGACAGCTATGTTCTCTTTGGTTCGAATACAACCTATGTTTGAACAGGAAGCCCCCAAATGACCTTGAGAGGTTTTTAACGACCCTGATTCGAATACGATCCAAGTCGAACCCAAAAGGGGTTAAGCTATGATTCGGATACGATTAATAAGCCCCCAAGTGAGTTTGGCCTTGAGCCGATCAAGAGGGTTACGACACCTATGTTCTATTTGGTTCGAATACGACCTATGTTTGAATAGGAAGCCCCCAAGTGACCATCAGATTTGCAGCTAGATTCGGATACGATCATAAGCTGGACCAAAAAAGGTTAAACTTGATTCAAATATGATCAGCTCCTTAATAGTCATTTGAAAATAAGAAATAACACAGATGCATAATCTTTGAAAAGAAAAGAGACTGATGGTCTTACTTTATTACTTGTCATGGTATATACAGTGTAAAAGTATGTACATGATGAGAGCTGGTGGCTCAGGTGTAGTATGGCCGAAGTTGAGCAATGTTCCACGGCCGGCGGGTCTCCTCCTCCGACTTACGTGAGTCTTTGTGTGCTCTCGAATGTCAATGAGGTAATATGACTCGTTGTTTATGTTCTTACTGACCACAAAGGGTCCTTCCCAAGGTGGGGATAACTTGTGTGCATCTGACAGATCCTGGATGAGCCGGAGCACCAGGTCGCCTTCCTGAAAAGTCCTGGACTTAACCCAACGGCTGTGATAACGGCGCAGGTCCTGTTGATAAATTACTGACCGGGCCGCTGCTAAGTCTCTTTCTTCATCCAACAAGTCATGTGCATCCTGTCTGGCTTGTTCATTATTAGCTTCAACATAAGCCGCCACACGGGGCGAGTCATGACGGATGTCACTAGGCAACACTGCTTCTGCTCCATAAACCATGAAGAAAGGTGTGTAACCTTTCGACCTATTAGGTGTGGTGTTGATACTCCACATCACCGAGGGTAATTCCTCTGCCCAACAACCCGGCGTTCGCTGTAAAGGAACCATAAGCCGGGGTTTGAGACCTTTCAAAATTTCCTGATTGGCTCTCTTAGCTTGACTGAAGGAAATATGCCCTAGAGGCAATAACAAAGT
Organism: Triticum aestivum; assembly: GCF_018294505.1. NCBI lineage: Eukaryota > Viridiplantae > Streptophyta > Magnoliopsida > Poales > Poaceae > Triticum > Triticum aestivum. The sequence continues at coordinate 546,846,868 of NC_057803.1, read as the reverse complement.
TATTATTTATTTCCTTATATCATGATAAATGTTTATTATTCATGCTAGAATTGTACTAACCGGAAACATAATACATGTGTGAATACATAGACAAACAGAGTGTCACTAGTATGCCTCTACTTGACTGGCTCGTTAATCGAAGATGGTTATGTTTCCTAGCCATAGACATGAGTTGTCATTTGATTAAACTGGATCACATCATTAGGAGAATGATATGATTGACTTGACCCATTCCATTAGCTTAGCACTTGATCGTTTAGTTTGTTGCTATTGCTTTCTTCATAACTTATACATGTTCCTATGACTATGAGATTATGCAACTCCCGTTTACCGGAGGAACACTTTGTGTGCTACCAAATGTCACAACGTAACTGGGTGATTATAAAGGTGCTCTACAGGTGTCTCCGAAGGTACTTGTTGGGTTGGCGTATTTCGATATTAGGATTTGTCACTCCGATTGTCGGAGAGGTATCTCTGGGCCCTCTCGATAATGCACATCACTTAAGCCTTGCAAGCATTGCAACTAATAAGTTAGTTGCGGGATGATGTATTATGGAACGAGTAAAGAGACTTGCCGGTAACGAGATTGAACTAGGTATTGAGATACCGACGATCGAATCTCGGGCAAGTAACATATCGATGACAAAGGGAACAACGTATGTTGTTATGCGGTCTGACCGATAAAGATCTTCATAGAATATGTGGGATCCAAGATGAGCATCCAGGTTCCGCTATTGGTTATTGATTGGAGACATGTCTCGGTCATGTCTACATAGTTCTCGAACCCGTAGGGTCCGCACGCTTAAAGTTTCGGTGATGATTGTATTATGAGTTTATGTGATTTGATGTACTGAAGGTAGTTCGGAGTCCCGGATGAGATCGAGGACATGACGAGGAGTCTCGAAATGGTTGAGACGTAAAGATCGATATATTGGACGACTATATTCGGACATCGGAAAGGTTCCGAGTGATTCGGGTATTTTCGGGGGTAACGGGGAGTTACGGGAATACGAGGAAGAAGTAATGGGCCTCATGGGCCAAGTGGTGAAAGAGAGGAGGCAGGGCGCGCGGCCCCCTAGCCCAAACCGAATTGGACTAGGGGGCCGGCCCCCCTTTCCTCCTATTCCTCCTTCTCCTTCCTTCTCCTTCTCCTCCTTCCTTTCCTCCTCCTAGTAGGAGTAGGAAAGGGGAGTCCTACTCCAACTAGGAGGAGGACTCCTCCTCCTGGCGCGCCCATAGAGGGCCGACCGGCCTCCCCCCTTGCTCCTTTATATACAGGGGCAGGGGGTCACCTCTAGACACACAAGTTGATCAGTTGATCTCTCCCAGCCGTGTGCGGTGCCCCCCTCCACCATATTCCACCTTGGTCATATCGTAGCGGTGCTTAGGCGAAGCCCTGCGTCGGTAGCAACATCATCACTGTCACCACGCCGTCATGCTGACGGAACTCTCCCGTGAAGCTCTACTGGATCGGAGTTCGCGGGACATCATCGAGCTGAACGTGTGCTAAACTCGGAGGTGTCGTGCGTTTGGTACTTGGATCGATCGGATCGTGAAGATGTTCGATTACATCAACCGCGTTGTGCTAACGCTTCCGCTTTCGGTCTACGAGGGTACGTGGACAACACTCTCCCCTCTCGTTGCTATGCATCACCATGATCTTGTGTGTGCGTAGGAATTTTTTTGAAATTACTACGTTCCCCAACATTGACCATTGTCATTGACTTAGACCACCGGGTTATCTGTCGAGCCAGGGTCTCATCCGCTGGCAACTCTCCCCGGGTCATGTATGCCAAGAACGATATTGTCCAATCTGGGATGACATGAAGAGCCGCCACCAACTGTGCCTCCGGGTCAGGAACAACTAAATCTTCTTCTGTGGGCAACTTGACAGACGGGTTATGTAAAACATCCAAAAAGGTGTTAGGTGGTACCGGCTTACGCTGAGACCCCAACCGGCTTAAAGCATCAGCCGCTTCATTCTTTCGACGGTCAATGTGCTCCATCTGATAACCTTTAAAATGCCCTGCAACAACATTAACCTCCCGGCGATAAGCCACCATGAGAGGGTCCTTGGAATCCCACTTGCCTGATACCTGTTGAGCCACTAGATCTGAGTCGCCAAGACATCTGACCCGACTCAAACTCATCTCTTTTGCCACTCGAAGACCATGGAGCAAGGCTTCATACTCTGCTGCGTTGTTAGTGCAAGGAAACATCAACCGTAACACATAACAAAATTTGTCACCTCGCGGAGAGGTTAACACAACTCTAGCCCCCGAGCCTTCCAATTTTCTGGACCCATCAAAATGAATAGTCCAATACGTGTTGTCTGGTTTCTCTTCTGTCATCTGCATCTCTGTCCAGTCATTAATGAAGTCAACCAGTGCTTGAGATTTGATCGTGGTACATGGCACATACTTCAACCCATGAGACCCAAGCTCAATTGCCCACTTGGCGACTCTCCCAGTGGCTTCTCTGTTTTGAATGATGTCTCCCAAAGGAGCAGACCTAACCACGGTGATTAGATGTCCCTGAAAATAATGCTTAAGCTTCTGGCTTGCCATGAACACCCCATACACGAGCTTCTGCCAATGTGGATATCGTTGCTTGGATTCAATTAACACCTCACTAACGTAGTAAACCGGCCGTTGAACCGGATGCTCCTTGCCATCCTCCTTGCGCTCCACCACAATAGCCACACTAACAACTCGTGAGTTAGCGGCCACGTATAAAAGTAGCGTCTCTTTCTCAACTGGAGCAGCCAGGACCGGAGGCTCAGCAAGTTGTGTCTTCAAATCTTCAAAAGCAGAGTTTGCAGCATCGCTCCAAACAAAATCATCTGTTTTCTTCATCATCTGATATAGAGGCATTGCCTTCTCCCCTAACCGGCTTATGAACCGGCTCAAAGCAACAACACGGCCCGCCAGTCGTTGAATGTCATTGATGCATGTTGGCTTGGCCAGGGATGTAATTGCCTTGATTTTCTCCAGGTTAGCCTCAATACCTCGGTTAGACACCAAAAAACCCAAGAGCTTGCCGGCTGGGACTCCAAAAACACACTTGGTCGGGTTAAGCATCATTTTGTAGACCCGGAGATTATCAAAAGTCTCTTTCAGATCTGTGACCAAGGTTTCCTCCTTCCTAGATTTTACCACTATATCATCCACATAAGCATGAACATTACACCCAATTTGATCATGAAGACAATTCTGCACACACCATTGGTAAGTCGCCGGGGCACTCTTAAGCCCAAAAGGCATAGACACATAGCAGAAAGCTCCAAAAGGAGTGATAAAAGCCGTCTTCTCCTGATCCTTGACTGCCATCTTGATCTGATGATAACCGGAATAAGCATCCAAGAAACTCAAACGTGCGCAACCCGCCGTAGCATCAATGATCTGATCGATACGAGGGAGGGCAAAAGAATCAGCCAAACAAGCCTTTTTTTAGATCGGTGTAATCCACACAAATACGCCAGGTGCCATTCTTTTTTAGTACAAGCACCGGGTTGGCTAACCACTCTGGGTGAAAGACTTCTACAATGAACCCAGCTGCCAAAAGCTGGGACACCTCTTCTCCAATGGCCTTGCGCCTTTCTTCATTGAACCGTCGGAGAAATTGTCTGACAGTTTTAAACTTTGGATCAATATTGAGAGCGTGCTCAGCGAGTTCCCTCGGGACACCCGGCATATCTGAAGGTTTCCATGCGAAGATGTCCTAGTTCTCATGGATGAACTCTTTGAGCGCGCTTTCCTATTTTGGATCCAAGTTAGCACTGATGATGAACTGCTTGGATGAGTCGCCAGGCACAAAGTCAACCATCTTGGTGTCATCAGCTAATTTGAACTTCAACACCGGCTCATGCTCTGTTGTTGGTTTCTTTAATGACGTCATATCTGCCGGGTCAACATGATCTTTGTAAAATTTTAACTCCTCTGTTGCACAGACAGATTCAGCATAGGCAGCATCACCTTCTTCACACTCCAAAGCTATTTTCCGGCTCCCGCATACTGTAATGGTGCCCTTATAACCCGACATCTTAAGCTGCAGATACACATAACATGGCCGCGCCATGAATTTGGCATAAGCCGGCCGTCCAAACAGAGCATGATACACACTTTTGATCTTAACCAACTCAAAGGTTAATTTTTCTGCTCTGGAGTCATACTCATCTCCAAAGGCTACTTCCAGTTCAATCTTACCCACTGGGTATGCCGACTTGCCAGGAACCACACCGTGAAAACAGTGTTGCATTGTTTAAGACTCTTATCAATCAATCCCATGCGGCGTAACGTCACATAGTAGAGGATGTTGATGCTTGTAACGCCCTCGATGCGGCTATATCTCCCACGTGTCGAGGCACGACTTAGAGGCATAACCACATTGAAAGCAATGTCACAAGTTAGGCAATCTTCACAACATCCCATGTAATATAGATAATAAAAGGGGAGATACATAGTAACGGCGTGAGTCCTCGTCGAACTCCCACTTGACCTCAAGCGCGTCATCTGGAATGGAGTCATCAGGCCCTGCATCTGGTTTGGAAGTAATCTGTGAGCCACAGGGACTCAGCAATCTCGCACCCTCGCGATCAAGATTATTTAAGCTTATAGGTAAGGCAAGGTAAATATGTGGAGCTGCAGTAAGCGACTAGCATATATGGTGGCTAACCTGTTCGCAAAAGAGAGCGAGAAGAGAAGGCAAAGCGCGAACGAATAACTAGAGAACAACCTGCGGCAAGCATTACTCCAACACCGTGTTCACTTCCTGAACTCCGCCGAGAAGAGACCATCACGGTAACTCACACAGTTGATTCATTTTAATTAAGTTAAGGTTCAAGTTATCTACAACCGGACATTAACAAATTCCCATCTGCCCATAACCGCGGGCACGGCTTTCGAAAGTTCAAATCACTGCAGGGGAGTCCCAACTTAGCCCATGACAAGCTCTCACGGTCAACGAAGGAATAGACCTTCTCCCGAGACATTCCGATCAGACTCGGTATCCTGGTTCTACAAGACACTTCGACAAGTTAAAACAAATCCAGCAACACCGCCCGAATGTGCCGACAAATCCCGATAGGAGCTGCACATATCTTGTTCTCAGGGCACACTCAGATTGTCCAAACTTCTGGTAGGCCAGCCCAGAGTTGCCCCTGGTGGCCACCGGCGGCTGACGAGGTGGACCAACACTCAGAGGAGCACTGGCCCGGGGGGTTTAAATAATATGACCCTAGGGCTCCGGAAACCCAAGGGAAAAAGAGGCTAGGTGGAAAATGGTAAAACCAAGGTTGGGCATTGCTGGAAAAGCTTTAATCAAGGCAAACTATCAAGGGGTTCCCATTATAATCCAACCGCGTAAGGAACGCAAAATCCGGGAACATAACACTGATATGACGGAAACTAGGGCGGCAAGAGTGGAACAAAACACTAGGCGAGAGGCCGAGCCTTCCACCCTTTACCAAGTGTATAGATGCATTAAGATAACAAGATAATATAATGATATACCAACAAGTAAATAATGTTTCAACAAGGAATGGGCTCCAATCTTCACCTGTAACTAGCAACGCTATAAGAGGGGCTGAGCAAAGCGGTAACATAGCCAATCAACGGTTTGCTAGGAAATGGTGGGTTAGAGGTTTGACATGGAAATTTGGGAGGCTTGATAAGCAAGTGGTAGGCATCGTAGCATAGGCATAGCAAAAGAGCGAGCATCTAGCAAAGCAAAGATAGTAGTGATTTCGAGGGTATGATCATCTTGCCTGCAAAGTTGTCAGAGTTGACTGGATCCTTGAAAGCAAACTCAACGGGCTCCTCGTTAGTGAACTCATCTCCCGGCTCTACCCAAACAAGACAAGCAAGCAACAAGGACACAATCAACCACGTCCAAAGATCAAACAATATGATGCAAAGATGGTATGCTATGCGGGATGCGATATGCGATGCATATGCAAGATTTGACAAGTAATGCATGAACCTGGCCTCAGCATGGAAATCCAAGTGTGCCACTAGAAACGTGAGATGAAATCGCTTGAAAACGATATAAAGAACGCCGGAATCGAAGTTACGGTTTGGAAATGGCAAGCAATTCAAATATGGCACCGGTCTGCAATATACAGCAAGTAGCCATCTAAATGCAACAAGATGAACATGCTACAACACTCAAACATGGCAACAAAATACATGGCATGGATCCATTCATGATGCTTAACAAAAGACTAGCACTGAGCTATGGCCAATTCATCCATTAGCAGGTCCAAACAAGCATGGCAAAAAGGCATTTGGCAAACAGATTCCAGACTTAGTGAAATTAACACTTGTCTGGAATTTCAGATCAGACAGCACACTTTGGAGCATGAAAACTATATGCTATAGGACCTGAATATGGCAAAGTACAGCATGGCATGGAGCTACTCAAAGAGCTTAACAAAAGTCCCTTAGTGACCTTGAGCCAAAAGGGATCAGAAAATACATTTGCAAGCATGTGAACATGGCAAAAAACATAATCAGATCACAGACTTAGTGAAAAACTGGAGCATGCAAAACAGATATCAAGTAGGCATGTTCACGAGCTCGATGCACTCACTACAGAGCAAGTCATGACAATCTAAGCATACACCCATCAAGAATACACATTATAAAAGCTAGACATGGCAAGAACAATAGCATAGCATGCACGGATCAACTACAACATCCTCGGCAAAATCACTAACAAGTAGACAATCTGCCCAGATTCACGAAAAGACAAAAGTAGAGCTCGATTGACTCAAGCTAGGGTGCTCCATAATTGAAAACAAAGACATGGATGGATAGAGCACTACAAGATTAACAAAACATCCTTACTGATCATCCTCAAAAGAGGTACGGATCACTAGGAAACAACATGAACATATGGCATATTGAGATAAACAGATAAAGGACTTAGTGGAATTGCTAAGTCCCTGAAATCAGCATTAACGAATGCACCACTTTGCAAGCTTGTACTAGTCACCACACACATCACAAAAATACATGGGTTGCACCTCTGGATAGATGGCAAAACATATAACAAAACACATGTAGAGCTCAGGGGTATATCATGCACACAATAATCATGGCAGAAATGACAAATATCTAAATGGAGCAGCAGATCTGACAATTATCCCAAATATCACTCTTCCAACAGCATTTCAGGCATCAAGATGAACTCAAGTGAAAATGATGCAATGAGATGAAATGATGTGCTCTTTGAGACGAACATTTTGATATGCTATATGCCCAAAATGGATCTATGGATGCAAAGTTATGGCGCGATGAACAAGGGCATCTGAAACTGGAAAACGGGGACTTAGAAGAAAATATACCCTCCGGATCTAGGGTTCGCACACGGATCGAGGTGGCGGCGGATCAGAGCTCACCGGAGCTGTAGACGGCGGGAGTTCGAACCACCGGAGTGAGGGGGAGGTGGAACCAGCGGGGAGCGCGGCCGACGACGAGGTTGGTGAGGGCGCGGCGCCTCGGCGCGGCGCGGAAGCCGAGTCGGCGGGGCGGCGAGCGGCGATGTAGGGCGGCGCATGGCGGAGCTCGCCGACGACACGGGCGAGAGGCGGAGGCGGAGACGGCGAGGCTCCCGGGCGGCGCATGAGGAAGGGGATGAAGGCGGGCGGCGGTGCGCCGGTTTGGGCCGCAGGGGCCCCGAGTGGGCCTGGCGGGCCTCGGGCAGCGGCGGCGATGTGGGGCTCGCCCAGGCCACGTGGCGGCTGCTGGTTGGTCGGCAGCGGCGGGCGGACGCGTCCGGCGCCGTCCGGACGTGTCCGGTGGCGGTGGAGACGAATTTTTTAGGGTTTGGACGGGGAGATCCGGAATTTTGAGGAGGGGGTCTATATATAGAGGTAGAGGGAGCTAGGAGAGTCCAAATGAGGTGTGGTTTTCGGCCACACGATCGTGATCGAACGCTCTAGAAGATGGAGAGGGTTTTGGGCCAACTTGGAGGGGTGTTGGGCTGCAACACACACGAGGCCTTCTCGGTCCCTCGGTTAACCGTTGGAGCATCAAACGAAGTCCAAATGCTACGAAACTTGACAGGCGGTCTACCGGTAGTAAACCAAGGCCGCTTGGCAAGTCTCGGTCCAATCAGGAAATGTTTAATCCCCACACACGAAAGAAAGGTAGAAATGACCACCGGAGGAGAACGGAGCGCCGGAATGCAAAACGGACAACGGGGAAAATGCTCGAATGCATGAGACGAACACGTATGCAAATGCAATGCACATGATGACATGATTTGAGATGCATGACAACGATAACAACACACGGAGACAAAAACCCGAACCCGAGAAAATAAAATAACTTAACGCCGGAAACGACAAGAGTTGGATTACATATTGGGGAAATCATATCCGGGGTGTTACAACACTCCACCACTACGAAAGGATCTCGTCCCGAAATCTAGGACTGAAAGAACGTCGGGTATTCAGAACGGAGGTGATCCTCATGTTCCCAGGTAGCTTCACGGTCGGAATGGTGTGACCACTTGACTTTGAGGAATTTGATTGACTTGTTGCGAATCTTGCATTCAGTCTCTTCAAGAGTAGCAACGGGGTGCTCACGATAAGAGAGATCTTCTTGGAGCTCAATGTCCTCGAAGTTGATGATGTGGTCAGGGGTCTTGAAGCACTTGCGAAGCTGAGAGACATGGAACACCTCATGCACATTTGCAAAGTTTGAAGGAAGCTCGAGTTGATAGGCGAGATCGCCTCTCTTGCTGACGATCTTGAAAGGTCCCACGTATCTGGGGGCAAGTTTCCCTTTGATACCGAAGCGACAAGTACCTTTCATTGAAGAGACGCGGAGGTAAGCATGATCTCCGATCTCGAAAGCCAAATCACGGTGCTTACTATCATAGTAGATCTTCTTGCGGGATTGGGCTGCTTTGAGGTTATCTCGAATGACTTTGCACATTTCCTCTGCCTCTGTGATTAAGTCATTTCCCAGAAGTTGACATTCACCGACTTCAGACCAATTGAGAGGGTTACAACACTTCCTGCCATACAGAATTTCAAATGGGGCCTTGCTCGAACTTGCTTGAAAACTGTTGTTGTAGGAGAATTCAGCATATGGAAGACAATCCTCCCACTTCATGCCGAAGGAGATCACACAAGCCCTGAGCATATCTTCAAGAATCTGGTTGACACGCTCGACTTGACCGCTAGTTTGAGGATGGAAAGCTGTGCTGAAGGGGATGTTGGTGCACATGGCCTTCTGAAAAGAATCCCAAAACTTGGAGGTCAAGATGCTGCCACGGTCTGAAGAGATCACCTGTGGAATACCACGCAGAGAGACAATTCGAGAGGTATAGAGCTCCGCCAATTGAGCTGCAGTGATTGACTCTTTGATAGGAAGAACTTGGCCACTTTAGTGAGTTTGTCGATGACAACGAATATAGCATCATTGCCACGCTTGGACTTTGGAAATCCAGCCACGAAGTCCATCTCAATATGGTCAAACTTCCATTCTGGAATGGCAAGAGGTTGGAGGAGACCAGCTGGCCTTTGGTGTTCTGCCTTCACTCTTCTGCAGACATCACATTCATTCATGAACTGAGCAATCTCGCGCTTCATTCGAGTCCACCAATAAGCCTGCTTGAGGTCCTGATACATCTTCGTGCTCCCAGGGTGGATGGAGAGGAGAGAATTGTGAGCCTCATTCATGATCACTTTACAAAGGTCACCTTTGGGCACAACAATACGATACTCGAAGAAGAGAGTGTCCTTGTCATCAAGGCGGTAGCACTTGTACTTGGGTTGACTCTTGGCAATCCCAATCTTCACCTTCTTCACCATAGCATCAAGAAGCTGAGCTTGGCGAATCTGGTCTTCCAAGGTAGGAGAGACTTGAAGGTTGGTGAGGAAAGCTTGAGGAACAACTTGCAGATTGAGTTTGCGGAAAGCTTCACAAAGCTCGGGTTGATAAGGCTTGAGAATCAGGCTGTTGCAATAAGCCTTCCTGCTCAATGCGTCAGCAATCACATTGGCCTTGCCTGGAGTATACTCGATACTCGGATTATACTCTTGAATCATTTTGACCCATCGAGTTTGCCTAAGGTTGAGATTAGGCTGAGTGAAGATGTACTTGAGACTCTTGTGATCAGTGAAAATGTCCACTTTTCTTCCCAATAAGAGATGTCTCCAAGTCAAAAGAGCAAGCACAACTGCCGCCAACTCGAGGTCATGAGTGGGGTAGTTATTCTCGTTGGGCTTCAACTGGCGAGAGCTATAAGCCACATCTTTCTTTTCTTGCATCAACACTGCGCCGAGACCTTGGACAGAGGCATCGCAAAAAACCTCGTACGGTTTGGATTCATCAGGAGGAGTCAGAACTGGAGCAGTGACCAATTTCTCTTTCAAAGTGTTGAAAGCAATGTCACACTCCGGAGACCAAATGTACTTGACGTGCTTCTGGAGAAGATTTGAGAGAGGCTTCGCGATCTTAGAAAAGTTTTCAATGAGTCTTCGACAGTAGCTTGCGAGACCGAGGAAGCTACGGAGTTGCTTCACGTTCTGAGGTGGTTCCCAATTCACAATTGCAGACACCTTCTCAGGATTCACCGCAATGCCTTTGGCAGAGATGATATGACCAAGATAAAGAACCTCATCGAGCCAAAATTCGCACTTGGAGAACTTGGTGTAGAACTGGTGTTCCCTGAGCTTATCGAGTACCAAACGCAAGTGCTTGGCATGATCTTCCTTGCTCTTCGAAAAGACCAGAATGTCGTCGAGATAGACCAAAGCGAAGTCATTGGTGTAGGCGTTGAAGATGAAGTTCATCATGCGAGAGAAAGTTGGAGGAGCGTTGACGAGGCCAAAAGACATGACAGTGTATTCATATGAACCAAAGCTTGTCCTGAAAGCCGTCTTGGGAATATCTTGCTCACGTATTCGGATCTGGTGATAACCCATACGGAGATCAAGCTTGGAGAATACTTGGGCACCTTTGAGTTGTTCGAACAACTCATTGATGTTGGGAAGTGGGTATTTGTTCTTGATGGTCTTCTTGTTCAATGGACGGTAATCAACACAAAGTCGGTCCGTTCCATCCTTCTTCTTCACAAAAAGAACACCACAACCCCACGGAGAAGAACTAGGCCGGATGAGACCCATTCTCTCTTGAACATCGAGTTGCTTCTTCAGCTCCTTCAACTCTTCAGGTCCGAGATTGTAAGGACGCTTGCACACTGGTTCCGTGCCAGGCTCAAGATCAATGACGAATTCAACTGGCCGGTGCGGAGGCATTCCTGGAAGCTCTTCTGGAAAGATGTCTTGATATTCGCAAACGACTGGAATTTGCGAGATGGCATCCAGTTCACCCTTCTCATTGAGAGAAAACAGACAGATAGTATTATCCCGAGCGGCAAAGACAATTACATCCTCAGACGAATGAGTCAATTGAATCTGCCTGGCTGCACAATCAAGCTGAGCCTTGTGCTTATAAAGCCAATCCATCCCAAGAATAAGATCAATATCCGAGTTACCAAGAACCATTGGAGAAGCCAGAAACTTGAAATCACCCAACATGATAGAAATATCCGGAATCTCGTGGTTAGCGAGCAAACATTTACCCGGAGAGACAACTGCTAACGGTGTATGCATAACTTGGGAAGTCAACTCATGCTTAGTTGCAAAAGGTTTCGAGATGAAACAATGCGATGCACCAGTGTCAAAAAGAACTTTTGCAGGAACATCGTTAACAGGAAGGTTACCCATGATGACATCTGACGAGTCCTCTGCCTGAGTTGCGTTCATCAAGTTGACCTTGTCGTGCTTGGGGTTATGCTTGACCACAGCTGTACTTGCCGATCTCACAGGAGGAGGAGGGAGACGCCTCTGATTGAAGCACTTGTTGGCATAGTGACCCTTCTATTGGCACTTGTTGCACGTGACCTCTGAAAGCGGACGGTGATACGGAGCACTCGATCTTGGAGCTTGAGACGAAGTCTTGTTCTGAAAGCCAGGGTTGGGTGGGTGGGAAGATCCACTGCCACCTTTGCTCTTCTGATATGGCTGACGGAACGGAGGAGGAGGAAGCCAATACTTCTGCTGCTTGGCCACTTGAGTAGAGGAAGAAGGAGTAGCATCTCTGACTCGCTTCTTGGAAGCATCACACCTCAGTTGAGCGGCCTCTTGCTTCAATGCCATGTTGTAGAACTCATCGTACCTCAAGGGCTCAAAGAGAACAAGAGCTAGCTGAATTTCTTCTCTGAGGCCACCCCTGAACTGGTATATCATGCTCTTCTCATCAGGGACGTCCTGCGTAGCAAAGCAGGCGAGCTTCTGGAACAACTTGTTGTAGTCATAAACAGACAAAGAGCCTTGCTTCAGGTTGCGGAATTCCTCACGCTTGCTTTCAACCACGCTTTGAGGGATATGATGAGCTTTGAAGTCTTGACGGAATTCATCCCAGGTAATCACACGGCCTCCTCTGGAATCCTTGTACTGCTGGAACCACTCTGCAGCTTGGTCTTTGAGTTGGAAGGAAGTGAACTTGACAAAGTCCTCAGGCCTGACGTTACTGCACTCGAAATGCTTGCACAGATCCACGAGCCAATCATCAGCATCAGTTGCCTCAACACAATTGCTGAAAGTCTTTGGCCCGTTAGCAAGGAACTGGTTGAGTGTAGCAAAGTGATTCTGATTGTTGCCTTGGTTGCCTTGGTTCGCTTGATTGCGCTCTTGAAGAATTTGCATGATCAACTGTGTGTTTGCATTGGTTGCGGCCATCACAGCTTGCCATGCCTCCGGAGGAGGGGGAGGTGGTGGCGGAACCTGATTCTGATTATGATTTTGATTGCTACTCTTAGCGGGAGCCATCCTGAAGAGGGTGACAACCGTTAGCACATTGACAGATAAAATGAAGCTGAATCAAACGGGTTGAAATTACAACATATAGTCTTCACATCCGAACATAAGAACGAATGCATTCCACTTGAAATGGTCACACATCCATAAATTGAGAAAGCCACTTAGAATTTAGGTAGAGGAGTAAATCAACAAGGTACATATCAAGAACGAATACTCGGTAAGAAATCCCAATCTCAAACCAAATATCCATGGAAGAAGAACTAGAGCTACAAGAATTCCCACCTATGAAACTCCCGAACCTTTCCGGTTATGCAATCAGGTGTTGGGGATACAGGGGAAGCATAATATCTCACCCAAATCTAGCAAATCCTACATCCAGCTGTATCCATCCTTCAAAACATAACCGAGAAAAACTTCGGAAACCATCTACCTCAACCTTCGAAAAGCATCCGTTATACAAGTTATGGCGATACTCCCGAACTCCCGCCCTAGTACTGGGTGGCGTCGAGGTTATCTCACCAACGAACTGCATAAAAGAGATTTTCGATGTCGGCATACTAAACTCAGGTATTCTAGAATTGCAACGATAAAATTGTGACGACAACACCTCAGAGCTCAACTCCCCGGGACACTGCCACAACCCCTAAAGACAGGAGGCACCAAGAACAATGTTCTCGTCACAAAACCATCGGAACGATTCCAAGATACCCGCGTGATCCTAAATTTTTTTAGTGAAATTTGAGAAGAGAAGAGACTCTACATCAAGATGCCTTACCAGAGCGATGAGGAGACTAGGAAGTAAAAAAGAATTCCTAAATTCTCCGATATATAATTCCTAAATGACTCAAAACAATTTTTCTAGACTCAACAACAGCTGTTAAAAACGATCACGCAATGGGGCTCCTAAGGTCGGGGAAGGCTCTGATACCAACTTGTAACGCCCTCGATGCGGCTATATCTCCCACGTGTTGAGGCACGACTTAGAGGCATAACCGCATTGAAAGCAATGTCGCAAGTTAGGCAATCTTCAAAACATCGTCGAACTCCCACTTGAGCTCAAGCACGTCATCTGGAACGGAGTCATCAGACCCTGCATCTGGTTTGGAAGTAATCTGTGAGCCACAGGGACTCAACAATCTCGCACCCTCGCGATCAAGACTATTTAAGCTTATAGGTAAGGCAAGGTAAATATGTGGAGCTGCAGCAAGCGACTAGCATATATGGTGGCTAACCTGTTCGCAAAAGAGAGCGAGAAGAGAAGGCAAAGCGCGAATGAATAACTAGAGAACAACCTGTGGCAAGCATTACTCCAACACCGTGTTCACTTCCCGGACTCCGCCGAGAAGAGACCATCACGGTAACTCACATAGTTGATTCATTTTAGTTAAGTTAAGGTTCAAGTTATCTACAACCGGACATTAACAAATTCCCATCTGCCCATAACCGCGGGCACGGCTTTCAAAAGTTCAAATCCCTGCAGGGGAGTCCCAACTTAGCCCATGACAAGCTCTCACGGTGAACGAAGGAATAGACCTTCTCCCTAGACATTCCGATCATACTCGGTATCCCGGTTCTACAAGACACTTCGACAAGTTAAAACAAATCCAGCAACACCACCCGAATGTGCCGACAAATCCCGATAGGAGCTGCACATATTTCGTTCTCAGGGCACACTCAAATTGTCCAAACTTTCGGTAGGCCAGCCCAGAGTTGCCCCTGGTGGCCACTGGCGGCTGACAAGGTGGACCAACACTCAGAGGAGCACTGGCCCGGGGGGGGGGGTTAAATAAGATGACCCTCGGGCTCCAGAAACCCAAGGGAAAAAGAGGCTAGGTGGCAAATGGTAAAACCAAGGTTGGGCATTGCTGGAAAAGCTTTAATCAAGGTGAACTATCAAGGGGTTCCCATTATAACCCAACCGCATAAGGAACGCAAAATCCGGGAACATAACACCGATATGACGAAAACTAGGGCGGCAAGAGTGGAACAAAACACTAGGCGAGAGGCCGAGCCTTCCACCCTTTACCAAGTGTATAGATGCATTAAGATAACAAGATAATATAATGATATCCCAACAAGTAAATAATGTTCCAGCAAGGAACGGGCTCCAATCTTCACCTGCAACTAGCAACACTATAAGAGGGGCTGAGCAAAGCGGTAACGTAGCCAATCAACGGTTTGCTAGGACATGGTGGGTTAGAGGTTTGACATGGCAATTTGGGAGGCATGATAAGCAAGTGGTAGGCATCGTAGCATAGGCATAGCAAAAGAGCGAGCATCTAGCAAAGCAAAGATAGTAGTGATTTCGAGGGTATGATCATCTTGCCTACAAAGTTGTCAGAGTTGACTGGATCCTCGAAAGGAAACTCAACGGGCTCCTCGTTAGTGAACTCCTCTCCCGGCTCTACCCAAACAAGACAAGCAAGCAACAAGGACACAATCAACCACGTGCAAAGCTCAAACAATATGATGCAAAGATGGTATGCTATGCGGGATGCGATATGCGATGCATATGCAAGATTTGACAAGGAATGAATGAACCTGGCCTCAACTTGGAAATCCAAGTGTGCCACTGGAAAGGTTAGATGAAATCTCTTGAAAACGATATAAAGAACGCCGGAATCGAAGTTACGGTTTGGAAATTGCAAGCAATTCAAATATGGCACCGGTCTGCGATATACAGCAAGTAGCCATCTAAATGCAACAATATGAACATGCTACAACACTCAAACATGGCAACAAAATACATGGCATGGATCCATTCATGATGCTTAACAAAAGACTAGCACTGAGCTATGGCCAATTCATCCATTAGCAGGTCCAAACAAGCATGGCAAAAAGGCATTTGGCAAACAGATTTCAGACTTAGTGAAATTAACACTTGTCTGGAATTTCAGATCAGATAGCACACTTTGGAGCATGAAAACTATATGCTACAGGACCTGAACATGGCAAAGTACAACATGGCATGGAGCTACTCAAAGAGCTTAGCAAAAGTCCCTTAGTGACCTTGAGCCAAAAGGGATCAGAAAATACATTTGCAAGCATGTGAACATGGCAAAAACATAATCAGATCACAGACTTAGTGAAAAACTTGAGCATGCAAAACAGATATCAAGTAGGCATGTTCACGAGCTCGATGCACTCACTACAGAGAATGTCATGACAATCTAAGCATACTCCCATCAAGAATACACATTATAAAAGCTAGACATGGCAAGAACAATAGCATAGCATGCACGGATCAACTACAACATCCTCGGCAAAATCACTAACAACTAGACAATCTGCCCAGATTCACGAAAAGACAAAAGTAGAGCTCGATTGACTCAAGCTAGGGTGCTCCATAATTGCAAACAAAGACATGGATGGATAGAGCACTACAAGATTAACAAAACATCCTTACTGATCATCCTCAAAATAGACACGGATCACTAGGAAACAACATGAACATATGGCATATTGAGATAAACAGATCAATGACTTAGTGGAATTGCTAAGTCCCTGAAATCAGCATTAATGAATGCACCACTTTGCAAGCTTGTACTAGTCACCACACACATCACAAGAATACATGGGTTGCACCTCTGGATAGATGGCAAAACATATAACAAAACACATGTAGAGCTCAGGGGCATATCATACACACAATAATCATGGCAAAAATGACAAATAACTAAATGGAGCAGCAGATCTGACAATTATCCCAAATATCACTCTTCCAACAGCATTTCGGGCATCAAGATGAACTCAAATGAAAATGATGCAATGAGGTGAAATGATGTGCTCTCTGAGGCAAACATTTTGATATGCTATATGCCCAAAATGCATCTACCGATGCAAAGTTACGACACGATGAATAAGGGCATCTGAAACTAGAAAACGGGGACTTAGAAGAAAATATACCCTCCGGATCTAGGGTTCGCACACGGATCGAGGTGGCGGCGAATCCGAGCTCGCCGGAGCTGTAGACGGCCGGAGTTCGAACCACCGGAGCGAGGGGGAGGTGGAACCGGTGGGGGGCGCGGCCAGCGACGAGGTTGGTGAGGGCGCGGCGCCTCGGTGCGGTGCGGAAGCCGAGTCGGCGGGGCGGCGAGCGGCGATGTAGGGCGGCGCACCGGTTCGGCGAGTGGCGGAGCTCGCCGGCGACGCGGGCGAGAGGCGGAGGCGGCGAGGCTCCCGGGCGGCGCGTGAGGAAGGGGATGAAGGCGGGCGGCGGCGCGCCGGTTTGGGCCGCGGGGGCCCCGAGTGGGCCTGGCGGGCCTCGGGCGGCGGCGGTGATGTGGGGCTCGCCCGGGCCACGTGGCGGCAGCTGGTTGGTCGGCGGCGGCGGGCAGACCCGTCCGGTGCCGTCCGGACGTGTCCGGTGGCGGCGGAGACGATTTTTTTAGGGTTTGGACGGGGAGATCCGGAATTTTGAGGAGGGTGTCTATATATAGAGGTAGAGGGAGCTAGGAGAGTCCAAATGAGGTGCGGTTTTCGGCCACGCGATCGTGATCGAACGCTCTAGATGATGGAGAGGGTTTTGGTGGGTTTTGGGCCTACTTGGAGGGGTGTTGGGCTGCAACACACACGAGGCCTTCTCGGTCCCTCAGTTAACCATTGGAGCATCAAACGATGTCCAAATGGTACGAAACTTGACAGGCGGTCTACCGGTAGTAAACCAAGGCCGCTTGGCAAGTCTCGGTCCAATACGGAAATGTTTAATCCCCACACACGAAAGAAAGGTAGAAATGACCACCGGAGGAGAACGGAGTGCCGGAATGCAAAACGGACAACGGGGAAAATGCTCGAATGCATGAGATGAACACGTATGCAAATGCAATGCACATGATGACATGATTTGAGATGCCTGACAACGATAACAACACACGGAGACAAAAACCTGAACCCGAGAAAATAAAATAACTTAACGCCGGAAACGGCAAGAGTTGGATTACATATTGGGGAAATCATATCTGGGGTGTTACTATGCTGCTGCCCCCATCCATGAGTACTTTATTGAATTTGTATCCACCAACCTGAGGTGCCACCACCAAAGCCAAGTGACCCGGATTATCGACCCGGGGTGGGTGATCCTCTCTGCTCCACACAATAGGCTGCTCTGACCAACGTAAGTAACAAGGAACCGCCGGCTCAATGGCATTGACGGCCCTCTTGTGAAGTTTATGGTCTCTCTTACATAAGCTAGTGGTGAATACATGGTATTGCCCACTATTCAGCTACTTCGGATTGCTCTGATATCCGGACTGCTGTTGCTAATTACCTTGGCCGGGTTGCGGATTATACCCTCCTTGGTTACCAGGATGACCCTGACCGTGGAATCCTCCTCCACCTAAGCCGGCGCCCGGCCCTTGGGAACTGCCTCCACCCGAGCCGCCACCTGGGCCGTGACCTCCATCAAACGCATTTGAATTTTTAAACGCCTTCATGATCATACAATCTTTCCACAGGTGGGTGGCTGGCTTCTCCCGGGTGCCCTGTTTTGGACAAGGCTCATTCAATAATTGCTCAAGGGTGGGACCTGACCTGCCCGACCGAGGGGGCTGTCTGCCCTTGCATCGTTGTTTTCCGCCCTGTGCATTGGTGTTAGCAACAAACTCATCAGCCTTACGTTTATTACCTCCTTGATTTGCCAAGTTATGCTAGTTACCCTTGTCGTTGTCGTTCTTTTTTCCCTTCGTTGCCTTTTCTTCGTCAGACACCGGGTCCTTGGTAGTATCAGAATCAGCATACTTGACGAGAGCCGCCATTAACGTTCCCATGTCATTACAGTCATGCTTGAGCCGCCCCAGCTTCTGCTTCAGAGGTTTAAAACGACAATTTTTCTCCAACATCAAGACCGCTGAGCCGGCATCCATCTTATCAGATGAATGTATTATCTCCTTGACCCGGCGCACCCAATGGGTTGTGGATTCACCATCCTCTTGCTTGCAATTGGTCAGGTCCACAATCGACATAGGCTGCTTACACGTGTCTTTAAAGTTCTAGATGAACCGGGCCTTCAACTCCGCCCATGAGCCGATAGAATTGGGTGGCAATCCCTTCAACCAAGTACGAGTTGTTCCATATAACATCATAGTGAAATACTTGGCCATTGCTGCATCGCTGACCTCCAATAACTCCATAGCCATCTCATAACTCTCAATCCAAGCCCCGGGCTGTAAGTCAGCCGTGTAATTAGGTACCTTACGAGGCCCCTTAAAGTGCTTTGGCAAACGCTCATTACGTATGGCCGGCACCAAGCAAGGAACGCCTTCGGTTCTTGTGGCCATTCCTGCCTCGACCGAGGTTGCTGGATAAGCCAGAAAAGTTTGATGATCCGCCTGGTCTGCTGCCATTTGAACTGCTCGTTGCACCTCTTGACGAATCCTCTCCTAATCCACCAAGTTAAGGGCTCCAGCCCGCACCGGCTCATGCCCGTATGGCCGGTTATGGCATTGAGCATTGCTTGACATTTCTCAGTCCTCTGCTGATCCATGACATCAGTCGTGGTGGAGGGCCCGAGCAAAAAACGGGGGCGGCCGCCCACTTGGCGCTTCTAGGAGTCGTGATGTAGAACCACTCCTGTGGCCACAATGCAGACACCTCTAGGATGGAACCTTTGGGCCATGGAGCTCCCGTCATCTTGCGTATTGAGGCGCCTCCACACTCTGCATGTTGCCCTTCGATCATCGTTGGCTTTACTTCAAAGGTCTTGAGCCATAAGCCAAAGTGGGGGGTAACCCGGAGGAAGGCCTCGCATACGACAACAAAGGTCGTGATATGCAAGAAGGAGTCCGGAGCTAGATCATGGAAATCTAGCCTGTAATAAAACATCAAGCCCCTGACGAAAGGATCCAGAGCAAAACCTAGACCTCGGAGGAAGTGGGAGACAAACACGACGCTTTCGTTGGGTTTGGGAGAAGGGACGGCCTGTCCCCGGGGAGGCAGCTGATGCGACATTTCGGCGGTCAGATACCTGGCCTCCCTCAACTTTTTGATGTCTTCTTCCGTGACGGAGGAGGGCATCCATCAGCCTTGAAGGCTGGATCCGGACATGACTGAAGGTTCAGAGCACCTGACTTGAGCTTTGGGCGTTTGAGCTTGAGGCGGGGGAAGGATTCGATTAAGCACGGGAGGGAAAAGGTAAAAGCTTTGCCCCTTTATAAAGAGGGTGGATATCAAGCGTCCTCCCCGTGCCCGTTTGGACTTTCCTATGATCTAGGAGTCCTAGAAGTGGTTGGGTTACCCATGCTTGTATTGATGAGAATACCGTAATAAGGGGACACGATCTCTGTTTTTACAAGACGTGCCAAGGGAACCACCTCGCATACCACGCTAAGGTGGGTAATTAAACGACTCGGATAAAGGCTCGACCGTGGTGTGTTGCACCACGGGATACGTCAGCAGATTAGATTTGTGTAAATATTATTCTCTCTATGGAAGTATGTGGAAACTTATTTTGCAGAGCCGGACACTATCTTTGTGTTTAAGATCTTATATGAAGTACTTGGAGGAGGAACCCGCCTTGCAATGCCGAAGACAATTTGCGCGCCGGACCTGTCGTCATTGAAGCCTGGTTCAGGGGCTACTGAGGGAGTCCTGGATTAGGGGGTGTTCGGATAGCCGAATTATACCTTCAGCTGGACTCCTGGACTATGAAGATACAAGATTGAAGACTCTGTCCCGTGTCCGGAAGGGATTTTCCTTGGCGTGGAAGGCAAGCTTGGCGATACGGATGTTCAGATCTCCTACCATTGTAACTGACTCTATGTAACCCTAACCCTATCTGGTGTCTATATAAACCGGAGGGTTTTATTCCGTAGGACAACATACACATCAACAATCATACCATAGGCTAGCTTCTAGGGTTTAGCCTCTCTGATCTCGTGGTAGATCAACTCTTGTATTACCCATATCATCAATATTAATCAAGCAGGACGTAGGGTTTTACCTCCATCGAGAGGGCCCGAACCTGGGTAAAACTTCGTGTCCCCTGCCTCCTGTTACCATCCGGCCTAGACGCACAGTTCGGGACCCCCTACCCGAGATCCACCGGTTTTGACACCGACATTGGTGCTTTCATTGAGAGTTCCTCTGTGCCGTCGCCGTCAGGCCCGATGGCTCCTACGATCATCAATGGCGATGCAGTCCAGGGTGAGACCTTCCTCCCCGGACAGATCTTCGTCTTTGGTGGCTTCGCGCCGCGGGCCGATTCACTTGGCCATCTAGAGCAGATCGAAAGCTACGTCCCTGGCCGTTAGGTCAGATTCGGAAGTTTAAACTACACGGCCAACATCCGTGGGGACTTGATCTTCGACGGATTCGAACCACTGCCGGGCGCACCACACTGTCACGACGAGCATGATCTAGCTCTGCCGCCGAACAAAGCCCTGGAGGCTGCACCCGCATCGGCTCCGACCCCTAGTTCGGAGCCGACCGTGCCGATCGAGGATGGGAGGTTGGACGCCACCTCGGGGGCTGCGATCCCAACGGCAGTTGAGCCGAACACCAGCCCCGTACTCTGCAAGACTCGTGACTCCATGGAGTCGGATTCTTCTCCGGACTCCGAACCCTCCGTGCCCCTGCCGAGCGAATCCGTTTGGGCGCCAATCATGGAGTTCACGGCCGCGGATGTCTTTCAGCACTCGCCTTTCAGCGATATCCTGAAATCACTGAAGTCTCTCTCTCTTTGTCAGGAGAGCCCTGGCCGGACTACGGTCAGCAAGGTTGGGATACGGACGATGAAGAAATTCAAAACCCACCCACCACCCACTTTGTAGCCACTATCGACAACTTAACCGACATGCTCGACTTCGACTCCGAAGACATTAACGGTATGGACGCGGATGAAAGAGACGATGAAGAATCAGCGCCTATCGAGCCCTGGAACGCCACCTCGTCACATGACGTATACATGGTGGATGCACCCAAAGATGACGGCGCGGAGCGGAAGAATGCACCGAAGGATTGTTCCCTCGGAAAGCAGTCAAAGCGGCGATGCAAGCGCCGCCCCAAATCCCGCCTCGACAGAAATAGCGATCATACGGATCCAGCGCTGGAGCAGGGCGAACCGCTGCCAGACAATGGCAATCCGGATAATCAAACCGAACAAACAAATCCTATCAATGATAATGGTCCGGACGACATAACGCCAGACAGGCACTCGGAGCAGCAGAATGCCCGTAAAAGGCTCGTTGCCACCGCAAGGAGCCTCAAAAAGCAGAAGCGGAGGCTCAAGGCCGCGCAAAACACGCTCCAATTCAGATGGAGCAAAATACTCAACACTATAGCAAGGTACGGCGACAATCGCCCCTCCAAGAGCTACCCAAAGCGGAAGCTGCTACCCGAATTCGATGAGGAGGCCTCAGACCCCCCACAACCAAATATCAAAGCAGCCACCTGGTCGGATAGACGACCCCTCTACCACCACAGAACGGCATTCAACGCCGCTCACAATGGAACACGCGACCCAGGCGAGCGCTCGCACCCAAAGGACGGTGCAACAAGATCCATCTATGGACCATGCAAGCGCGCCCCAGCATACAATGCAACACAACAAACATCCGAACAACGTGACACACCCAGCTACAGGGGTGCCGCACACCCCCTATGTTTCACCGATGAGGTGCTGGACCATGAATTTCCAGAGGGATTCAAGCCCGTAAACATAGAGGCATACGACGGAACAACAGACCCTGGGGTCTGGATTGAGGACTACATCCTTCATATACATATGGCTCGAGGGGATGATCTCCATGCCATCAAGTAATTACCTCTCAAACTCAAAGGGCCAGCTTGTCACTGGCTCAAAGGCCTCCCAGAAAGCTCCATTGGAAGTTGGGAAGAGCTCGAAGACGCCTTTCGCGCAAACTATCAAGGGACTTATGTCCGACCTCCGGATGCGGACGACCTGAGTCACATAACTCAACAGCCCGGAGAGTCTGCCCGAAAACTTTGGAATAGGTTTCTTACTAAAAAGAACCAGATTGTCGACTGCCCGGGCGCTGAAGCCTTAGCGGCTTTCAAGCACAGCGTCCGCGACGAATGCCTCGCCAGACACCTCGGACAAAACAAACCGAGAACGATGGCCGCATTAACAAACCTCATGACCCGCTTTTGCGCGAGTGAGGACAGCTGGCTAGCCAGATGCAGCACCAGCGACCCCAGTACATCTAAAGTTAGAGATGGAAACAGGAAATCACGGCGCAACAGCAATAACAAACGCTGGAATAAAGAAGATAGCACGAAGGGCACGGAAGTAAATGCCGGATTCAAAGTCCCTTGGCCAAACCAAAAGCCGCCTTCCAAAGGCACCAAGGATGAACTGTCTAGCCTCAACAAAATTCTCGACCAAGTATGTCAGATCCATAGTACCCCTAGCAAACCTGCTAATCATACCCACAGAGAATGTTGGGTCTTCAAGCAGTCCGGCAAGCTTAACACCATACACAAGGGGGAGGATACACCAAGTGAAGACGAGGACGAACCTCCCAAACAAGACAAGGGGGAACAAAAGAAATTTCCACCCGAAGTCAAAACAGCAAACGTGTTACACATGATCAAGAGAAAAAACAATGCGGCACTCCCTGAAAAATTTACCCAAGTGCCTGTCACCGCGAAGTCCCGCCACTGGTCATCTCAACCGATCACCTTCAACCATCGTGAAGACGCATCAAGTATCCGGCACGCAGGATGGGCTGCACTGGTATTAGACCCAGTAATTGGCGGATACCACTTCACACGAGTCTTGATGGATGGCGGCAGAAGCCTAAACCTAATATATCAGGATACAATCCACGGGATGGGGTTAGACCCAACACAAATTCTCCATAGCAGTACTACCTTTAAAGGAGTAACGCCAGGCCCAGGGGCTCGTTGTACGGGCTCCTTCCTACTAGAAGTTATATTTGGCTCCCCCGATAACTTCCATCGCGAGCATTTAACTCTCCACATGGCTCCGTTTAAAAGTGGCTATCAAGCACTACTCGGATGCGAAGCTTTTGCTCACTTTAATGCAATACCACACTACGCCTCGCTAACACTCAAGATGCCCGGTCCACGTGGCATCATTTCAGTACACGGAAGTATCAAGCGATCTCTGCGTGTCGAAGAGAGTGAGGCTGCCTTGGCAGCCGCACACTAAAGGCGCCCGGACCAGCAAAAGCATCCAATAGGTCGTCAAGACCTCAGACACAACTAATCAAGTCCGGCACCGCTACTCATATCGAATAAACGGTCACACCCCTATCTTTCAAAAGTACAAGGGGCTCAACGCATGCAGACGAGTGGCGATTCCTTCTTATCTTGAATTATACATGGTTTCTTTAGAAAACTATCCTTTTGCACGACAACCTTTTTACCTAAATTTCTCTCTTTTACAGATGATCATCGTGCTACACCCGTCCAGGATACGGCACAATGGAGACATAGGCGCAGACGTGCAGCAGGGACTCGACCCAAGGATTCTTTTTAGATTAAGACCCTGCGTAAACCTTTTTTACTGTCTCTTGTTGATACATATCCACCGCTGTGAAGGATGATGACGTCTTGGCATGTGGCCGCGCCAGAACAATGCACGTACCTGGACACAAGGGGCTTCTTACAAAGGCCATTCTTCAGGCCCGGTTTATACCACAAAGACCGAATACCCTAGGGAGTGTTCGGCGTCGCGAGTTTGGCCCTATATGCATCAGCTCCGAATCATTGTCTTTGGTCAAATGTTGGGTTTGCCCGGCTCCTGTGTTTTGGTGCCTTACGTTCCGCTTTACTGGCTAAGGTAGCACCAGGAGAACTACTGCAATTGTGCCCTGGTTCATCCGGATGAGCACCTCAGTAGAGAAAGCCGAAAACTGACTGTCATGATCTAGCATGAGACTGGTCAACCACTCGATGACCCATGGGAATGTTAGAATTCCTCCACCTTAACGAAGGTCCGCTTTTCGGCCAGGCATATATGCACCCCGGGATTGGGAGAGTGCGGAGCCACCAGGGGCTATCTAGTAGCCCCACTGTCAAACTCCTATGGCTAAGTGAAAGTGTTAAAGCATTATAGTCCGGTTGCCTCGCTCGCTCCGCTATCACCTCCTTAATAGGACCAAGACGTTGGGTTAAGTGTGAATGCGTGTTTTTGCGAACACCTCCGCATTATATGCATGGGGGTTGAAGCCGACGACTGCAATCTTTCAGGTTATACACATGTATACATAAACGGCCGCCCAGGAGGCATCACATTACTTTCAGGAAAAAGTATAAAAGTAGCCTCATAAAAATCTAAAAAGCATTTCGCTTACAATGAGATTACATGTCATTCAAACATAATATTTTTTGAGCACTTGGTCTCTATCAAACGAGCACCCTCAAGAACTTCCTCAAAGTAGTGCTCAGCAGCCCTTCGACCTATGGCCGAATCCTGCGCCGCAACAGTGGTAGCATCCATCTCTGCCCAGTATGCTTTAGCACGGGAAAAGGCCATCCGTGCGCCTTCTATGCACGCCGACCTCTTCATCGCATTTATGCATGGTACCACATCGAGGACCTGCTGCACCAAGCTAAAATAGCTGCTCGGTTTTGACCTTCCCGGCCATAGTTGTTCCACAACAGACCTCATGGAGAGTCCAGACAACCTATTCAGTTCGGCCCATTCGGCTAATTGGTCCGTCAACGAAAGCAGACGCTCGAGAGAAAGGAATTTCTTCCAAAACAGCTGGTCTACTTCACGGTCCGTCTGACTCTGGAAGTACTTGGCCGCATCGGCAGCGCTCGCTGCTAGATCCATATACTCATCCTCCAAACTCCACAGCCGATCCAGAGGGGCATACCGTGGATCTCCGTACTTCCTCTGCAACATAAAGGACTTCCCGGCTACAATATCCCCGGCTTCCCGCAGCTCCTTCTTCTTTGCCCTCATAGCAGAGCGGAGGTCTTTTCCCGTTACAACAGCTTTCTCAAGGTCCGATGCCTTCGCCTGGTTCTCCTTTTCAAGAGCCCGGCAATGGTTTACGGCGGCTTTTAATTCTACGGCCATATTGGCCATCTTCTTCCGGCTCTCGCCATGTGCGGCCTTCTCGGCTCGCAACTCTTCGGCCGCCTTTAAAGCAGCCGCATTACCCAATCTTGCTTGTTCCTTGGCTCGGGCAAGTTCCGCCCGCAAGGCTTCAACACTGGCAGCTCCATCTGCAGTCATAACATGTTAAAAACACTGGCATCATACTCTTCCTATGTGGCGCTTACGGTTCTCTCATTCGACTGTGTTGTTCTTATTTACTCCTGAAATCCCCCAGTGGGTGGGCTTAGTCGTGAATCCATTCTACCTAAGTTCAAAAAAATCCTACCGAGTGGAGAGCAATCCTCCCACTCGGGGGCTTAGCTGCAGTTGAGCACTCACCTAAGTTCTCTCACTAAGAGGCTTATCGGCAGTCCAGCACTCGCCTAAGTTTAAAGAAATCCTACCGAGTGGAGAGCAATCCTCCCACTCGGGGGCTTAGCTGCAGTCGAATACTCGCCTAAGTTCTCTCACTAAGAGGCTTAATGGCAGTCCAGCACTCGCCTAAGTTTGAAAAAATCCTACCGAGTGGAAAGCAATACTCCCACTCGGGGGCTTAGCTACAGTCGAGTACTCACCTAAGTTCTCTCACTAAGAGGCTTAATGGTAGTCCAGCACTCGCCTAAGTTTGAAAAAATCCTACCGAGTGGAGAGCAATCCTCCCTCTCAGGGGGCTTAGCTGCAGTCGAGCACTCGCCTAAGTTCTCTCACTAAGAGGCTTAACGCCAGTCCAGCACTCGCCTAAGTTTGAAAAATCCTACCGAGTGGAGAGCAATCCTCCCACTCGGGGGCTTAGCTGCAGTCGAGTACTCGCCTAAGTTCTCTCACTAAGAGGCTTAACGGCAGTCCAGCACTCGCCTAAGTTTAAAAAAATCCTACCGAGTGGAGAGCAATCCTCCCACTCGGGGGCTTAGCTGCAGTCGAGTACTCGCCTAAGTTCTCTCACTAAGAGGCTTAACGGCAGTCCAGCACTCGCCTAAGTTTGAAAAAAACCCTACCGAGTGGAGAGCAATCCTCCCACTCGGGAGGCTTAGCTGCAGTCGAGCACTCGCCTAAGTTCTCTCACTAAGAGGCTTAACGGCAGTCCAGCACTCGCCCAAGTTTGAAACAATCCTACTGAGTGGAGAGCAATCCTCCCACTCGGGGGCTTAGCTGCAGTCCAGTACTCGCCCAAGTTTGAGACCCATTCCTATCTGCAAGGACGACAAGGCGCAGGTCGATTGCAACCTTCTCCTTCGGAGCTGCGGCACAAATACAACGTCCGCTCCATCCCTATCCGCAAGGACAACAAGGCGCAGGTCGACTGCAACCTTCTCCTTCGGAGCTGCAACATAAATACAACGTCCGCTCCATCCCTATCCGCAAGGACGATGAGGCGCAGGTCGACTGCAACCTTCTCCTTCGGAGCTGCGACACAAATACAACGTCCGCTCCATCCCTATCCGCAAGGACGACGAGGTGCAGGTCGACTACAACCTTCTCCTTTGGAGCTGCGGCACAAATACAACGCCCGCTCCATCCCTATCCGCAAGGACGATGAGGTGCAGATCGACTGCAACCTTCTCCTTCGGAGCTGCGGCACAAATACAACGTCTGCTCCATCCTTATTCGCAAGGATGACGAGGTGCAGGTCGACTGCAACCTTCTCCTTCGGAGCTGCGACACAAATACAATGTCTGCTCCATTCCTATCCGCAAGGACGACAAGGTGCAGCAAGCAAAGTCCATCCGAAGGCAAACACAAGCACATTCGGAGATAAAGCAAATTCAGATAAATCCTAAAAAAGTTCCAAGCAGCAAATCGAAAGTACTCGGGCACCAAGACCGAAGAAGTTTAACGGTTACAGAAACCACTCGGCATTCCGAGGCAAATTTAAAGCGTATCCAAGTTTCATAAGATTGTTCACTCGGCCGGAGGAGGGCTGGCAGGCTGCACGAATGAGTCCAGATCGATCCCATCAGCGATCCGAGTGGCGGTAGCAATGAAAGTCTCCATGAAGGACTGGAAGTCATGCTTTTTGGTGTTAGCGACTTTGGTCGCAACCAGCTTGTCTTCACGAGCCTCCTTGCAATGGACTCGCACTAGGGACAGCGCCACATCAGCACCACACCGGGCGGAGGATTTCTTCCATTCTTGCACTCGGTCAGGGATCTCGTTCAGTTGAGTCATCAGAGATTCCAGATTATTCTGAAGCGTCGCCCCCGGCCAAAGCGTCGAGTCGATTCGAGAGACAACCTCCTTCAGGCGTGCGAGGTAGCTTGTGGCGCTGGCGATACGGGACTCCAGTCGGAGCACGTTCATCGCAGTTTCATCGCAGACTGGGGAAGCGATAGGATCCAGACCCGTCTCGACCCTTCCAGTTTCTTCCTCGAAATCTTGGCAGAGTTCTGCAGCCAAAAGTCAGTTCATCAACCGAGCAAAATCCGATTGCAAGCATCAACACAGTCGGATTAAAAGAAATACCTTCCAGCGCGAGATAAAGCTTCTTGGCGAGGGTCCTCAAATAAGGTTATGTGTCATTCCTCTTGCGGATCACAGACTCCAACTTTTCATTCAGGACGACCTTGTCCTTCTTCAGGCTAGTCACTTCGCGGTTAGCTTCATTAAGACAAGATTTCAGTTTGTTCACCTCTCCTTCAAGTGTTCCGATTGAAGCAAGCTTCTTGTCTGCGAGAGCGGTTTTGTCTTGGGCTGCTTTTTGCGCAGCGGCGAGGTCCGAGTCCTTCTTTTCTAGAGCCAACTTCATTTTCTCTGCAAAAGAAGTAATCGAATCAAAGAAGTGATCAAAGAGATATATTGAAATTCAGTCGACAATCAGTTACCTTCCATACCAGCGGCCTCGTCTTGAGAAGGGCCCGCCTCAGGGCACCGAGACGTAGGGTTGTTACTTCCTCTGAGAAGGGCCCGAACTCGTAAACTCGTGTGTACAACTCCTCCATAGCTAGGATCTTGCCTCCTCATACTTACCCCCCATTCTACTGTCAGTCTTAGATCCACGACAGTTTGCGCCCACCTTGGGGCAGGTGTCTTAGCGACTTATTGGAGAAGTTGCAATTTTTCCGATCCCCGTCATCATGGTTCCAGGCGGAGCTTTGGCTGAGGGCCGCGAGATCCGTCTCGACGCGCTCGTGTTTTTCGCCGATGACTCCGCTTGGCTTCAGGAGGCACCACTCGACGTCGACGCGCTCCTCGCCCGCGGGGCGACACACTTTCACGCGTGCGTCCGTGGCGTCCTCCTGCGGCAACCGCCGACCCAGTACCAGTCGACTCCAACGGCTTTCCCCCTTCCTGCGACCCGCCGGAGCAAGCGCACCGGCCGGTCGAGGATTCAACGGTGGGTGAAGCATGCGGTGGCCCGCCAGTCCGCCGCCCCTCAAGTCGCGGCGATCGAGCCCGACGAGTCTCCGTACGGCCTGTTCGATCTATCGACTGGCTGCGTAGAGAGTGCATCCGAGTGCGGCAGCAATGACTCGACAGCGGAAGTCCTGATGGTCAATGGACCATGTGGTCCTCCTAGCTTCAATCATGAAGACGGAGGTGACGGGAACAGTGATCCCTCGCGCGTTCACGAGGAGTACCGCCCCGAGCCTCTCTCCTCGCAACAAAGAGAAGAACTTCGTCGCTGAAACATGGATGCCTTGCATACTCCTATAGTTGGAGATACACCCGAGGCCCAGGCCTTTGAGCAGGCTCGCCTGGCCAATCTGGCTGAGCACACTCGACTGGAGAACCTCTAGCACGCACTCGATGATCGCGCTCGTCAATGTGCTCCTGAGTCCAGCCGACGCTAACTTTTTCCACCTCTGGCTCAGGTATACCGAACACCAATCCAAAACCTAGCAGCTCTTGCCCTGATAGCAGAGTCGATTCAACCTTCCCAATCAAAAGCTGGCCGAGGTCTGGCGTAGATCAGGGCCTTGCTCCGGGCAGCAGGAGAGCAGAATACGGCCGTGTCTCAGTCGCGGGATAGGATCCATAGCAGATCTATGGTCGCAGATACGGTCCAGTCGGCCCATAGCCCGAGATCGCCCTCGAGGCGTGAGGGACGTGGAGAGCAGTGTGATCAGTACAGAAACCAGGAGCAGTATGATCGTTGAGCCGATCGCGATGGTCACCGTCGAGTGCCCACGCCTCCTCCAAGGAGTGGGTCATACGTGCCGCGGCCACATGAAGACAGGCGCCCTAACAGCGTCAGAAGAGGTATTCCAGTCGACCCCAGGGAGCCAGGATTTGATGCGAGATCTATTCTCGTGCAGGGCTTGGTCGACAAAAACAGAGCTCACCGAGATGGCCATGACAGAGGCCCGCAAACCAGCAATAGGGTGCATGTCTCTGGCCCAGGGTGCTTCAGCAGAGCTATCAAAGCTGCAGTGATTCCCCCCAACTTCAGGTTGGCGACTGGAGTCAGTAAGTTCACCGAAGAGTCCAAGCCTAACACCTGGCTCGAAGACTACCGAGTGGCTGTCCAGATTGGTGGCGGCAATGATGAGGTGGCCATGAAACACCTTCCTCTGATGTTGGAGGGATCGGCTAGAGCGTGGCTGAATCAGTTGGCACCTGGCAGCATCTATACTTGGGAAGATCTCGCCCGAGTGTTTGTCAGAACGTTTGAGGGTACTTGCAAACAGCCAGCAGGTTTGACAAAATTACAGTGTTGCGTCCAGAAACCGAATGAAACTTTGAGAGATTATATCCAGAGGTGGATCACCCTGCACCACACGGTGGAAGATGTGTCTGATCATCAGGCAATTTGTGCTTTCATGGAAGGCGTCAAGTACGGGGAGTTGAATCTGAAATTCGGTCGGACAGGAAACATGACTCTGACTCGGATGATGGAAATTCCCACCAAGTATGCCAATGGTGAAGAGGAAGAGCGACTGCAGAGCGGCAAGCACAAAGCAGTCGCCCATGAAGCCGGAGGAGGAAACTCCAGTTGGAAACAAAAACGCAAGGCCGAACCAGCTGCTCTGGGTGAGGCCTTGGCTGTGGTTCAAGGAAAGTTCAAGGGGAAGCCCAAAGGGTCGTGGAACCCCAAGAAAATAAAAGATCAAGATGGAAATGACGTGTTGGATCTGCCATGCCATATCCACACCAAAAAATACGAAGAAGGTAATTTCATTTAACCAAGGCATACCACTCGACAGTGTCGGCTCCTGATCCAGTAGTTCCGAGAGAAACAACCCAAGGAAAAGGAGAAGGAGGCAGACAAGGCTGAGAGTGAAGGAGAATATGATGATGGTTATCCTCACGTGAATTCCACTATGATGATTTTTGCTGATGTTGAAAACAAGAGTCGATTGAAAGTCATCAACAGAGAAGTGAACATGGTCGCTCCGGCGACACCCAATTACTTGAAATGGTCGCAGACTGCCATTACGTTCGACCAGTCTGATCATCCAGCGCACATCGCCACCCCTGCGAGGCAAGCGCTGGTGGTCGACCCGGTGGTCGAAGGCACTCGACTGACAAAGGTCCTGATGGACGGTGGCAGTGGCCTGAACATTCTATATGTAGAAACGTTGAAAGGAATGGGCATTGCGATGTCCAGACTCAGTGAAAGCGGTATGAGTTTCCATGGGGTCATCCCAAGCAAGAATCCTGCGTCCCTCGGTCAGATTTCACTCGACGTGGTTTTCAGTGATGCCAAAAATTACCGCAAAGAAAAGTTGATGTTTGAAGTCATGGATTTTCAGAGTGTGTATCATGCAATTCTAGGCAGGCCAGCTTATGCATGATTCATGGCTCGACCTTGTTACGTGTACCTCAAACTGAAGATGCTTGGTCCCATAGGAGTGATCACTATCTCTGGTAATCAGAAAAAGGCGGAAGAGTGCTTCCAGAAGGGCTCAAAGATCGCCGATGCCCATATGGCCGTAGTAGAATTGCAAGAATACCAGAAAAATGCAGACCCGAGTGACTTGCTATGGGCCAAGAAGCCAGCCACAGATTCAACATTCCAGTCACCTGGCAAGATGAAGTCTGTTCACATTCACCCGACGGACCCTAATGCAGCTGCGACCCACATTTCAACCACACTCGACTCCAAATAGGAAGAAGCGCTCATCCAGTTCCTCCGTGAGAACTGGGACATCTTTGCATGGAAGCCTTCTGACATGCCAGGTGTTCCCAGGGGACTGGCTGAGCATCGTTTGCGAGTTGACCCGAAAGTGAAACCAGTCAAAGAGCATCTCCGACGGTCCGCCGTCCAGAAAAGAAAAGCAATCAGCGAAGAGGTGGCTCGGCTTTTGGCAGCTGAGTTTATCTGAGAGATTTACCACTCCGAGTGGTTAGCCAATGTTTTCATGGTCCCAAAGAAAGATGACTCACTCCACATCTGCATTGATTTCAAGCATATCAATCGGGCCTGCCCGAAAGATCACTTCCCTCTCCCTCGCATCGATCAGATAGTCGATTGGACTGCTGGGTGCGAGCGTTTGTCCTTTTTGGACGCCTACTCCGGGTACCACTAGATCCGTCTGTACGGACCCGACGAAATAAAGACAGCTTTTATCACCCCGTTCGGGTGCTTCTGTTATGTCACAATGCCATTCGACTTGAAGAACGCCGGAGCCACATTTATGCGGATGATTCAGAAGTGCCTGCTCACTCAGATCAGTCAGAATGTGGAAGCATACATGGATGACATCGTGGTCAAGTCACGTAAAGGTTCCGACCTACTGACCGGCCTCGCTGAAACCTTTGCCAACCTCTGAAGGTATGATATCAAGCTCAATCCATCAAAGTGCATGTTTGGAGTTCCAGGAGGCAAGTTACTCGGTTTTCTTGTTTTCGAACGAGGAATCGATGCTAACCCAGAGAAAGTAGGCGCTATACTCCGAATGAAATGCCCTGTGCGTGTGCATGATGTCCAGAATCTTACTGGTTGCTTGGCCGCCCTAAATCGATTCATTTCTCGCCTCGATGAAAAGGCACTGCCTCTTTACCGACTAATGAAGAAATCAGATAAGTTCGAGTTGACTCCAGAAGCTGATACAACATTTGCAGAGCTAAAAAGCCCTGCTTTCCACCCAGCCAGTGCTTGCTGCTCCAATCAGCAAAGAGCCTCTATTGCTTTATATAGCAACCACTGGACAAGTCGTTAGTACAGTACTTACGGTCGAGCGGGAAGAAGAAGGAAAAGCGTACAAAGTTCAACGCACAGTTTATTATATTTCTGAAGTCCTGACCCCATCAAAGCAGAGATATCCTCACTATCAGAAGCTTGTCTATGGAATTTACATGACCACGAAGAAGGTTGCACACTACTTCTCAGATCACTCTGTTACAGTCGTCAGCGACGCTCCATTGTCAGAGATTTTGCACAACAGGGATGCAACTGGTCGAGTGGCAAAATGGGCGATTGAACTCCTTCCCTTGGATATCAAGTTTGAGGCAAAGAAAGCTATCAAGTCTCAAGCAATAGCAGATTTCCTCCCCGAGTGGATCGAACAGCAACTGCCGACTCAAGTTCACTCTAAGCACTGGACCATGTTCTTTGACGGATCGAAGATGTTGAACGGTTCTGGTGCTGGAGTAGTTCTGGTATCCCCCCGAGGAGACAAGCTCAGATATGTCCTCCAGATTCACTTTGATTCCTCCAACAATGAAGCAAAATATGAAGCACTCCTGTATGGGTTGCGCATGGCCATCTCACTCGGCATCCGTCGCCTCATGGTCCATGGCGACTCAGATTTGGTAGTTAATCAAGTGATGAAGGAGTGGGACGTCAGAAGTCCAGCCATGACTGGTTACTGCAACGTGGTGAGAAAGCTTGAGAAGAAGTTCGAGGGGTTAGAACTCCACCACATCCCCCAATTGAAAAATCATGCAGCCGATGAATTGGCAAAGATAGGTTCCAAGAGAGAAGCCATTCCCAGCAATGTGTTCTTGGAGCATATTCACACGCCGACAGTTCAGGAAGACCCTTTCACTGAAGAGCCTCCGCAACCTAAGAGCGCCACGGATCCGACTGAAGTCGAGGTCCCAGCTGTGGTCGACCTGATCATGGAGGTTCTGGCCATTACCCCCGACTGGACGGTGCCCTACATTGCGTACATCCTCAGGAAAGAGCTCCCAGAGGATGAAGAAGAAGCTCGACAGATCGTCCGTCGATC
Source organism: Triticum aestivum (assembly GCF_018294505.1). Lineage (NCBI taxonomy): Eukaryota > Viridiplantae > Streptophyta > Magnoliopsida > Poales > Poaceae > Triticum > Triticum aestivum. Next base: position 546,812,889 of record NC_057803.1, on the reverse strand, counting down.
CAAAGCTTTTACTGTGATAAGAGGGCAGCTGTTCAGAGAAAGTGTGACTGGAGTCGGCCAGAAGTGCATAACACCAGAAGAAGGTCGAATGATCCTCAATGACATCCACTCGGGGACCTGTGGTCACCATGCGTCCTCTCGGGCCATAGTGGCTAAAGCATACCGAGTTGGGTTCTATTGGCCACGAGCAAATGAGATGGCGAAAGATATAGTCGACAGATGTGAAGGCTGTCAATTTTACTCCGATATGTCTCACAAGCCAGCGTCAGCCCTGAAGACCATCCCCCTCGTCTGGCCCTTCGCTATTTGGGGACTGGATATGGTTGGACCGCTGAGAACCGGCAAAATCGGCTTCACTCACGTGCTCGTTGCAGTCGACAAGTTTACCAAATGGATCGAAGCTAAACCTATCAAGAACCTTGATGCTAGCACCGCTGTCAGTTTTATTAGAGAATTGACATTCAGATATGGAGTCCCACACAGCATCATCACGGACAACGGATCAAACTTCGATTCCGATGATTTCAGAGCTTTCTGCGCCTCTCAGGGAACTTGAGTCGACTCTGCTTCTGTTCCTCACCCGCAGTCGAATGGACAAGCAAAAAGAGCCAATGGCCTAATTCTCAAAGGACTGAAACCCCGACTAATGCGTGATCTCAAACACGGAGCAGGTGCTTGGGTTGATGAACTTCCGTCAGTTCTGTGGGGTTTAAGGACAACTCCTAATCGGTCGACTAGAAGAACTCCTTTCTTCTTAGTCTATGGAGCCGAAGCTGTTCTGCCAAGTGACTTGCTCCACAATGCACCCCGAGTTGAACTCTTCTCCGAAGCGGAAGTAGAGCAGGCCCGGCAAGATTCAGTCGATCTCTTAGAGGAGGAAAGAGAGATGGCCTTGATCCGCTCGACCATTTATCAGCAAGATTTGCGTCGATTCCACGCCAGGAATGTGAGGGGTCGGGCCTTTCAAGAAGGAGACTTGGTTCTTCGAGTGGATCAGCAGAAACCACACAAGCTCGCTCCAACTTGGGAAGGTCCCTTCATCGTCACCAAAGTTCTCCACAATGGAGCATACCATATTTACAGTATCGAGCATCAAAAAGACGAGCCACGGGCTTGGAACACGGAGCTGCTCCGCCCCTTTTATACTTAAACACTCGTTCGAATAAAATGTAATAAGCAACACCTTTTGTAATTCGCTTATCAAAGACAAGAGCTTACGGTTCTCTCATTCGATTGTGTTGTTCTTATTTACTCCTGAAATCCCCCAGTGGGTGGGCTTAGTCGCGAATCCGTTCTGCCTAAGTTAAAAAAATCCTACCGAGTGGAGAGCAATCCTCCCACTCGGGGGCTTAGCTGCAGTCGAGCACTCACCTAAGTTCTCTCACTAAGAGGCTTAACGGTAGTCCAGCACTCGCCTAATTTTAAAAAAATCCTACCGAGTAGAGAGCAATCCTCCCACTCGGGGGGCTTAGCTGTAGTCGAGCACTCGCCTAAGTTCTCTCACTAAGAGGCTTAACGGCAGTCCAGCACTCGCCTAAGTTTGAAAAATCCTACCGAGTGGAGAGCAATCCTCCCACTCGGGGGCTTAGCTGCAGTCCAGTACTTGCCTAAGTTCTCTCACCAAGAGGCTTAATGGCAGTCCAGCACTCGCCTAAGTTTGAAAAATCCTACCGAGTGGAGAGCAATCCTCCCACTCGGGGGCTTAGCTGTAGTCGAGTACTTGCCTAAGTTCTCTCACTAAGAGGCTTAACGGCAGTCCAGCACTCGCCTAAGTTTGAAAAAATCCTACCGAGTGGAGAGCAATCCTCCCACTCGGGGGCTTAGCTGCAGTCGAGTACTCGCCTAAGTTCTCTCACTAAGAGGCTTAACGGCAGTCCAGCACTCGCCTAAGTTTGAAAAAATCCTACCCAGTGGAGGGCAATCCTCCCACTCAGGGGGCTTAGCTGCAGTCGAGCACTCGCCTAAGTTCTCTCACTAAGAGGCTTAACGGCAGTCCAGCACTCGCCTAAGTTTGAAAAATCCTACCGAGTGGAGAGCAATCCTCCCACTCGGGGGCTTAGCTGCAGTCGAGTACTCGCCTAAGTTCTCTCACTAAGAGGCTTAACGGCAGTCCATCACTCGCCTAAGTTTAAAAAATCCTACCGAGTGTAGAGCAATCCTCCCTGTCGGTGTCAAAACCGGCGGATCTCGGGTAGTGGGTCCCGAACTGTGCGTCTAGGCTAGATGGTAACAGGAGGCAGGGAACACGATGTTTTACCCAGGTTCGGGCCCTCTTGATGGAGGTAAAACCCTACGTCCTGCTTGATTAATATTGATGATATAGGTAGTACAAGAGTAGATCTACCATGAGATCAAGGAGGCTAAACTCTAGAAGCTAGCCCATGGTATGATTGTTGTATATGGAGTTGATTGCCTACGGACTACAACCCTCCGGTTTATATAGACACCGGATAGGGTTAGGGTTACATAGAGTCGGTTACAATGATAGGAGATCTTGAATATCCGCATCGCCAAGCTTGCCTTCCACGCCAAGGAAAGTCCCGTCCGGACACGGGACGAAGTTTTCAATCTTGTATCTTCATAGTCCAGGAGTCCGGCTGAAGGTATAGTCCGGCTACCCGAACACCCCCTAATCCAGGACTCCCTCAGTAGCCCCTGAACCAGGCTTCAATGACGACGAGTCCGGCGCGCAAATTGTCTTCGGCATTGCAAGGCGGGTTCCTCCTCCAAGTCCTTCATAGAAGATTGTAAACACCAAGAGTAGTGTCCGGCTCTGCAAAATAAGCTTCCACATATTGCCATAGAGAGAATAATATTAACACAAATCAAATCTGCTGACGTATTCCGCAGTGCGTCATCACACTACAGCCAAGTCCTTCACTCGAATCGTTTTCACTTTTCCACCTCAGCGTGTTTTGCGAGGCGGTTTCCTTGGCACGTCTTGTCAAAGCAGAGATCGTGTGCCCCCCTTTTACGGGATTCTCATCAATACGGACGTGGGTAACCCAATCGTGCCCGTTAGCATGTTTTCTCGATTAAAGGCGAGTCCCAAACGGTTACGGGGAGGGCTCCTGGTATTCAACCTCTTATAAAGAGACCAGGGCCTTACTCCTTTTCTCCAATCCCAAAACAAGTTCGCCCGTCGCCTCGAGTTCCAACACCCTAGGCTCCAGATTCCGGGCGCCTCAGACCTTCGACAATGTCCGGTTCCGACCTTCAAGGCCGATGGATGCCCTCCTCCGTCACGGAGGAGGACGTGCTAAAGTTGAGAGAGGCTAAGTTCTTGACCGCCGAAATTTCGCACAGGTTGCCTGCTCAAAGGCAGGCTATCCCCAGTCCCCAGCCCGGTGAGAGCGTAGTGTTCGTGTCTCACTTCCTTCGGGGGTTAGGCTTCCCGATGGACCCCTTTGTGAGGGGACTGCTGTTTTATTACGGGCTGGAATTCCACGACTTAGCTCCGGAGTCCATCCTCCATATCTCCTCGTTTATCGTTGTATGCGAAGCGTTCCTCCGTGTTACCCCTCACTTCGGATTATGGCTCAAGACTTTCAAAGTGGAGCCGAAGATGATCAAGGGACGGCACGCAGAGTGCGGAGGCGCTGTTATAAGCAAAAATGCTGATGCTCCATGGCCCGAGGGCTCTTTTCAAGAGGAGCTAGGCTTGTGGCAACGAGAGTGGTTTTATATCACCGCTTCCCGGAGCACCAAGTGGGTGGCGCTTCCTGCCTTTCGCTCGGGTCCCCCACCACGGCTAGCGTCATGGGTTAACAGAGGGTTAGATTGGGGTTTGCCCAAAGACGTGCCCCTGTTACAGGGCCGAATTAAGGATCTCTTGGAAGGAGGCCTCAGCTTGGTCAAGGTGACGCAGGTCATGCTGATTCGCCGAATATTGCCCGGCAAACGTCGCCCCCTTCGCCTGTGGGAGTTTAATCCAGAGGGACCGCGAGCTCTCCAGAACTTTATGGGCGCAACGCCCGCGGAGATGTATAGACTGTTCTTCGGATCACAAGAGATGTGTCCGGATTTAACCGAGGACGCAGGCCTAAGCTGCAATCGCCCGGATACTCAAGTAAGCAACCTTGTGCCCGGACCTTCTATCCGTATAATTGTCATAAACTTGCCCCTAAAAGAGCCGTCCTTTTAAACAGGAGTGGATAGCGAAGGCGAAGCTGATCAGGTGTCCGGCTCCCCTTCCTGAAACCAGGCCGGATCCCGTGCTGGTCAGGATGCTGGAGATAATGCCTTTGGAGGGAGAGGACAAGGAAGCTATGGCCTCCTCGAAGGAGGCTTCTCCGAAGGGAGGAACCGACAATTCCTCTCCTAAGGGGAAGAAGAGAGCCGCCTCTGACGACCCGGAAACCATGGCCTCGAAACGGGGGAGAAAATCCTCGTCAGAGGGTCCGACGCCGGGGAGTTCCTCGGCCGGACTACGCCCTCAAGGGGATCAGCCCTCCAGCGAGCCGTAAGTGGAGAAAAGATTTTCCTTTTGAGGGATGAGGGAAGTCCTTGATTTATATCTGAGAAGATTAACCAAACCTTTATCTTGTAGCTCGGACCTCAGCCCTTCTCAGCAGAGCTCGTCTTCGGGGGATCTCCTTCCGGAGATGATGGAGAGCGGGACGCCTCCCCCTGCCGTGCCGCCTAGCGAGGCGGGCGACCCTGAGGTGTCGTCGCGGAGGGTTTCTCCAAATCCGGCAGGGGCGGAAGGTGGCTATGCGGCCCCCCGAGGTTCTCCGCGTCCGGCCTTCGAAAGAGGTCATGGGACGAGCCCGGCACCGTCTGGTGCTCGGCCGGAGGAGCTAAAGATTCTGCTGGGGCGAGCTTCTATCTCAGAGGAGCACCGCGCATTGATGGGCACGGTGATTGAAAGGATTTCATCCGTAGAGAGCGGATTGTATGAGGCCGTCAAAAGTTTACTGACGGGTTTCGAGGTACATTAGATAATGTATACTTTTGTCAGTTGCGCATGAGTAAGATGCGCCCTGTGTAGATAGTAGCCCCTGAGACTCTGCGCGTCGTCAAGAAATGACGGCACGCGGAGGATCATAATCCCAGGTCTAAGATGTCGCCTTTGAATGTAGGCGGCAGGGTGTCCGGAATCGAGCCGAACTGACGATTTTGCCGAACTAAAGCGGCAACTGGACGTGGCAGATGCCGACATCACGCTTGTCAATAAGCGGCTTGATGAGGCTCAAGGTATGTAATTCCTCGGGCGGCATCAGGTAAGAACAGTTTTATGCCTGTGTCTTACGATGTGTGTGCTTGACGCAGATGGTGCGGCCGCCGTGGAGAGTCTTAGGGCAGAACTTGCCCGAGCTAAAGAACAAGCCAGCGAAAGTGATGCGGCCACCAGGAAAGCCCTTGAAGAGCTGAGAGCCGAACAGGCTGCTCATTGCCGAAGCAAGGAAGAGATGGCCGAGATGGCCGAAAAGTTAAAAAGCGCTACAGACCGTTGCAGACTTCTTGAAAAAGAAGACCAGGCGAAACAGACGGACTTAGAGAAGGCCGTTGCCAATGCCAAGGACGCGCGCTCTGCGATGAGAGCTGCGAAGGAGGAGCTGCGTCAGGCCGAACAGATTGCGGCTGGAAAGCCCTTTATGCTGCGAAGGAAATTTTGTGATCCGAAGTTTGCTCCGTTGGACCGGATGTGGAGTGTGGAGGATACCTATCTGGACTTGGCAGCGAGTGCTGCTGATGCGACCGAACACTTTCGAGATCAGAAAGATCGCGAAGTGGAAAAGCTTTTCTGGTCGCAGTTTCACAATCCAGAGCGTCCACTGGCAGTGGATGATCGTTTGGCTCAATGGGCCGAACTGAATAGGTTGTCTGGACTCGCCATGAAGTACGTCATGGGTCACCTGTGGCCGGGGAGATCGGAGCCGAAGAGTTATTTCAGCTTGGTGCAGCAATTCCTTGACGCGGTGCCGCGTATAAATGCAATGAAGAGGTCAGCATGCATAGAGGGCGCTAGGATGGCTCTTGCCCGTGTTAAGACATACTGGGCAGAGATGGAGACCACCGTTGTTGCGTCCCGAGATTCGGACAAAAGCCGAGTACCCTCCGAGCACTATTTTCAGGAAGTTCTTGAAGGCGCTCGTGTAATAGAGACGCAGTGCCCGAAAGATGCTATGTTATGATAGCATATGTAATTATAAAGTAATATTTTGATAAACTGTAGTGGCCTTTTTTATACTTGTGCCTCCAAGTATTGGGAACACCTCCTGTGCGGCCGTTTTAAGATATATATATATATATATATATATATATATATATATATATATATATATATATATATATATATAGAATCTGAAAGATGGCAGTCGTTGGCTTCAGCCCCCACGCACATAGTGCGGGGGTGCTCGCAGAAGACGCATTTTCACACTTAACCCAACGTCTTGGTCCTACAAAGGAGGTGATAGCGCAGCGGGCCAGGCAACCGGACTATAATGCTTTAACACTTTCACTTAGCCATAGGAGTTTGACAGTGAGACTATTTAGGTAGCCCCTTGGTGGCAACTGCGCTCGTCCGAGTTCGGGGCGCGTATGTGCCTGACCGGGAAGCGGCCCTTCGTTAAAGCGGAGGAATCCGATAGATTCCGATAGGTCATCGAGTGGCTGACCAGTCTCACGCTACATCATGACAGTCAGTTTTCGGCTTTCTCTACTGAGGTGCTCGCCCGGCCGAACCGGGGCACAATCGCAGTAGTTCTCCTGGTGCTACCTTAGCCGATAGAGCGGAACGTAAGGTAGCCGAACTCAGGAGCCGGGCAACCCAACATTTGACCAAAGACATGATTCGGAGCTGATGCATATAATGCCAAAACTCGCGACGCCGAACACTCCCTAAGGTGTTCGGTCTTTATGAGTGCGGGCGAAACAACACTCTTTATTAAAAAAGCCCCTAGTGTCCAGGTACGTGCAAAAATTCTGACGTGGCCACATGCCAAGACGCCAGCCTCCTCCTTGGTTATATCAGAAAGAAAAAACCAGGGGATGTGTAGCAACAAGAGACAGTAAAAAAGGTTTACGCAGGGTCTTAATCTAAAAAGAATCCTTTAGGACGGGTCCCTACTGCACGTCTGCGCCTGTGTCTCCGTTGTGCCGTATCCTGGACGGGCGCCGCACGACGTTCATCTGTAAAAGAGAGGAACTGAGTTGAAAACGGGTCGTGCCGAAAAAGTTTAAAATAAGCAAAGTATAAAGTAAGATATATAAGATTGAGCTTTATTGTCTCTTATTGTATATGCGTGGAGCCCCTAGTGCGGGGGTATATGGCTTCTAGGCCTGCATCAATGATGATTTTGCACCGAACTCGTCTATCCGCGTTCGTGGTCTTGAATGACCTATTTCGAAGTTTTTTTGGCCGGTGAGGCCATTTTGCTGTGGGGCTGTCAAAGCGGCCGCACAGTCCTCCGCTTGGGGAGGCGCACTTTAGTGCTTCCCCTTCAAAGAGATGATGCCTCGTGGACCGGGCATCTTAAGCGTAAGAGATGCATAATGCGGTATTGCGTTAAAGCGAGCGAAAGCTTCGCGTCCCAGTAGTGCTTGATAGCGACTTGAGAACGGGACGATATGGAAGGTCAGCTTTTCACGGCGGAGGTTATCGGCAGAGCCGAATATGACTTCGAGCCGGAGAAAACCCATACAATGGGTGTCCGGACCAGGTATTACCCCTTGAAAGGAGGTTTTGCTGCGGCGGATTCTTGCTGGGTTTATCCCCATGTGCTGGATTGTATCCTGATATATCAGGTTTAGTCCACTGCCGCCGTCCATAAGGACATTTGAAAACTGGAGTCCGCCAATTATTGGATCGAGTATCAAGGCAGTCCAGCCTACATTCTTGATATTCCTAGAATAATCTAGCTGATCGAAGATGATCGGTTTTGACAACCAGTGGCAGGACCCTTTGGGGATGGGCCGTGTGGTGCGTACCTTTACGGGCGCCGCACGTTTTGTTATGTGAAGTGAGTTCACTGTTTTTACTTCTTGTGGGAAGTTCTTTTGTTTCCTGGTGCTCTGCTTTTGGGGTTCGTCCTCGTCTTCGCTTGGTGTGTCGAGCCCCTTGTGTTCGGCATTGAGTCTGCCGGATTGTTTGAAAACCCAACAGTCTCTGTGGGTATGGTTAGCAGGCTTCCCGGGAGTACTGTGTATCTGACATATCCTGTCCAGGATTTTATTTAGGTTGGATGGATCGTCCCTGTTATCCTGGGGGGGCGATTTTTCCTGATTTTGTCGTGAGCCTTTGAATCCGGCATTGACTGCCGTGCTCTTCGGACTTTTGTCCTTAGTCCAGCGACGGTCCTTGTTGCGTCGCGGTTTTCCGTTTCCATCCCTAGTTTCGGATGTACTTGGGTCGCTGGGGCTGCACCTTGCCAACCAGCTGTCCTCCCCTGCACAAAAGCGGGTCATGAGGCTTGTTAGTGCGGCCATTGTTCTTGGCTTTTCTTGGCCGAGGTGTCTGGCGAGCCATTCGTCTCGGACGTTATGCCTGAAAGCTGCTAAGGCTTCGGCGTCCGGACAGTCGACTATCTGATTCTTTTTAGTGAGGAATCTATTCCAGAACTGCCGAGCTGATTCTCCGGGTTGTTGAGTTATGTAACTAAGATCGTCTGCATCCAGAGGGCGGACATAGGTCCCTTGAAAGTTTGCTTGGAAAGCATCCTCGAGCTCTTCCCAGCTTCCAATTGTGTTTTCGGGAAGGCTTTTAAGTCAATGTCGGGCTGGCCCATTAAGCTTAAGGGGTAGATATTTTATGGCGTGGAGATCATCTCCTCTAGCCATGTGTATGTGGAGGATATAATCCTCGATCCAAACTCCAGGGTCTGTTGTTCCATCATATGCCTCTATGTTTACGGGTTTGAATCCCTCTAAGAATTCATAGTCCAGGACCTCATCGGTGAAACATAGGGGGTGTGCGGCGCCCCTGTATTTGGGTGTGCCGGATTCTGATGATGGCTTCATAGCGTTGCTTACGAGAGCTTGCTTTCTTGGCCCATAAATGGACCTGACTGGGCCATGATGCGAGTCCTTAAGTGGGTCGCATGCCGATTTAGGTGCGGCGCCGCTTGCTGCTTTATGGGATCGTCTATCCGACCGTGTGGCTTTTTCATTTTTTGAATGCGAGGGCTCTAGGGCCTCTTCATCGAATTCAGGCAGTAGCTTTCTTTTTAGATAGCTTTTAGTGCGGCGACTGTCGCCGTACTTATCTGTGGTATTGATTACTTTGCTCCATCTAATCTGGAGTGCATCTTCCGCTATTTTTAGTTTCCGCTTCTGCTTTTTTAGGCTGCGTGCAGTTGCAACGAGCCTCTCGTGGAGATTCTTCTGCTCCATAGGTTTATTCGGCATGAGGTCGTCCGGAATGCCGTTTTCACCGGAGGAGGGATGTTTGGCTCTATCCGTGTTGCCCTGTTCGGACGGTTGCTCTAAGGCCTGCTCGTCGTCTACCGGCTCGTCCTGCTCTATGGCTGGGTTTTTGTCGAGGCGGGGCTTGGGTCGGCGTTTACGCCGACGCTTTGATTGCTTTTCGGGGGGTCGATCTCCCGTCCCATCCCCTTTTTCCTCGTTGTCGCTTCCTTTAGGGGTATCCACCATGTACACATCGTGAGATGAGGTGGCTGTCCAATGCCCTATGGGCGTTGGTTCGTCGATATCTCCTGCATCGTCATCCATGCTGTCGTTGTCTTTGGAGTCGAAGTTGAGCACGTCGTTTAAATTGTCAACAGTGGCTACCAAGTGGGTGGTGGGTGGGCTTTGAATTTCTTCATCGTCCGTATCCCATCCTCGCTGACCGTAGTTCGGCCAGGGCTCTCCTGATAAGGAGAGAGACTTGAGAGAGTTCAGGATATCGCCACAAGGCGAGTGCTGAAAGATGTCTGCGGCGGTGAACTCTATTATCGGCGCCCAATCGGATTCGATCGGCAGGGGCGCGGGGGGTTCGGAGTTCGGAAAGGAGTCCGGATCCTCGGAGTCATGGATCATGCAGAGTGTGGGGCTAGCGTTCGGCTCGATCGCCTTTGAGATCGAAGCCCCCGAGGTGACGTCCAACCGCTCATCCTCGATTGGCGCAATAGGCTCCAAGTTAGGGGTCGGAACCGATGCATGTGCGGCCTCCAGGACACTGTCCGGAGGCAGAGCTAGGTCATGCCCCTCGAGATAATGCGATGCGCTTGGCCGTGGCTCGAACCCGTCGAAGATCAAGTCTCCGCGGATGTCAGCCGTGTAGTTTAAGCTTCCAATCGTGACTTGATGGCCAGGGGCGTAGCTTTCGATCTGCTCCAGGTGGCCGAGCAAATTGGCCCGTAGAGCGAAGCCGCCGAAGACGAAGATCTGTCCGAGGAGAAAAGTCTCACCCTGGACCGTATCATTGTTGATGATCAAAGGAGCCATCGGGCCTAAAGGCGATGACACAGAGGAACCCTCAATGAAAGCACCAATGTCGGTGTCAAAACCGGCGGATCTCGGGTAGTGGGTCCCGAACTGTGCGTCTAGGCCGGATGGTAACAGGAGGCAAGGAACACGATGTTTTACCCAGGTTCGGGCCCTATTGATGGAGGTCAAACCCTACGTCCTGCTTGATTAATATTGATGATATAGGTAGTACAAGAGTAGATCTACCACGAGATCAAGGAGGCTAAACCCTAGAAGCTAGCCTATGGTATGATGGTTGTATATGGAGTTGATTGCCTACGGACTACAACCCTCTGGTTTATATAGACACCGGATAGGGTTAGGGTTACATAGAGTCGGTTACAATGATAGGAGATCTTGAATATCCGCGTCGCCAAGCTTGCCTTCCACGCCAAGGAAAGTCCCATCCGGACACGGGACGAAGTCTTCAATCTTATATCTTCATAGTCCTGGAGTCCGGCTGAAGGTATAGTCCGGCTACCCGAACACCCCCTAATCTAGGACTCCCTCACCCCCACTCGGGGGCTTAGCGGCAGTCGAGCACTCGCCTAAGTTCTCTCACTAAGAGGCTTAACGGCAGTCCAGCACTCGCCTAAGTTTGGAAAAATCCTACCGAGTGGAGAGCAATCCTCCCACTCGGGGGCTTAGCTGCAGTCCAGTACCCGCCTAAGTTTGAGACCCATTCCTATCCGCAAGGACGACGAGGCGCAGGTCGACTGCAACCTTCTCCTTCGGAGCTGCGGCACAAATACAACATCCGCTCCATCCCTATCCACAAGGACAACAAGGCGCAGGTCGACTGCAACCTTCTCCTTCGGAGCTGCAGCATAAATACAACGTCCGCTCCATCCCTATCCGCAAGGACGACGAGGCGCAGGTCGATTGCAACCTTCTCCTTCGGAGCTACGACACAAATACAACGTCCCCTCCATCCCTATCCGCAAGGACGACGAGGTGCAGGTCAACTGCAACCTTCTCCTTTTTAGCTGCGGCACAAATACAACGCCCACTCCATCCCTATCCGCAAGGACGACGAGGTGCAGGTCGACTGCAACCTTCTCCTTCAGAGCTGCGGCACAAATACAACGTCCGCTCCATCCTTATCCACAAGGACGACGAGGTGCAGGTCGACTGCAACCTTCTCCTTCGGAGCTGCGACACAAATACAACGTCTGCTCCATCCCTATTCGCCAGGACGACGAGGTACAGCAAGCAAAGTCCATCCGAAGGAAACAAGAGCACATTCGGAGATAAACCAAATTCAGATAAATCCTAAAAAAGTTCCAAGCAGCAAATCGAAAGTACTCGGGCACCAAGCCCGAAGGAGTTTAACGGTTATAGAAACCACTCGGCATTCTGAGGCAAATTTAAAGCATATCTAAGTTTCATAAGATTGTTCACTCGGCTGGAGGAGGGCTAGCAGGCTCCTTGAATGAGTCCAGATCGGTCCCATCAGCGATCCGAGTGGCGGCAGCAATGAAAGTCTCCATGAAGGACTGGAAGTCATGCTTTTTGGTGTTAGCGACTTTGATCGCAGCCAGCTTGTCTTCACGAGCCTTCTTGTAATGGACTCGCACCAGGGATAGTGCCACATCAGCACCACACCGGGCGGAGGATTTCTTCCATTCTTGCACTCAGTCAGGGATCTCGTTCAGTTGAGTCATCAGAGATTCCAGATCATTCTGAAGCGTCTCCCCCGGCCAAAGCATCGAGTCGATTCAAGAGACAACCTCCTTCAGGCGTGCGAGGTAGCTTGTGGCGCTGGCGATACGGGACTCCAATCGGAGCACGTTCATCGCAGTTTGTTGTAGACTGGGGAAGCAATAGGGCCCAGACCCGTCTCGGCCCTTCCAGTTTCTTTGTCGAAGTCTTGGCAGAGTTCTGCAGCCAAAAGTCAGTTCATCAACCGAGCAAAATCCGATTGCAAGCATCAACACAGTCGGATTAAAAGAAATACCTTCCAGCGCGAGATAAAGCTTCTTGGCGAGGGTCGTCAGATAAGGTTCTGTGTCACTCCTCTTGCGGATCACAGACTCCAACTTTTCGTTCAGGACGACCTTGTCCTTCTTCAGGCTGGTCACTTCGCGGTTAGCTTCATTAAGACAAGATTTCAGTTTATTCACCTCTCCTTCAAGCGTTCTGATTGAAGCAAGCTTCTTGTCTGCGAGAGCAGTTTTGTCTTGGGCTGCTTTTTGCACGGCGGCGAGGTCTGAGTCCTTCTTGTCCAGAGCCAACTTCATTTTCTCTGCAAAAGAAGTAATCGAATCAAAGAAGCGATCAAAGAGATATATTGAAATTCAGTCGACAATCAGTTACCTTCCATACCTGCGGCCTCGTCTTGAGCTTTTTTCAGATTCTGCTGAGCCAATTCCAAGTCTAAGTTTAGTTGCCTCTGCTTCTCTTTGAGTTCAGCAAACTTGGAGATAAGAGTACAACACTTCTGCAGGAGGCAAGAGACAGATCAATCGATAGGTTCAAAGGCAGTTCATTTCTGAGTGAATAAAACCTAAAGAAGTGGGCAAGAAGCTGTTCAGACCCAGTCGACTGCCAGCAGTCGACCACGGTCTCGGGGACTACACCCATTGGGTGCACTTGGCGTGCCCCCACCGGTTCTGATCTGACTCGAATGGCCCGCCGGAGTCGAGTGCAAAAAAAAGAAGAGAGAAAGAACAATTGCACCGTCAAGAAAGAAGAACTCAGACCACAGTCGACTGCCAGTAGTCGACCGCGGTCTCGGGGACTACACCCAGTGGGTGCACTTAGCGTGCCCCACTAGTTCTGGTCCCACTCACCCAGACCGAGTTGAAGAGCGAAACTACCAAAAATGACAGCGACACCCAGTGGGTGCTCTAATTCAACGCGAATAACAGGAGATTGTGCAGAAGAAGATTTTTCGAGAACAAAAACAGTCAGAAAGTCTACTCACCTAGACATTGGCCCGAAGGGCGGCACTAGCGTCGTAGGCAGCCTGACTGCTCTCGTGCACTATCTTCACCCGCTCCATCATCATACCAGCCTGTCGGATGGCTTCCGCAGCCGCTTCCAACTGGTTGTCTGGGACGGGGTAGCTGGTGAAAAAGTGTGCAGACGACCCAGGTGCGGTTGCTTGAAGCTCCGTGGTGTGGAGTTGGATAGTTGAAGGAACCACAGGCATGGTCGACCGCGTGGGATGCCCACTCGGCAAGGGTGCAGTGAACGTCACAGTGGCCATGCCCGCGTCTTCAGCTTGACGGACGGGAGGCGTTGCAGTCGGTTCTTGCCGAGCCACCCTGCCAGCTGTTACCTTCTTGCTCTTCCTAGGCTTAGGAGCCACATCTTCGTCGTCGTCCGGAAGATCAATGATGTTGGGTGGAGCTGCAAGATAGAACATTCACCCCCAAGTGAACCACTCGACCCTAAAAGGATCAAGAATCGAAATCGCAAGAGTTCATACCTGGGTTAGAGGTTACCGCATCCTCCATTTCCTCGTCCCAGTACTAGTATGAAGAGGTCCCTGACATAGCAGCACTGCAAAGGCCCGCATTCAATCGGTTACACCCAGTTAATCGAATCCACATGAAGGACAAGTCAGATGGTTACCCGGAGATAGTAGGAACGGTCATTTTGATCGTGGGCAAAGCTTTTGGCAGTTTGGAGGAGATGGCTTTCGACACTTTCGGCGCTGGGGGCGGCGCGACCTTAGATTGCTTTGGAGCCTTCTTAGTCGGCGTCGGGGAAGACGTCCTGGGGCGCTTCGAGGACTGCCCGATTGGTGCAGCCACCAAGTCCGGAGCGCTTGCCGAGTCATGAGTGTGCTTGGACCTCCTCTCCCTGCGAGGAGGCGAGTCGACTTCTTCCTCATCAGTCGATTCCTCGCTCTGCTCGTCCTCCTCGGCTTCCGAATGCTCCTCACCGCTCTTGGCCCCGCTCCCTTCTTCCTCAGTGCCTGGGTCCTGCAATCTGTTGGGCATCGAGTATATTTCAATGAGGGCCTGAAAGGATAACAATCAAAGGAAATTCAGTCGACCACGAACGGGACATCACATGGTGAATCGGAAAGGTACTTGATAAAACAGAAATATACCTGCTCCGGCGGGTGCGAGTTGTCGAATGGAATCACCCTCCTGGACAGTGATTCCCCTCAACCAGTTCTCCAAGATATCCTCGCTGACCTCCTCCGGGTGGATCCGAGTGGTATCCTCGAGCCCAGAGTACATCCACATCGGATGATCGCGCGCCTGAAGAGGTTGGATGCGTCGACCGAGAAAGACCTCCAGTAGATCCATCCCGGTCACTCCGTCGCGGACAAGCTGGATGACCCGTTCAACCAGCACCTTGACCTGCGCTTTCTCTTCTGGAACTACCTTCAGGGGAGCAGGCTTCTCCACTCGAGCCAAGGAGAAAGGGGGAAGTCCAGTCGACTGGCCAGGGGTTGGCTGATCCTTGCAGTAGAACCAAGTCGACTGCCAGCCCCGGACCGAGTCAGGAAGGATCATGGCTGGGAAAGTACTCTTGCTCCTCATCTGGATCCCAGACCACCGCACATCTGGATCACCCGCGTCCTCTCGTCACTCGACTTGGCCTTTTTGACCGACTGGGAACGACAAGTGAAGATGTGTTTGAAAAGCCCCCAGTGTGGTCGACAGCCCAAGAAGTTTTCGCACATGGACACGAAAGCGGCCAGATAGACTATGGTGTTCGGAGTGAAATGGTGGAGCCGAGCCCCAAAGAAGTTCAAAAAACCCCGGAAGAAAGGGTGGGGAGGCAGTGAGAATCCACGGTCTATGTGGGTTGCGAGGAGGACACACTCACCCTCTCTAGGTTGCGGCTCGGTTTCATCCCCCGGGAGCCGAGCCGAATTGTGAGGGATCAATCCCCCCTCCACCAGGTCGTCGAGGTTATCCTGCGTGATTGCCGAGCGGATCCAGTCGCCCTGGATCCAGCCCACCGGCAGGCCGGACCTCGACGAGGATCCGCCTCGGCTGGTCCGCTTGCCCTTTGCCTTCGCGGTCGCTTTCTTCATGCATTCCAGCGCCGCTGTCTTCTCCTTCCCCATGGTGACGGATCGAGCTTGAACAGAGGTCCGGCGACGAAGCAGAAGTGAGAGTGGCAGAGAGATCGGGGGAAAGAGAAGAGAGAATTGAAGCACGCGGAGCAGAGGCCTGGCCCGGGACCTTTTATAAGGCCTTTCACCGAGTGGCTGACTGGTGGACCCAAGCGATCTAAACAAATCCCGCAACAGTCGTGCGCGTAGTACATGGCGAAAAAGGTGGCGTGGGGATCGAGGAGACTTGCCTAATCTGTCCCGATAACCTCGGTTCCGCCCGTCTGGCGCACTTCCCAAAATTCGAATCCCGTGAGATCCGCGGAGAGCAGAACAACCTGTCAGACTGAAGACAAACACCCTCTACATCATCATTCGGAATTCTACCATGAAAGTTCACTCGACAACAACCAAGAATGGACCAAGGCGATTGAGAAAGAAGTCGACGTCGTCACCTCAACTCATTGTTCCAGGACAAGGCATATTCATAGCACAAAGAGTGGGTCAGAAGTGTTCTCAACCCCTTCCTCACTCAAACCCTGATCCATTCGGGGGCTAATGATGAAGCTATGTACCTAGGGTAGGGTCACGGACCTGTCCAGCATACCCTCCCCAAGGACATCTCTGCAAAGAATCAGAAGTAGTCGAAGAGAAACCATCATCCACTCGACCGTGGAGATGCACTCACTCGACCACCTTGAAGACACTCGACCACCAGAAGATGAGGAACCCTCCACTCTGCAACGGTCAGGATTTATACCATAGCATTATGAGCATTTATGACTCTTTACTGTAGACATTACCAGTAACGCCTTTCCTTTATGAGCATTGAACCATGTGTAACGGAGGGGAGCTGGGGTCCTGGCGCACTCTATATAAGCCACCCCCCTCCTCTGGGACAAGGGTTCGCATCTTTTTGTAAACTCACACACACATATAATCCAGTCGACCACCTCAAGGCACCGAGACGTAGGGCTGTTACTGTCGTGGTTCTAAGTCTGACAGTAGTGTAGGGGGTAAGTATGGAGAGGCAAGATCTTAGATATGGAGAAGTTGTAAGCACTCAAGGTTTACGAGTTTAGGCCCTTCTCGGAGGAAGTAATAGCCCTACGTCTCGGAGCCCGGAGGCGGTCGACTGGATTATGTGAGTATGAGTTACAGAGGTGCGAACCCTTGTCTCGGAGGACGGGGGTGCCTTATATAGAGTGCACCAGGACCCCGGCCAGCCCAAGTTGCAAAGGGTTCAATGTACATTAAGGCAGGGCATTACTGGTAACGCTAGTAATAAAGTGCTATGATGACCATAAAAGCTATTTAATGACCGACCGTTAGCGTGAGGAGTGACTTTAGGTCTCCTGGCCGTCGAGTGGTTGGATCTTGGTCGAGTGATTGCTTCTTGGTCGAGTGTCTTCGAGTCTGTCGAGTGGAACACCTTCAAGTCGATTGAAAGGTGATTTCTTTTAGAGATGTCCTTGGGTAGGGCAGTTAGGATAGGTCCATGACCCTACCCTAGGTACATAGCTTCATCATTAGCCCCCGAATGGATCGAGGTTTGAGTGTGGAAGGAGTTGAGAACTTCTCCGACTCGTTTTTCATGCCGTGAGCATATCTTGTTTCGGATCAACGGACCAGAGTGATGACAGCAAGTTCCTTTCCAGTCGCCTTGATCCATTCCTAATTCTTCGTCGAGTGAATTTCTTTACTTGTAAGGCTCCGAGTGACGGCGCGGAGGAGATCTTTGGTCTGACAAGTTGTTTGATGCCCGCAGATTTCGTGGGATCCAAATTTTGGGAAGCGCGCGGGATGAGGGAGGCCGCAATAATCGGATGGGATAGAGCGGAGCCGCCTTGATCCCCGCACCGCCTTTTTCGCCACGTATCGCGCGCGCGGTCGTTACGGGATTTGACAGAGTCACCTGGGCCTACCCGTCAGCCACTCGGAAGCGGCCTCATATATGGCATTGGACCGGAGTCTCCCGCACAGTGCGTTCTCATTCCCTCTTCTTCTCTCCACGTCCCTCCGCTGCGCTTGTTCTCGCCCCAGCATCACCGCTCCGTACGCGTCTCGCCGGCGGCAATGGAGAAGGAGAAGACAGCGGCTCTAGAGCGGGCGAAGAAGGCGACGGCAAGGTCAAAGGGGAAGGTGACCACCCGGGGCGGATCTTCTTCGCGGACCGGCCTGCCGAAGGGCTGGATCCAGGGTGACTGGATCCACTCGAGGATCACTCAAGAGGACCTCGACGACCTGGCCGAAGGGGGGCTGATCCCCTATGACTCGGCGCGGCTTCCGGGGAAGGAATCTGAGCCGCAACCTCGGGAGGGTTAGCGTGTTCTTCTTGCCACCCACGTCGACCGTGGACTTTCCTTGCCTCCTCACCCCTTATTTCGAGGGTTTTTGAACTTCTTTGGGGCACAACTCCACCATTTTACCCCCAACTCAATCGTTTATCTCGCCGCTTTCATTTCTTTGTGTGAGAATTTCCTGGGTTACCGGCCTCACTGGGGTCTTTTCAAGCATTTTTTCACTTGTCGCTCCCAGACAGTGAAAAAGGCTAATCCGAGTGATGAGAGGACCCAAGTGATCCAGATGTGTGGGGGTCTTGGCATCCAAACGAGAGGGAAAATCTCCTTTCTAGCCATGATTCTTCCTGACTCGGTTCGCGGATGGCAGTCGACCTGGTTTTACTGTAAAGACCAGTCGACGCCAGGGCAATCGACCGGCCTCCCTCCCTTTACCATGGACCGAGTGGAGAAACCCTCCCCTTTGAAGGTGCTCCCGGAGGAGAAGGCGCACGTGAAGCTGTTGGTCGATCGAGTGGTCCAGCTTATTCGTGACGGGGTCACTGGTATGGATCTCTTGGAGGTCTTCCTTCAGCGGCGCATCCAGCCTCTTCAAGCTTGAGACCATCTGATGTGGATGTATTCGGGTCTTGAAGACTCCACTCGGATCCACCCGGAGGAGGTCGATGACGACATGCTGGAGAAGTGGCTGTCGGGCATTACCGGGAACAAGGACAATCCCAGGGGAGCCAGGAGGGTTCCCCCATTCGACCAGTCTCATGCACCAGAGCAGGTCTGATTCTGAGTTTTTGCTTGTAATCTGAATTCACTCGTGCAGCTGCCTATATTGCGTCGACTGACTTTGCTCTCCTTGCTTTCTTTCAGGCCATTATTGAAATGTAGTGAATGCCCAACGGGGAGCAAGAGCAAGTTCTGGAAGGCGAGGCGAGTGGCGGCGAAAGTGGCGAGTGGACTTCCGATGGTGAAGGGGATGGAGGAAGCGACGACTCAAGTGATGGAGAAGAAGTCGAGTCGCCCCCTCGCAGGGAGAGGCGATCCAAGCTT
Source organism: Triticum aestivum (assembly GCF_018294505.1). NCBI lineage: Eukaryota > Viridiplantae > Streptophyta > Magnoliopsida > Poales > Poaceae > Triticum > Triticum aestivum. Next base: position 546,794,112 of record NC_057803.1, on the reverse strand, counting down.
GACCAAGAATGGCCGAGTGCCCGCGACAAGGCAACTGCTCAGGTTGGTCAGTCTTTGAAGCGTCATCGGATCTCTTCACCAACCCCGACTGAGATTGCACCCAAGAACCCCAAAGTTGCAGAGCCGAGGACTCGGAAGGCGTTGCCGAAGATCAAGATTGATATCCCCGATGCCTCCCCGTGAGTGTCTCTCTTTGTATTCACTCGACACTCTGTGCTGTTTGTTTTTCTTGTTTTAACTGGATGAACTTTGGAATTGTCAGCGCTGCCACTTCCGGGACCTCAGCTTACAGGGATGATGATGAGGTGATGGAGGATGCGGTCACTTCTAATCTGGGTATGATTTCTGCCATACTGTCTTTATTCGGTCGATTCGACTGCAATGTGCATCATTTGGTGACGTGATTTTGGCAATCGAACTTTGCACAGCTCCCAACATTATTGACCTCCCTGATGATTATGAAGAACCCGGAAGGCCTTTGACGAGGAAGAGTAGGTGAGCTCCTGTAACCGAGGCGCTACAGTCGACGCCGAGGGCAGAACCAGTCGTTCAGGACACTGGCGACGTCAATCGGGGTTTTGTTACCTTCGCCGAGCCACTGTCGAGTGCTTTGCCTTCTTCGTTGATTGCCCGGGCCTTTGTCGACCCACCTTCAGTTTTTGCGACCCATCATGTCCCAGAGGACGAGGTGAATGCTGCTAGGGAAGCCATACGCCAGGCGGGCGTCATGATGGAGAAGATGAAGATGGTGCGAGACGCCAGCCAAGCCGCCTATGATGCCAGCTCAGCTCTCCAGAGCAACGTTCAGGTTAGTTGGTCGCCGCTTGTTCTGTTGGATATGCTACCTGACGATTCTTTCCGAAATCTTTGCATCTGTACACCCACTGGGTGCGTCGATTGAATTTTTGGACTAGTGGGGGCACGCTGAGTGCACCCACGGGGTCTAGTCCCCGAGACTACGGTGGACTGCTGGCAGTCGACTGTAGTCTGTGTATTTTGCCGAATGTATAAACCAAACTGGTAGTTTGTCTCTTCCACTCGACTTCGGCGGGCCGGTCGAGTGGGATCAGAACCGGTGGGGGCACACTAAGTGCACCCACTGGGTGTAGTCCCCGAGACTACGATGGACTGCTGGCAGTCGACTGTAGTCTGAGTTCTACTTTCTCTCTTTCTGCCTCTTTTTTTTAACTCGACTTCGGCGGGCCGGTCGAGTGGGATCAGAACCGGTGGGGGCACGCTAAGTGCACCCAGTGGGTGTAGTCCCCGAGACTATGGTGGACTGCGGGCAGTCGACCATAGTCTTTAGTATTTATTGCCTTTGTTGTTTTTGCTGTAAAAATAACTTCTCCCCTTTGATTTCAGAAATCTTGTGATCTTGGAGCTCGCTTTGCTGACTTGGAGAAGCACCAGATTCAACTGAACGTTGACTTGGAGCTGGCCAGGACAGAGTTGCAAAAGGTCAGAGACGGCGCCGCAGGTAAGACGAGTTTGTCGACTGGTCAGTTTTAGTCTTGAGTACCCTTCTGCTATTTCTGAATCAATCATCATTTCTTTGCAGAAAAACTGAGAGAAGCTCTGGCGAAGAAGGATCGGGATTTGGCCATTGCTCGTAAGGAGGCTGACGACAAGACTGCTCTGGCCGAACAGAAGCTGGCTTCGGTCGGCCAGTTGGAAGAAGAGAATACCAGGCTGAAGACCGCTCTGAATGACTCCAACAAGGAGTGCTCGCGCTGGAAGAAGGCGAATCTCGTCCAGGGCGAGAAAATGGAAGGCATTGCTCGCAGGAGGGATGATCTGGAGAGCTATCTGAGAAGTCTTGCCAAGAAGTTGTTCATCAAGCTTGAAGGTGCACATTCTGTTCCGACTGACTTTTTTTTGTGTCGACTCAGTGTACGAAAATTGACTTATCCTTGGGTCGTGAATGCAGAGTTTTGCCAGAATTTTGAAGAGGAGACTGGGCGGATCGAACCAGGCTTGGATCCAATCAACTCTCCCGTGAAAGATGAAACTGCCATGAATCTGCTCCGTTTGGAATCTCGCATCGACAGTGCCGTGGACTACTTGGCTCGACTGAAGGTCGCTATGTCACGGATTAACCCGACACTTTGGCCAGAGGTTGTGCTCCAAAATGATATCGAGTCCCTGATGACTCGACTAAATGAAATCCCCGACCGAGTGCAGGAGTGGAAGAAGTCTGCTGCTCAGTGTGGCGCTGACGTGGCTCTGTCTTTGGTTCGTGTTAACTTTAGGGAGGTGCGATAGGACAAACTGGTAGCAATCAAGGTCGCCAACACCCAGAAGCATGACTTCCGAACCTTTATGGAGACTTTTATCGCTGCAGCCACTCGGATAGCCGACGGCGTCGACCTGGATGAGTTCGTCGAGCATGCCAGCCCTCCTCCCGCAGACTGAACAAACTCTTATGTCCCACCTTAAATATGCCTCGGAATGCCGAGTGGTTTTTGTAACCGTTAAACTTTTTCAGGCTGCATGCCCGAGTACTTCGATCTGCGATCTGGAACCTTTGGAATTTACCTGAACTTGGTTTACCGTTGAATATCTTTATGAATCTCCTGCTGAGTGAACCCATTCTTCATTTGAGACAACTTTTGCATTCGCAGCGCAGCTCCGAAGGAAAGGGAAGCAGTCGACCCATGTCTTGTATTTGTGGCGAAGCTCCCTAGGGGAAGGCGGTGGTCGACCCACACCCTGTTATTGTAGAGTGGGACGGAGCGCACATTGTATTTGTGGCGAAGCTCTCCAGGAGAAGGTGGCAGTCGACCCGTACTTAGTTACTGTAGAGCGGGATGAATCGCGCATTGTATTTGTGGCGAAGCTCCCCAGGAGAAGGTGGCAGTCGACCTGCCCTGCGTCGTCCTTGAGGAATGAGATGTGTTTCGTACTTAGGCGAGTTCTGGACTACAGCTAAGCCCCCGAGTGGGAGGATTGCTCTCCACTCGGTAGGATTTTTTTCAAACTTAGGCGAGTGCCAGACTGCAGCTAAGTCTCTAAGTGAGAGAACTTAGGCGAGTACTGGACTGCAGCTAAGCCTTCGAGTGGGAGGATTGCTCTCCACTCGGTAGGATTTTTTCAAACTTAGGCGAGTGCCGGACGGCAGCTAAGTCTCTAAGTGAGAGAACTTAGGCGAGTACTGGACTACAGCTAAGCCCCCGAGTGGGAGATTTGCTCTCCACTCGGTAGGATTTTTTCAAACTTAGGCGTGTGCCAGACTACAGCTAAGTCTCT